>NC_143227.1:14308446-14641104 GCF_030267445.1 Bombyx mandarina | reverse complement strand
GTATCGGCGTAACGCAGGTTGGTGATTTTCACGTCACCAACTGTAATGCCTCCCTCCCAATTCTCGCAGATCCGTCTCATTATGTGCTCCACATAGGCGTTGAAAGGTATGGGCGATAAAATACAACCTTGACGTACTCCTTTGTGAAATTTAAAAGGTTTTGAGGTTGGTCAATCGACTGCTTGACTTGAGCCATACAAGTTGCGAAGTAAGGCGTGGAGATGGTTAGGTACACCAAGTTCTTGTAGAACCTTCCATAAACAACTCCAGTTCACACAGTCGAATGCCTTCAAAAAAAAACAAGACTACAATAACATTTCTTTCATTTGTTTCTGACTCATAGGGTTTTCTTAGATATTTTCATGTGCATAATTCACGAGTGATTCGACCTCACGAGCGAGCTTTCGGACATCGTCGCTTCCACTCAGATATTCAGTTTGTAATGCGTGTTTTTTTTTTTTGTTTTCGTTATGATCAGAAATAGAATTTTAGAATAAAATTTCGGAGGAACTTTTCGTTAGCGTGTAGCTACATCAATCAAGCGCTGGGGTGACCAGCTCCTAAGAAAATTATAATAATCGAAAGACATAAATAAATTAAAAAGATGTAAATATCGTCATTGTAAATCGTATCTGCCTCCCGCTATCATGACGCATTTGACACTTGGGCCACACGAGTTAAGTTAAATTTTTGGCATTTTTTTCCATCTGTCAATATTAAGTCAGAAGACCGTTTTCGCCTGTCTATACCAAAAATATACTATAGATTCTGAGTTAAAGATCTCTTTGCTTGAAGATTCTACCTATATGTCATATCAAGAAACGCAATCAGTGTGCTTAGTGCGAGTTTTTTAACGTTCTGGATAGCGTAAAAGTTTTATTATTATAATTTTTTTATTGCCCTCTTAGGCAGCCGAGCATACGGCCCACCTGATGGTGAGTGGTTACCGTTGCCCATGGACTTCAGCAATGCTAGGGGCAGAGCCAAGCCGCTGCCTACCGAAATTTAGCCCATATTTGTATGGAATGGGATCGTTTGCCTACGTTTGCCGTTAGGGGCGCTGTTCCAACTGCATACAAAATTGGGCTAACTTTTACGCTGTCGAGAACGTTAAAAAACTCGCACTAAGCATACAGCTGTTTGTCGGTTAGATTTCATTCAATTAATACACAAAACAGAATCCCTTTAAATATTTTTGTCGAAATGGTAACTCTAGACCGAGGACCCTCACTCAATTTATCATCTCGTCAATTAGACGCTCCTAAGGGCTCTGGTAATTTCGTTGGTGGTCTCCTCTGCGAAGGCACAGTTCCGAGTTTTTGAATTATCTCTATATTTTTTTTCTTTGAAAACTTAATTTATGATATGAATAATGATGTGAATAATGTCTGCGCGGAGCTGTCCTAATTGTGAGTGGAATATGAGAATTATTGAATATATCATTATACACATCTACCCTAATATAGTTTGAAAAAAAATAAAAAAACACGTTTGAATGAAGATTCGAATTAAAATTAAAATTATTCCTCTTTTGTTTAGTTTTTTTTTCTGTTTTGCAGATTACACAAAAGTAATCGTATTATTTTATTATCATCGGTATTTGATACATATGCAAATGCTTAGCATTATCTGTAAAACAGTACTAAACTCAAAACACTCAATAATTTTAAATAGGAAACCCAAATGACAATTAATTCTTTTATTTTGTCCTGTTATTATTATTTTATTTTTTATTATTTATTTTATTATTATTTTATTTTGTACTTTGTGAGCTTAAACATAAAAGTTAAAATTACACAGTCAAGGTACATTGACGACGAGTATACGAATCAACAGTCTTTTTCTTCTTCTTCTTTCCGTTTTAGTTTTTTTTTTTTTTTTTTTTTTTTTTTTATGATTGAAAGTTTACTGGTGGCCCGAAGGCCTTTCCAGTTTCACCAGGACAGGTGGGCGAGCAAAGGCTCAGCCAAGAGGGGTGGGATTTGCTAACAACTGCCCGAGCGCCTCCGAAGGAGACCTAACAACTCAAGAGCAATTGTTTCGCGAATGAATCTACTACCGGATCGGAATCGCGACCCGCTGAGAAGATCCGGCGAGAAACGCAGCGGGCTGATGCATGGGTTAGGTTGCACGTCGACCTCTTTGTCGAGTTCGACGAGTACGGTTACCGGGGTCCCTAAGCCTGCCCCTAGTATTAGAGCTGAAGGCATCTAATGCAAAGGTTATTGGATCTGATGGATCCGTAAGGACGTGTCTAGGGCGTCGACGGTGACTGGCTCCTGCATGATCAGGATTCGGAGAGTAGTCAGCGGCGGCAACGATAAGGCGATTATCATGACGCATAGCCTTATCGAAGTATCGTTCCGACGCTGACTTCATGTATTTCCGAATTGATTCGAGGCCCAGGTCGTCGTGTAGGTCAACGTTCCTCACGAACCACGGAGCGCCGACAGCTAACCTGCAAAAGCGGGATTGTAGGGATTGGAGGGTGTCTATGTGTGTGCGGGCCGCGTGAGCGAACACCACACTCGCGTAAGTCATGACGGGCCTTATGCAAGTTTTGTAAAGTGTCACCTTGTTCCGAAGGGACATTTTACTCCGCTTACAGATCATGGGGTAGAGTCTACCGAGAATAAACGCGGCACGGTCACGGACTGATTTTATATGCGGGCGGAATGTCATCGATGCATCCAGGGTAACGCCCAGGTACTTGACCTTCCTGGCCCAGGGTATGGGTTGTCTAAAGAGAGTAATCGGGGGTGTGAGATTCCTCCTCCTAATCCGGGAGGAAATCCGTGTGGAGCTTCCCCTCTGAAATAGCACCGCAGTACTTTTCGCTGGGTTGATGTCTATGCGCCATTTTCGGAACCACTGTCCTAGGGCTAGGGCTGCGCTCTGAAGCTTCTTCGCGATTAGGGACTTATTTCTACTAGAATAGTAAACAGTCGTGTCGTCGGCGAATAAAGCTAAATGGGTCGGCGGCGACCGGGGAATATCGTTGACGAATAAGCTAAATAGGAGGGGTGAGAGGACAGAGCCTTGCGGGACTCCAGCTGTGAGAGGTCGTGGGGAGGAGCGGGTTCCCTCGACTCGATATCGAAAAGAGCGGTTCGACAAGAAGTCCCGTATGATGAGCACGAGACTATCCGGCACGCCCATGTTGAATAGTTTGAAAATCAAACCATTGTGCCAGACTTTGTCGAACGCTTTTGCGACGTCGAAGAAGAGAGCTCCCGTGTATAACGGTTTTGGTCGATTAAGCCCCACAAGAATGTGCTCCGTGAGGCGGTGCACCTGTTGAACGCATGAGTGATTTGTACGGAATCCGAATTGTTCATCGATGAGAATGCCCTTGGATGAGACGAAATCTCTGAGGCGCTTGTAGAGCAGACGCTCATACAGTTTGCCTAGAGACATGAGGAGGCTAATCGGGCGGTAGCTCGTCGGATGATTTTTTGGTTTACCGGGTTTATGTATGCCGATAACGTCCGCTTCTTTCCACACCGCGGGAAAGATACAGTTCGCCATAGCGGCATTGAAAATAGATGCCAACATCACGATGAGTTGGACGGGTAGAAGTTTAATAACGCGGTTAGATATACCGTCGGAACCGGGAGCCTTGCGAGGACGTAGGTCTTTGATCAAGTCTTTAACTTCCATCGGGGTGACGGGTGGTAACGCATCCGAGGGTGGCAAGGAGGCTCTGCGTTCTACCTCACTGTCTACAAATTCTACATGAACAGGGTCCACGGATTGAGTGCTGGGCGTGCACTGGGTTTGCAATGTATCGGCCAGCAGCTCTGCTTTTTCGTCATCATCAAAGGCCGCGAGTCGGCCTGAGGGCCTACAAGGGGGGCATAGTTACTATCGTATCCGATTTGAGAGTACGAGCTAAGCGGTAGTAAGACCTTTGGGAGGGCGCGAGTCCTTCTAAGAAATCAGACCATCTGGCATCTCGGACTTCGGCGATGCGAGACTTTACGTCGCGTTGTAGGGCACGCATTCGAATACGATTTTCCGCGGTAGGATACCTGTCGTAGGCGCGTATCGAGGCGTTCTTAGCTCTAAGGAGTTCCCTAATATCGTCGGACAATTTGAAGCGGTGAAGGAAGTCCTCCGCTATAACTTGTTTCGATGACCTATCTAATGTCGAGGTGATGTGTGATGTTAAGATGTCTATGGCTTCAGCGGTATCCTGAGGAGACGGGGTAGAGTCCGGGTTAAACGGGAGCGATGGTGGATCAGATTCAGCCAGGCTGATGCCCAGCGTGTGCCAATCCACCACAGTCCTCGTGACGGGAACGGAATCGGGAGCGCGACCGAGCTTCATGACGACGGGACGGTGGTCTGAATCTAACTCTGAAACTACTTCGATCGAGTGTAAGCGCAGAGTTACGTTTTTTAATAACGCTATGTCGAGTATATCCGGGCGATGCGCGATATTTAGCGGGTAGTGAGTCGGGGTTAACGAAGCGACGATATCGAAAGCGAGATCATCGACTAACGCGTCAAGCCGCCTGCCATTCGGAGTTGTGGTGTGTGAGTTCCACCTGATGTGTTTACAATTTAGGTCGCCCGCCAGAATGACAGAGCTCCCCATACCGAGCAGCGCCTCAATATCACTGCTTAGAACGATCTTATCCGGTGGAAGATAAACGGACGCGATAACGATCGGCGCGTGTCCCGTCAGTGAGATTCGGCACACTGATGCTTCGATATTAGCGAGCGCGGGAGGATCGAGCGGGACGCAATGCAGGGCTCTTCTATAGTAAATAACGGTACCACCACCACGGGCAGAGAGCCTGTCGTTCCTGACCATGTTATAGTTCGCGATTTTAGGGTCACGGCGCGCGGGCTTAAGTAGGGTCTCCTGCACTAAGAAAATGTCAATTTGATGGTCACGCAAAAAATCACAAACCTGATCACGTTGATTTGCGAGACCGTAAGCGTTAAAAAATCCTATTGTTACGGATAAGGGTTTTATTCTACTAATGTACGCCATTGATTACCGGCGGAGTGAGGGGAGGACGTACGTATTTAACGACGCGTATACGTCAGCGTATTCTTGCACAACGGCGATGAAATGTTGTGCAGTGGAGGCGGCGCGAATGGCGTCACCCAAAGCGTTAACACGCTCAAAGTTGATCGACTGGAAAAAGTCGATCGCTAGAGCGAGATTTTCGGACGCGGTCGGAGGGCAGGTCGCGGGGGAGGGACGTATCGCGGGGGTGGGACGAGTCGCGGGGGAGAGAGTTGTAGCCGTGTTCGTGTACGGCAACGGTTTAGCCCAAGCCGAGACGCTAGGCACCGACGCCGGCACGAAAGCAGGCTTAGCCTTCGGCACAGAGGGTACCGTGGCTTTGATGTCTGGGCCGGAAGCTCGGAGGCGGTTTTGACGGGCGACGCGGCGATTTATTTTTGGAGCTCGGGGGCATCCACGGTAGTTCGCGGGGTGACCTTGTGTTCGGCACAGGACACAGCTAGGCGGTTCCGTCGCGGTTTTTTGGTCGCGAGCGCAGAGGGCCGTGGCGTGATCGCCCAAACACTTAACACATCGGGGGCGCGCGTGACAGTTACGGGAAGAGTGCCCGTACAGTTGGCAGTTATGGCACTGACTAGGAGTGCCTTTTTTATGGGGGACTTCGACGGCAATACCGGAGAGCCTACAGACAGTCCGAATGTTAAAAATTTGCTTACCCTCGGGGGTAGGCTGGAGGGCGACTAAAACCATATTGTATGGCTCCCTACCGCGGCCGGTGTGCATGCGGTGCACGGAATTTACTGGTAGGCCTTGTTCTATCAGATCTGCCTTGACGAGATCGGCATCTAGCTCCTTCGGGATTCCACGTATGACAACGCGGAGTTCGCGCTCCTCCTGGAGCGTATAAGTGTGGAAACTTATACGCTCCTTTCGGAGGTAACTTGAGAGGGCCCTATGGTCGTCGGGTGTCGTTACTTTTATTTGAATCCCGTTGGCGAGATTACGGGCGCTGGCAAAATTAATATTTTTGGCCTTAAGGGCCAGGGAAACTCGGTCCCAAGCTGCCTTCTCTTGAAGGATAACCGGGGGAGGGGTCTGAGTTTTAGATTGCGCCACCGGTCGCGGCGACGGAGTGGCACGGGCTGGAGGCGCAACGGGAGTCTGAGGGCGGGGGCGCGACGCGTTCGCGGCTTTGCTAATTTTAGCGGCCGCGAGAGCTCGAGACTCCGCGGCACGCTTCTTACCCTTTTGTACCAGGGTGAATCCATCCGTCGATGAGGCGGGGGCGAGGTCGACCTCCATCTCCGAGTCAGAGTCGGAGGACGAGGAGGCGGGCGCAGGTGACCTACAAGCAGGAGTTTTGGAGGGCGCGACGGAGGCCGCGGATGATCGCGCTGCTGGAACGGTGGCCACGGCGGACGACGCAGTAGTTTTACTCGCAAGTATAGGCGACGCGGGAACGGCAGGCACGACGGAGGCTGCGGTGCTCGATGTAGACGCTTTGCACGCAGGTACAGGCGACGCAGGAGCAGCGAGCACGGCGGAGTCTTCGAGAGAGCTCGCAGTGTGATTGGCCTTGAAAGCCAGAAACTCTGAGGCGAGCTGTGGGTGACGAAGTCGGAGGAATTCCACGAATACAGCGTCCATGATCGCTGAGTACCCAGGTGGGGCGGCCCCGGGTCTTGAAAACACTCGCCTTGCGGCGAGGCCCCAACTTCTCGGACCTGAGCGGTTCTATTGAACACAGGTGGCAATGCGGCGCGATTACTACAGGACAAAGAAAAAGCACAACAAAACAGAAATTACAAAAAGAAGCAAAACAAATAAATACTTGCAGGAAAACACTTTGTCGGCAAATGTTCCACGAACACAAAAATAACTAAAACAAAACAAATAAAAGCTTCCAGGAAACACACTTGGTCGGCAGATGTATCACGAACACAGGCCGCGCGAACAATGGCCGGGCTAACAAAAGCCGGGCGAACAAAGACCGGGCGATCGAGTGGACGATGAGCACGTCTGCACGTGACGGGTGCCTCTATCGGAATGTCCGTTTTAGTGCCAGGGTCCGCTTTCCTATATAACCTCCACTTTTTCCGATCTTCGACATCTTTTTTTTTATTTTTGTTGCCCTTGTAGGCAGACGAGCTTACGGCCCACCTGATGGTGAGTGGTTACCGTCGCCTACGTCAGCCATGCTAGGGGCAGAGCCAAGCCGCTGTCCACCGTTAAGTACACGTCACAAGCCTCGTTTGAAGAATAACATGTCATAGCGCTCGATAAACACCGTGGAGTGGAGGAGCTCATTCCAAAGCCGGATGGTACGTCGCAAAAAGATCTCTGGGTTTGTGAACTATCTCTGGGTTGATGAACTAAGTGGCTCTAGTATAGATGAACTCTTACTCCGGTGGCGGGCGGTGCAACGGTAAAAACGAGATGATGAAATCATCTCAAGCAATTCTTCAGGGTGAGGTACCTTATGAATCAACTATACACAAAAAGATGTGCGGTGCCGTGGGACACCGGATAGAAACGAAGTTCTTTATTATAAAAATATTAATTTTAAGTTCTATTCGAGGTATAAAGAAAATAAAACTGGAGGTTTCGCAACAACCCAAGGTCATTCGGTAACGTGCGAACTGTGCATTACTAATAAAAATCGTACGTTACGGAGGTTTTTCCCGGTTAGGGTACCCCTCCGCATAGTCCCATAATGAACTTCGATCCAAAAACATTAAAAATCATGTACATTAATTGCCTGTTCTCGCCAATAGTACTTTTACTGCTACATTAAAACATAGGTACAGCATGTCTACAGTTTCACTGTAAACATAGACTCAAATAAAAAACGCAGAGTCCTCAAAAATGACGCTTCACACCGTCCTCGTTTCTAATCGGGTAATGCGTTGTCGAAATCAATCAGGCCCGATCCATTACCGTGTCAATTACCCTGGAACATGAGACTGTATTTGAATTTTTTTTCGGAGATCTTTCTTGGGAGTTATCGGGTATTTTGCCTGCGTATTAATTAGTTACTAGTGGTCCCACAGTAGTCGAAATTCGACTATAATTAATTGAAATTATAAGTTTGAACATTATTATAGTTATATTGTTAAAGACTATTTCTATAATCACAGATTTCGCCAAGATTACACTATAGACAAATAATATTAAAGATAAAAAATATTAACCTATTTTCAATTTTACCACAGACTTTAAGCATTCACTAAAGTTTTACAATAAACAAAGAGTATATATACATATGTGTGTGTGTGTCAAATACATGGCAGTGTGTGTAATGTTTTCTTTATTGATTGAATGTATTATGCATTATTTTTAAAACATATTAGCATTGTGTACTCCTTCTCTATATTCTCTATAAGTGTGGAAAATTTCATATTCCTCCGTCCGCGCAATTTTCGTAAAAAGGGGTACAAAGTTTTTGCTTCACGTATTAATATATAGATTAGTCAGTCTTTTGCTCGAGAATTATTAGGTTTTTCCCTCTGCGCATTAGTTAGTAATCGTGACCACGGTTGAGGACTTAGTTATCATAAAGGTAGTTTTAAAATGAAATCTGAAACAAGTATTCGTAGATGTAAATTACTTTTCCTCATTTAGACTGCAGTGGTTTACTTCTGTACTCATTTATTTGTAATTCGATTTTTACAAATCATTAGGTCCGTGCTCCGTCCCTTTAGAAAACATTGCCAGAAAGACAAGTAACTATTTAGAGACGTTCCTGGTAAGAGATAAAAGGTATGGGGAAGAAGGCCCAGAGACAGAAGTCGAACCAGATACCCTTTACTCTTCTTTAGTCTACGTTTGCTATATACACAGTAATGGACTTAAAAAAAAAGTGGTTATGTGGGTGGACGATCTCACGGCCCACCTGGTGTTAAGTAGTTACTGGAGCCCATAGACATCTACAATGTTAATGCCGCCACCCACCTTGAGTTCTAGTGTCTCAGTTTTTAAAGTACAAAGGCTGCCCCACGCTTTGAACCGAAACGCATTACAGCTTCACGGCAGAAATAGGCAAGGTGGTGCTACCTACCCGTGCGGACTCACAAGACGTCCTACCACAATTAGCTTTAATTACTCTCTACTAAGCTGAATGTCAGACACGCGAAAGTTAAAACTGTTAGCTGTGAGGCCAAAAATACACAATCAAGTGCACTTAGACTCTATATACCATATATCTTTAGTAAAAATATTGAAAGAGACAATGTTATCCATATTCTATATAAACTAAGCACAGAAAAAGGCGAAATCTTATACCTTTAAACGAGCAATTCTTGTATATATATATATAATCTAAATCTCGGAAACGGCTCCAACGATTTTCATAAAGTTTAGTATACAGGGGATTTCGGGGGCGATAAATCGATCTAGGTACGATTTATTTTCAGAAAATGATGTTTTATTTGTGTTTTCAATAATCAACTCTATCGATAATCAACTTTATGACTATTCCCAACATGTATTGAAGAATAATAATACTATTTTTCATAATTTAGCTATTTCAGCAGATGGCGTTGTTAAGCCACTCGAAGCCAATGAGTGTTTGATTTAAGGTTATACCAAGAAAATGAATTGTATATTTATTATATTATTTGTGTCTTTTTAACTCACGTGTTCACTTAAAAATGCCTAAACGATCTTGGAATATTTCATCATTTTATCAATATGTAATTCGTATTAAAATATAATTTCTAAAAAACATAATTTATAAAAAAAAAACCGAACAAAGCTCGGTCATCATCTAGTTATAATTATATTGACTATTTTCGGACTACGACCCGAAATTTTTCATCAAATGACGCGGAAATTATAGTCAATTCTGTTTTAAAATTTAACCGTCAGTCAGAGCAGGTAAACAAAAGTGCTGGCACAATACAACATTGTTCGTCTCAAATTGGAATCTAATGAATTCGAAACAGAACGAAAACCGTTTTCTAAGAAATGAAGTCCCCTATACCTTTCCTGTTGTTTAGTGATCCTTAATTAAATTCTCTCACCGGAATTATTATTTTAGATACTATAAAGTGTTTTAAGTTCGACAGAACGAATTTTGCGTTCTCGGACTCATTTTAGATTTTAAATTAGTATTAAACGAAATTTATGTAGTAATCGGAATATTCACAAAATGGGCTCATGATTTGGAAGGTATTGTGCCTCGTACTAATTAATAATCATAACAGAAATATTTTTTGTCTAAAAGGAATTTCTATTGTGTTATTTTCTCATTTATGTTGGTAATTTTGAATAGAATATGTTTGGACCAAATCTAATTAGTTAAATTAAAATTGCAAGAAACATTTAGGAAAGAAATAAATTATTAATGGAAATAAGCCTTTTATATCGGCAACGAGTAAATAAAACTACTTTAACATTTCTCTGAGTTTCTTCGCGTCTATGACCTTTCGAATTTCTTATCTAAATACTTCTAGGATCATAATTTTTGTAGCAGCCCTTTAGTATCTTGCCGAACCTCACATAAAAATCAAAATTATGTTACTGAAAACCTATTCTTCAAAGAAGCCAGTAAACGTGTTAACAGTGTTAAATAAGTGGGTCAAAATATTCCTCTGAATGTCGTTTATTCATTGATTTTTTGTTCAATGAAAGACGCGTGACACCACAAAGGGAAGCGATGTACCAAAAATGTCGTCAAAGGCCAACAGTGACGTATGAAAAGGCTTTATAAATGGCGCCATGAAACAAGCACATGTCAAAGGTCTTTTAATATCGAGTATAAATTTATCATGAACCTTTTGATGAAGGTGAGCGATGGAGACCGGGGCTTTTCACAAAAAAATACCTTTTTTTGTTACCACATTCAAATCGTATATGGTAAAGATGATCTTAAAGAATTTCCGTTCCAAACCTCGATATTAGTATGGACTGGGGCTGAATTTGACAACTTGTCAAACGTTCGACGTTGAAATGTCTATGGCTCGGTGACCACTTTGCACCAAATGGTAATTTGATGTACAGAAAAACTTATAATGCTCATCTACAGTCTGGAATATCATCATCTGGATAATTATCTGGAATATAATATTCTACTTGCCGTTTCCAAATCGCTTTTCCCTTATTGGTTATCTTTCTTCTTCTTCTTCGTAGTCGAATACTTCATTGCTGAAGGTCGTGTCCTTGAAAGCCCTTCGTGGCTCTTTGTACCCTCAGCTTCCATTTGCTTCGGTTTTCGGCTTCTCTCAGGGCGGTCGCAACAGAGAGTCCAGTGAGCGCAGTTATCTGATCCGACCAACGGTTTGGTGGCCGGCCGGCGGGTCTTTTCCCTTCTACCTTGCCCACCACAATCAATCTTTCAAGGCTGTCTGGTGGCCGCCGAGCAATATGACCAAAGTAACCAAGAACCTTCTGGTAGCAAATCGTCGACAGTCTCGTTTCTATACGAAGTTGCTCGAGGACAGATTTGTTTGTTCTCTTGGTTATCTTTAAGCGATGTTAATTACTTAAGATCAGGTTTGCCGCGGGCGTCTATCCTTTCACTCAAATCTGTTCGTTTCGTAAATTGCCTGGAGAATCTGCTTTTTCCACCAAAGCATCTTCGGGGTTAATTTGCGAAAATCCACAGAGAAATGATCCCTTTAAGAAACCCACATCATAACTTTCTTAGACATCGTTAACAACGTTCAGTGACCGAGTTCGAGGGGTCTTGGGTTCGGGTATAAAAACAATGATAAATGGACGTCGGAGCTTGTCGCTGACCTCTTGAAATCGAGCTGATTTGACGTGTGAATTGATAGATTTTTGTACGTGAGGATTTTGTTTCGATTCAAAGGATATCTGTGAATATAGCCTTATGCGTCTTCAATACGACTTAACCATTTATTCCGAATGCCTTGCTTTTAAAATAACTAACCTTGTTTGGAATGTGAAACTTTGAAAATATTTAATTATTAGAACAACTTTCGGGTTTAGGGCGTATTAGGTTATCACACGTGCCATATTGAAGCTTGTTACAATCACTATATTGAGACTTTTTTTTATTTATTGTTTAAATGGTTGGACGAGCTCACAGCCCACCTGGTGTTAAGTGGTTACTGGAGCCCATAGACATCTACAACGTAAGTGCGCCATCCACCTTGAGATATAAGTCAGTATAGTTACAACGACTACCCCACCCTTCAAACCGAAACGCATTACTACTTCACGGTAGAAATAGGCAGGGTGATGGTGCCTACCCGTGCGGACTCACAAGAGGTCCTACCACCAGTAATTCGATTAAATCTCTCAAAACAGCAGTGGTATTCCCAACACGCATGATTTCACTTAGAATAAAGCGATAACTTAATAATTACCCACACTAATATGCAACGGATTCTTCTTATTTTTCCCTACCTATTCTAGTAGCTTCGAGGAGTCATACTAGAGTCACCGATCGAGTAGGTGAACTCACGGGGCTCTAACCTGGTGACGTTGCTAACACTATCCCTAGCAAGAGCAGTGCTTCGCAGAATCTACTCTCGGATCGGAAACGCGACCCACTGAGAAGATCCGGCGAGAAACATAGTGGGCTGTGTCTTTGGGTTGGAAGGGTTCTTAGCATAGTTCTCAAATTGAATCAGTTCCCGATATTACGGTAATTGTAGTGAAAATTGTGGTGAGAACCTGATACGTAATAGCGTGTGTAATATGGATATCCATGTTTTTTTATTTCATTGCCCTTATAGGCAGACGATACTACGGTCCATCTGACGGTGAATGGTTACCGTCGCCCATGGACGTCAGCAATGCCAGAGGCAGAGCTAAGCCGCTACTTACCGCTTAAAGAAATTGGTAATAAAATTTTGTTTTTGCCTTTTTTATCATGGTTTACGTATTGTTTGTTGTAAGTAAGCATTATTCCTTATTGTAAAAACGAATAACTTAAGATTCAACTGATGGCCTTGAATCTCAAATTGATGATGTGATTGATGATGAAATTGATGATGACGAATACTCCAGAGCATACGGTCATATCAATTTTAAAGCGTGTATGAAGTTATCTACAAAAATACTTACCGCCCTTTATGGCTGTACTGAAAATTGATACACAAACAAAAACAAAAACAAACAAAAAAAATAACACAGAATTATTTCGTTTGAATTCGTATCCACTGCGAGATTTCTCGCTTTCTCCTTTATTGTAACGAGGCTTTGAAGGTTTCTTTGTATTGAATTTCGGTTAATGATTACTTGTAAAGGAAGCCTGAACAATGTAAGGGGTAAATCATCAAGTTGAAATCTGCTGAAAAAATGCGTATGGAGAACGAATCTCCGAATCGAAATGAATATTCTTCCTTTGTTTTTACGAGTGATGTGAATATTGTTTTAGTGCAGTTGAACTTATGATCTTGTTGTGTTTGTTTATTGGGGTATCCGAATTTATTTGTTGCTTATTTTACGAGAACTAGATGATGACCGGTTTTTTTTTTTATAACGCCATCTTGTTGTGTTTTTAAAGCGGTTAGTTATCCTCAATTAAGAAAAATAGTTTTATTATTCGCCAATAAATGTCGGGATGAGTTCATTATTGAAAACACGAATAAAACAACATTTTTTGAAAATAAATCGTAGCTAGATCGATTTATCGCCCCTAAAATCCCCTGTACACTAAATTTAATGAAAATCTTAGATTATATATATATACAAGAATTGCTCGTTTAAAGGTATAAGATGAATCTCGTACAATGGAAAATGATAATTAGCATTTAGGGATTAAGAATGCTAGAGGAACATTTTTACTGGAATATAATATAATATAATAGAAAATAAAACTAATCAAAATACAGTATATTCTTCGGTACCTCTACGGCTACGGCTTAATTTTTTTATTATTTATTGCTTAGATGGGTGGACGAGCTCACACCCCACCTGGTGTTAAGTGGTTACTGGAGCCCATAGACATCTACAACGTAAATGCGCCACCCACCTTGAGATATAAGTTTTCTTAATTAATTAATCTCGCATTATTATTGTCATTTCCGATGTTGCGAACACATTAGAAATATAACAGGAAAGTATGTGTAAAGATAGTTTTAATTGTAATAATAATACATTCGATAAAAAAAAAAGTATTGGTTTTAACCAATTAAAAGTCATTAATTTTGATATCTACGTGACAATTAAATGATAGGTAGCCTCCATAACGTGAACCGGTCATCCGGGAGCCATGTCCGGTTGCGACTCGATGCAAATAGGATGCGTGATACCGATTTAAGTTCTATTTGCTTTAACAACTACGAGTACATGTTGGAATATAGCCAAACGCTTAGATGGTGATGTGACTAATTAATTAATCAATCTAATACAAAGTTGAAGGCCCTAAAGCTTTCGCTATTGCAAAGGTTAGGTTATTTGGCCAAAGGTCGAAAAAAAAGTGTGTGATACGCAGACAGAAACGGCATATCTTTTTGTTTCTTTTTTTTTTATTGCTTTTTTTTATTGCTTAGATGGGTGGACGAGCTCACAGCCCACCTGGTGTTAAGTGGTTACTGGAGCCCATAGACATCCACAACGTAAATGCGCCACCCACCTTGAGATGTAAGTTCTAAGGTCTCAGTATAGTTACAACGGCTGCCCCACCCTTGAAACCGAAACGCATTACTGCTTCACGTCAGAAATAGGCAGGGCGGTGGTACCCACCCGCGCGGACTCACAAGAGGTCCTACCACCAGTAAAATAATTGTGGATCCGAAATTGAGGCCAGTTCGATGAAAACGTAATTAAACCGGCTAATATGCGGAATAGCTTCGAACGCAAGTTGATCAAGCCGTTTATACCTAAACTAACCATGAACGTTGCGCGCCCAAGATTTCGACATGCGAACTAGCTTATAGACAATCCGCTGAGTTTCTCGCCGGATCTTATCAGGGGTAGGCAGCGGTTTGGTTCTGCCCCTGGCATTACTGAAGTCCATGGGCGACGGTAACCACTCACCATCAGGTAGGACGTGCGCTCGTCTGCCTACAAGGGCAATAAAAAAAAAGTGGGTCGCGATTCCGATCCGGTTGTAAATTCAACGAAGCACTGCTTTTGTTAGGGCTAGCGTTAGCATTTCTCTCAGGTTGAGACCGTGAGCTCACCTACCGGTCGGTGCGAAGTTGGAATAACCCCTTAGGTTACCAGCGCTTAGGCAGGGAAAAAAAAATGTTTCCTTATCCTCCTCCTCCCTCCGTGCGTCGTATTCCTCAGTGCTGAGGGTCGTGACCTTTACGGAGCACTTTTGTTAGGACTATGCTCCTCCATTCACTCCTGTTGCCTCATAATCACATGTTTATTATACAAGACGTCTTAACTGCATTCTCTCTCTCTTCCCAGCTATTTATCCCACATGGTGGTGGGGTCAGCTTTCCTGACTACTCCTCTTAACTGCATTGTAAGTATTAAATTATTAGAATTTCTCATGCTACACTCATGGGGGTGCTTAAATAGGTTCCGTATTCTCTTCTTTTTTTCAAAATTGATTTGTACTTTGCGTATACCACAGAGGATTATAAATAGAGTTGTCAAAATTTGGCTTCTACTCAGATATGATTTTAAGGTCAGTCGATGAAATATTCCTCTTTCGAACTTTTACCCTTGAAATAAATCCACGTTTCATTAATTTTTCATCTCGACTAAATATTTAATAATTTTCACGTTTGACTTACCTAAAAATCTATTACTTTGAGGTCGAGTTCATCGTTAACCGATAGCCAATAATGGCTCATTAGGCGGAATAAGCAAAGCATAAAATCGAAGTTAAAAATCATTAACGATGTTGCTTCAAAAAGATCCCTTTCTGTAGATTGGGGTTTTTTTTTCTTCAGTGTCGCTTTGTTTCACGTAATATCTCCGTTGAAGTTGGGGTACTGTAGAGGGAAGGAGTAAACCAGTTCTCGTTTTTCTCTTAGCGTTAATGAGCAGTTGATCTCTGATTCACGGCGTTGATTCTGTCACTCACCTTGAGACATGTATACGAATCCGGATTGTATGTCTGTGTGGCGGGTGGCCATCATACAACGCAAGATAATTGACAGATGCCTGAATCTCGCTTAGGACATTTTCAAGATAAAGCGCATATATGAGTCGACTATTATCAAAGCCGGCAATGTGACTTTTGGACAATTATTGGTAAATCAGAAAAACGAATTATTGACTTTGTATTCCATTGGTAGTCACAAAACTCTTCTGAACGACATCTTAGATAAATAACTGGTTAAGTATTAACCCTTATTTAATGCAGGTTTTGAACCGTATTCTTTGAAGGAGACGATTATATTCAAATCAATCTGTATTGACATATCAATAACATTTTTTTGTTCAAATGCACAGATTTCCACCTTTGATAATAGACGACTCATATACAAGTTCCGAACAACAACATTAGGACCGTCGGTCTACCGAGCGAATATCACCCGCTCGGTGAAAGATCTTCCCTTTGTCGTCTAAGGCTTTCCAAATCTGCTTTACGGCAGAAATTGCTAGGATGCTGGTACTTACATGTGGAGAGTTAAATACATACCGGTAATCTTTATTGCTTAAGGTATAATACGTTTTACAGTGGTTTGAGTACATTAATATGTTTTACAGATAATTTACTTATTTATTTTTTATTGCTTAGATGAGTGGACGAGCTCACAGCCCGCCTGGTGTTAAATGGTTATTGAAGCCCATAGACATCAACAACGGCTGCCTCACCCTACAAACCGAAACGCGTAACTGCTTTGCGACAGAAATAGACAGGGTGGTGGTACTCACCCGCGCGGACTCACAAGAGGTCCTTCCTACCACCAGTAATTACGCAAATTATAATTTTGCGGGTTTGATTTTTCTTACACGATGTTATTCCTTCACCGTGGAAGTTAATCGTGAACATTTGTTGAGTACGTATTTCATTAGAAAAATTGGTACCCACCTGAGATTTGAACACCGGTGCATCGCTCAACCCGAATGCACCGGACGTCTTATCCTTTAGGCCACGACGACTTGTTATTAATCAATTACTTACAATTACAGTTATTAATATTGCAATCTTTTTGCAATTTGTTACAAAGTTATTCTATTTGAGATACAGCCTAAATGAGGGTTAATGTTAGGCACGTGGCCTGCCGCAAAACTCATTCGAATCACCATGCAGCATGATAAAAGGTCATGGTGTACCGATCTCACATATCTTATCTTATCTTATCTTATCTTAAGCATGCAGTCGAATAATTAAAAAAATCCTGACTTGAACGCTAACTTTATTACTTGTAAATCTTTGGCTGTCTGTTGTAAAGTTTGGCTGAGTATCACGTCAGTCAAAAAAAAAAAAAGGTGCTAATTGGCTACTGTAGTCTACAGACATTAATCACAACGTGAATTTCGAGACCTAACATGCATTGCATCTTTATAGTTTAATGTCGCATTGTTGTAAATTTTAATTTCCGTCAAAATTACCGTCAAATTGAAGTCGTCGTGGCCTAAAGGATAAGACGTCCGGTGCATTCGTATATAGCGATGCAACGGTGTTCGAATCCCGCAGGCGGGTACCAATTTTTCTAATGAAATACGTACTTAACAATTGTTCACGATTGACTTCCACGGTGAAGGAATAACATCGTGTAATAAAAATCAAACCCGCAAAATTATAATTTGCGTAATTACTGGTGGTAGAACCTCTTGTGAGTCCGTGCGGGTAGGTACCACCGCCTCGCCTATTTCTGCCGTGAAGCAGTAATGCGTTTCGGTTTGAAGGGTGGGGCAGCCGTTGTAACTATACTGAGACCTTAGAACTTATACCTCAAGGTGTGTGGCGCACGTTGTATATGTCTATGGGTTCCAGTAACCACTTAACACCAGGTGGGCTGTGAGCTCGTCCACACATCTAGGCAATAAAAAATAAAAAATAGTCATTGATAGAATCTCAAATACATAACGATTCAAACTATTCTCATTTGATTTAAAGTTACAGAAAGGACAGATCTTCGACAACCATATTAACTTCTTTCGTTCAAGTAAAAATCATTAATTTCGACTTCCAAATTGAATTAAAGAAAGACAAAAGAAAAATCGCAAGGTTTTGTTTTAAGTTATTTCCGCCGGCGATCTTGCTTATTACTTCACAAGCTGTAAAAAAATGTAAGGCTTTTTTTGCTAAATAGCTCCGGGCAAATTAGGTAAGAGGTAATTAAGGATATTTCCGAAGACGCAGAAAATCAAAGTTTCCGACGCGGTGAATGTTCTCTGCGGTTCTCTTATTATTTGGGAATGTTTACTATTTTTACTTAACGGCCGTCTGGTGTAGTGGTAAGTGACATGGTCACTACACAAGGGGGTCGCGGGTTCGAATCCGGCCAACGGAAGATATTTGTATGATAAATATAAAATGTCTTTTCCAGGGTTATGGATGTATATTAAATATATGTATGTGTATAATAAGAATCTTACATTTATTTCCGTTATCTGGTACCTGTAACACAAGTTCTTTACGAGCTTATCACGGGACCAGTTAACGTGGCGTGATTGTTAGTAAATATTTATTTATTTATTTATTTACTTTACTTTTTTACTAATAGTGATTATAATGAAGATAACGGGGAAAGCTTAAAATAATTAAAAATCACATTTGACCTTGCTATAAGACGTGGGGTGTGACAATGGATCACAAATGGGAATCTTCGATCGCGAGCTTTCAATCAAAAACTCGTCTAATTAAAAAGCTTAACACATTTAAAATTCCTGAGCTTCGCAAAGTACATTGTTATAATACGAGTCGAGTAAGCTCACGGTTTATTTAGCTTTGACTTTAGCTTACTTGTTTTATGTTTCCTAACTTAACAGATCTAATTAATTAAATCAAGTTTATAACTGGCGAAAGTCGAGTAGTTGTAGGTGATTAATTAATTACCTTCGAGCTAGGCGGCGCTATTCTATGCCTCATTTAGCTCATTTTCTTTGATGAAGCAAGTTTTCCTGCTGTAAGCTTATGCGGCTACGTTTTGAGGTTTTTATTAGGTATCTGGGTCGTCGAGCTTACGGCCTGATGTTTTCCACCACCCACCTCGAGACATCAGTTCTAAATTTTATTTCTACCCTTTCCATTTTCAACCCATCCCGATTACCCTCTTCGAAAGTGTTTGACAGGCAACCTAACCTAAACATCAGCCCGCTGAGTTTCATGTCGGATTTTTTCAGCGGGTCGCGATTCCAATCCGGTAGTAGATTCATTCGCGAAGCAGTTACTCTTGAGTTGTTAGGTCTGCTTTGGAGGCGCTCGGATAGCTGTTAGCAAATCCCTCCTAACTGAGCTCTTGCTCGCCCACCTGTCTTGGTGAAACTGGAAAAGCCTCTAAAGCCAGCAGTAATTCCTCAATAATAATTAAAAAAATTCAACCCAGAATAGACTGCTTCGCGACAGTATAATCAGGGCGGTAAGCAAGGTACCACACCAGCGGATTTACGGCTTTATCATCAGTAAATCCATTCGTTATTGGTTTAATTTATTCTGTCCTATATGAAACATTGGTACAGCATTACTGGTGGTGGGACATCTTGTGAGTCCGCATGGGTAAGTACCACCCCACCACCCTGCCTATTTCTGCCGCGAATCAGTAATGCGTTTCGGTTTGAAGGGCGGGGCAGGTGTTGTAACTGTACTTGAGACCTTACAACTTATATCTTAAGGTGGGTGGCGCATTTACGTTGTAGATGTCTATGGGCTCCAGTAACCACTTAACACCAGGTGAGCTGTGTGAGCTCGTCCACCCATATAAGCAACAAAAAAAAATACTGTACTGCATCTACGTATTAAAGTTGTTGAAACTTTTGTCTCTTAGATTATTTGTAACTTGCAACTTGAGAGCGACGCTAAAGCTCGAGACATAGTTTTGAAGTTTCGTGCCCTATCCGCGTCATTAAGACATTCCCGTCGGAGTTTATGAGTCGACGTATACAAGCTGCTGTCTATTGCAAAGGACTCCTTACAAACTTTGTATAAAGAGACAGGAACTAAGCTTGTTGCAAAGCCGAGGGATCGTCGCTCTACGATTTCCGGACTTTTATCTGGAAGGCCGTGTTGTGACGTCAGTTATCAAGTTCCGGTGTCAACAATCACGTCACGTTAACTGGTCCCGTGCTAAGTTCGTAAAGATCTTGTGTTACAGGTACCAGATAACGGAAATAAATGTAAGATTTTTATTATACACATACATATATTTAATATACATCCATAACGGCCGTCTGGTGTAGTGGTAAGTGACATGGTCACTTCATACGGGGGTCGCGGGTTCGAATCCCGCCAAGAGAAGATATTTGTATGATAAATATAAAATGTCTTTTCCAGGGTGATGGATGTATATTAAATATATGTATGTGTATAATAAAAAACTTACATTTATATCCGTTATCTGGTACCCGTAACACAAGTTCTTTACGAACTTAGCACGGGACCAGTTAACGTGGCGTGATTGTGTTAGTAAATATTTATTTATTTTATTTATAAGCCTGGAAAACATTTTTTTTATATTTATCATACAAATATGTTCCCTTGGCGGGATTCGAACCCGCGACCCCCTTGTGTAGTAACCATGTTACTTACCACTACACCAGACGGCCGTTAAACATCGTCATTAACAGAGCAGTAGCTTTCCCTTCAAGTTTATCATCAGATTAACTTTGCAATTATGTCATTAAAGCAGCATTAATCTTTTATGATTGATGGGATATATTACAGCTTTGTTGTTATGTATTTGTAACTATCATATACTAGCCGTACTCGCCCGTTTCGCTGGGCATTTAAAATTAACATTATTATTTATTGTCATTATTATTATTAGGGAGTCCAACACTCATATAAATATTAGCCTATCCATTAAGTACATGTATTTTCTACATGGATACCAAGTTTCAAGTCAATCGGGTGCATGGTTCAGTAGTTATAACGGAACATCCGTAAAAAGCACTGTAGATTTATATATTAGTATAGATAATTATTATAAAAAAATAGTGTAAGAAAAAAATATTTTATTGTTAAAAAGCGTGGGGTGCTTTTCAGGCTATTATCAAAATAACCCTTCTACTCACATCTGTTCATAAAATATTTATAACTATTGATACCATGCACCCCACGCCTTTTTTTACAATAAAATCATTTTTTCTTACACTATTTTTAATTCAAATTTATTAAGATTTATTTTCTATTTTTTAGTTGGATTTTCTATAAAAGCGTATTTTATTCGTTTTTTTAAACTATAATTTTTAATTTTTTAGTTGAATTTCAATTTTTCAATTTTTAATATGGTATTGTCATCGATCCTTAATAAGTATACCAAATTTCGAGTTAACCCGACGTTTTGAAGGGGTTCAAAATCATGTTTAAAGATTCCGTTACAAGCATACATACGTCTGAAGCCAATAAAAGCGTATTAAAAAGAATGCGGACATGAACTTGAATCGCGCTAACGACATTTACAAGTTTAGCTGACACTCTCATATATACATGTATGAATGTAAAAATACAACATTTGGACCGACGCGTCGGACCGAGCAGACAACCGCTCGTTTGTCGATGTCCCTGTCGTTTTTTCCCAAAAATACTGTGACTAGAATTCAGGAATATACGCTAAATGAAACGTCGAGTTAGAACGTGGCATCCACAATCAGCAAACGAAGCGAACTTCGCATGTTCAAGTTGCTGTGTTTACTCTGAAATATAGATGCTAGCATATCTCTGACACGACCATTTTTAATTTATTTTTAGGCGGTGTTGATGAAATTTTTTTTTTTTTGGAACTATGTTCCTTACGGCAGGCTTGGAGCAGATAGGCATTTTGCTGCGCGACCGAACTGAAAAAAATGTGATAGTAAAAACCGTAAGAAAAAGTCCGTGGAATAAGGCCTTGTTTTCCGCACAGCGATGTTTCACCGCGCGATTTTTTTCTCGTAATTCTTTTTTTTTTTCACACATATTTTTTCTTCTCTTACCTATGCTGATAGTCTTGAGAGGCTATTTTAGCTTCTCCTTAACGTGTAGGTGAGCTCGCGGCGCTCAAACCGGAAGTGTTGCTAACACTGGCTCTAGCATCAGCAGTCGTGGTAGATTCTGCGAAGCACGACTCTTGCTATGGTTCGTGTTAGCAACATCGTCAGGTCTGAGCCCCGTGAGCTCACCTAGTAGCCCGGCGACGCTGATTTGGTCTCTCTACACTATCAGCTTAGGTAGGAAAATAAAACAATGTAATTTCACGTTTTCACAGACACCTTTACAGATTTCGTAAATTTATAATGTATTCTTAAACTTAGAGATAATAATATTTACTAGAGGTCCCGCAGTAGTTGAAATTCGACTATAATTAATTGGAATTGTAAGTTTGTACACTATTATGATTGTATTTTATACTTCTATAATCACAAATTTCGCCAAGGCTACACTATAAAAAATATTAATACAGACAAACAATATTTAATCTATTCTCAATTTGACCAAATACGTCAAGAACAAAAGTTTGACAATAAATAGTATGCATGCGTATGTGCGTCAAATACATGGTATGTAGTGTGTGTAATCTTTTCTTTATTGATTTAATGTATCTTTTATGCATTATTTTAAAAAAATATTAGCATTGTGCACTTCTTCTCTATATTCTCTATAAGTGTGGAAAATTTCATACTCCTCCGTCCGCGCAATTTTCGTGAAAAGGGATACAAAGTTTTTGCTTCACGTATTAATATATAGATAATGGCACTCAAACACGTCAAATTAAACCGTAAAAGTACTTTTAAATACGTGTACCTCGATTAGAATTGCATTGACTTTTGTGTTTTAGATTCGAGTTACGTTACTTTTCGACTCAAAGATATCTCTCTCTCTCTCTTTCTCTGTCATCGGCTATAACACGACCTAGTGAAGAAGCAAAACAAGCAAACCGCGACCGCATAAATAATATACAAATTCGCAATGTAAATATCTCAGTAGGTACCTACAATTTCCTCTGTTTCGCGCCACTGTTTTGAATCAAGTGCAATGTTAAACACTAACTTTGTCGCTTTAGCATTGTCGTATTATGCTCCGTCGACTAAATGAAGTTTCGGTATTCATTTGGAATCTCGCTTTTGTTGTCGCAAATACAATGAGAAGTTTTGATTGTCTCGCTTCTGATTCGGTTGCTGTTTATCCCCTTAAATGTTTACTCACACTTACAAACGTGTAATGAAGTGATTAAATAAAATGTGACGTCATATGGTTGTATAAAGCTATGTTTTCACACATTAGTCAAAGAACGATTAATGGTTAACCCTTTTAATGCCTTGTAGGTCAGCGGTGCCCCACGCGGCGTATTGAAATAATTATGTCGATTTCTGTTACTAAAAGTTTTTCGTCTGTGTGTTGCATGTCGCGTGACGGTCGGCCGCGGAGGGGCGATAAAGTGAAAGGCGCTCGTCAGAGCAGCCAAGGCCAATATGGCGGCGACTATAGTTCGCAGCATCTGACCGTGTAGTGTATAGACTATTACTCATTTGTGCCAGTGCTCCACGGTATTTTGTTTGTTTTTGTCAGTGTTTAATGTAAATGTTGTTTGTCAGAGTTAAATGTCTATAATGTGAAAAAATAATTCAGTTTTACTGTGGTTTCATAAAACCACAAAATCCTTTTTTTAATGTATGTTTTAATCTTTAAGGTATTTTAACAACAGATTCATTCTTAGTATCTTCGGATTCGTCCCAGAGTCTACTAGATATTCCGGCGCCTTAGTAACAGAATTTGACATAATTACGTAGGTAGGTAGGTAGATACTACCACCCCGCCTATTTCTGTCGTGAAGCAGTAATGCGTTTCGGTCTGAAGGGTGGGGCAGCCGTTGTAACTATACTTGACACCTTAGAACTTATATCTTATGGTGGGTGGCGCATTTACGTTCTAGATGTCTGGGCTCCAGTAACCACTTAACACCAGGTGGGCTGTGAGCTCATCCACCCATCTAAGCAATAAAAAAAGGAACACTTTTATACAGAAACTGCAGAGGGGCGCTTAAATAAAAAAAAAATCAAAGTTTGGATCACTGAACGCTAGAAAATAAGATCTACCATGATCGAAGCTTGCAAGAGATAATTACCTTATTGAAAGTTCGTTACATTATCTTAACATTTGTACACATTACACAGACCGCAATGTAGAGCGCGCAGTGTACTTTAAACATCAGACCGATGTGGTTTTGATCACGTACCACTGGGCTTTGAATTTTATAATTTCATATTAATATGTATGCGCGTGGAGATATAATATTCAAAGGGGCACTTCAGTCATTAACGAAGTAAATCAGTTTGAGACCTTCTGAATGTGATTATGCATTGGGAGTCATCTAGAGTTGTCTAAAAGATAGTCCTTTTTAGCCTTTCTCGTGGTCCGAGGGCGTACTGGACGGTATATATATGTATGTACATCAAAATGTCAATACCTCCACCTGCCATTTTTCTATTGCTTATATGGGTGGACAAGCTCACGGTCCACCTAGTGTTAAGTGGTTACCGGAGCCCACAGACATCTACAACGTAAATGCCGCCACCCACCTGGAGATATAAGTTCTAAGGACTATAGTTACAACGGCTGCCTCACCCTTCAAGCCGAAACGCATTACTGCTTCACGGCAGAAATAGGTGGGGTGGGGATTCCTACCCGTGCGGACTCAAGATGTCCTACCACCAGTACAAAGTTTTGACTTCACGTACTAATATATAGATAAGTGGCGTATAATATTATTAATGGCGTATACTTAGTTCGTCCACACGTGAATGTTCAAAGGAAAACAGGCGTTAATCAATCGAAACACGAGCACCTTTGAATGGCTAATAATTATTTAGTATTCAAGTTATCACATCTACGGACTCTTAGAAGGTAAATCCTCAATCTATACTAATATATAAATCTACAGTGGTTTTTACGGATGTTCCGTTATAACTACTGAACCGTGCATCCGATTGACTTGAAACTTGGTATCCATATAGAAAATACATGTACTTAGTGGATAGGCTAATATTTATATGAGTGTTGGATTCCCTACACCAGTTGCGGGGGCGTTAATTATGAAAATCTTTGTGGGGTAAGAAATAATAAATGTCAATTTTAAATGCCCTGCGGGACGGGTGTAGCTAGTCGCATTATAAAAATAAACATTATTCTATCAAATTACAATCATGTTTGGAAAAAAACAGTTAAAGATTTAATATAAGGATAACCTCGGTATTCACATTACACCTATCAATAATCTGAAGAACAGAAATTCAATCGTCAAAGACGCCAGCCAGTATTCACGAGTAACACAGTACAAGAGTATATTTCCCGTGGGATACGACAAAATTGAATAACTTTTTCTTTGTATCGCGCACGTGGAACAAAGATCGATTCACGTAGTCTCTTGAAGATTGATTGATATGACGTCCGGATTCGTGGTTACGGCGCGGCGTATTTATTTGAATGAATCCTTTCGTCTGCGCGTGTAGTGAGCTTTCGGGCTAGTTTTGATATGTACGACATAAAGAACTCAAGGCAGTTAACTTTTTAATTCATTAGTTTCATGACAATAGTGATTGCCGCTGTAAATTTTGTGATCTATCATGAATGAACAATAAAACTGTGCTAGCCAGTTGTAAAAAGGAAAAAGTAGATAAATTTAAACTAAAACCCGAATCAAAATATTTAAAAAATCCTCAAAACAAACAAAAAAATTTAGAATTATAAATATATAATAGTTTAAAAAAAAAAGACACGCTCTTATAGAAAATCCAACTAAAAAATAGAAAATAAATTTATTGTAAAAAAAAGTATGGATGGAGGAAAGATTCCGTTACATACTAGCATACGAATGAGGCTAATAAAAGCGTATAAAAATAGCTGTAAAAAACTCCAGAAAATAATAATAATATAGTAATAAAGTCTAAAAAAACGACGTTAAGCTAAATGTACAACACAATACACAACTTCATAAGATTAAATAAAACATTCGCATCATCACCCTACTACCATATCGTAATAGACTAGCACCATCAAGCTAATTTTAAAATTAATAACTACTCGAAAAACTTTCAAAACTTTTAACCCTTATAATTACGGTCACGATTATCTAATAGCTGAAATGAAGGGTCACATCGTCGTCTTCTAACTAATGGTTTCCGCCACACGGTTTCCATTATGGCGGTCCGTATCGTTGGCAATCAGCGTTAATTATGCAATTTGCTGGTCTAAAGATTTAGACTTGGATGTCAGAAGATAGTATGGCTCACTTGACTTGGCTTATGTCTTTCAGTAATGTTAGGGGCACAAACCAGCCGCTACCTATCAATTAGTATTAATACTATTTATAGCACACAGAAAACAAAGCGAGTTCATTACAGAGCCTGATGATTTATGGCGAAATTGATCATAATGGGCAGCGGTTCATGAAAACCTTATGGTCGTTATGGGCCCTATTAAAAATCTGATGGGCCATTATCGATTTTGACATTCAACTGCTATGTTCTTTTGATCTTAACATAGCATTGTGAATATTTGTATTTTTATTAAAGAATTTTCAAAGTCTTCAATTAAAATATCCACAATTCCGATCTTTTGGTAGATTCAGCGAAACTCTTTATAAGGTTAGTGTTAGCAAGTTCCGCTAGATTGAGCCACGTGAGTTCACCTACCAATCCTTGCGTATCTAGAAAAGCTCCATAGCTATTAGGTAGAGAAAAAAAGCATAGGTTTGATTTCCTACTCCACTCCGTCACTGGACAGAACTTTGCTCAGTGTTGAGTAATTCTAACCTACTCCTTCCAGTTATATTAAATTTTTCCTGTGCGTTGTTGTGGTATGTTTGGATCGGAACAGTTCTCTTGACGATTCTGCTCTATGGTCATACAGACGATACTGTAATGCAAAAAAATATTTGATATCGCAATTTTTTTCGCTTATCCACGACTATGTATTTACTGGTATGTATTTTTACCGGTGGTAGAACCTCTCGTGAGTCCGCCCGGGTAGGTACCACCACCCTGCCCATTTCTGCCGTGAAGCAGTAATGCGTTTCGGTTTGAAGGGTGGGGCAGCCGTTGTACCTTTATACTGAGAACTGCTAGGTATACTGAGACCTTAGAACTTATATCTCAAGGTGTGTGGCGCATTTACGTTGTAGATGTCTATGGGTTCCAGTAACCACTTAACACCAGGTGAGCTGTGAGGTCGTCTACAAATCTAGACAATAAAAAAAAAAAAAAAAAGTATGATTCTAAATTCCCAATAAAGGTACAACTTCACATATAAATTGAATATGTTTTTATCTTATTCGGTGTCGAGACCTTTGGTTCGTGGGGTCCTAGCGCTATAAGGTTTTTTAAGGAAATAGCAAAAAGGTTAGTCGACATCACAGGAGACCAAAGAGCTGGCAGATACCTTGGACAAAGAATTGGTCTAGCTATTCAAAGGAGAACGCTGCCAGTATCTTCGGAACCTTGCCTAAAGGGACTCCTTTTAATAATATATTTTAGTTACTAAATTATTATTTTTAATTTTATTATAATTATTATAGATTTATATCACCGACTTTTGTTTTATTAGTTTACTCTGTACATATTAAGGTGTTAAATAAATAAAGAGTTATTATTATTATTATTGTTTTTTTTAAGGTTTTTAGTTTTAGGTTCATTGTTAGAGTTGATTGTCTCATATATAGTTATAATATGTGTATTAATAAAGATATAATCGATATAATAAATAATTTTATTAGCGTTGTAAAAAATTAAGCCAAACGAAAATAATACAAAGTCGCCCCAAACCAAATCACCTAATTAAGAATACGCACCTTCTTTATAATTACCAAGAATGAAAACAAAAAAAAAAACTTCCAACGGAAATTTTCCTCTATTCTTTTCACGTAAACACAGATTTCTTTACAAAAGGAAAATGCATGGCGTTTGTTTATTTAGGTAATTATACTGTTCCGGGATCCAATTTTGGCTTGATACCGAAGAGCCCTTGGCCCTTTTTAAGTCCAAGAATCCGTTCCACGAAATTGTGTTTTTAACGTGAACGGGTGATTCTGAACTTTTCGAGCTATCCACGAGATTACACGAAGCGTTTATGATTAACAAATCGGTCAACATCATATTTAAATTACATTAATTAAATCCTGTAATAATTATACTTAGTCTAGCCATAAATACTGTTGCAATTAAAAATAAACAAAATATTACATTTGAATTTGGAATCTGTCATTTTTATATGATTGCTCATTGAGTTTTCTCATTTTGGCGCCAATACATTGTACAATATTTTGCGATATTAAAATGGAGTAGGGTGATAAAGAGAACCGAATCGCTGTGATTACATTACACAAAGTAGGTATGGAGCCAAATGCAATTTTTAAACTCTCCATACGCTTGGTATTAGTAAAATGTTTGTGTACCGGGCTATTAATAGGTGCAATGAGACCTCCTCTGTTTGTGACAGAAAAAGATCTGGCCGTCCACGTAGTGTTCGTACGTAAAAGGTCAAAGCAGTAAGGGAAAGAATTCGAAGAAATTTTGTCCGAAAGCAAAATATTTTATCTCGGGAAATGAAGATAGCACCTAGAACCATGTCGCGAATTTTAAAAGATGACTTGGGCCTTGCAGCCTATAAGAGACGTACTGTTCATTTCTTAAATGATAATTTAAAAGAGAATAGGGTGGTAAAATCGAAGTAACTACTGATGCGGTACGCAAAGGGAGGTCATAGAAAAACTTTGTTTACGGATGAGAACATTTTTACAATTGAGCAACATTTTAACAAACAAAATGACCGTATTTATGCTCAAAGCTTAAGAAAGCTTCCCAATTAGTCGACAGAGTGCAATGTGGGCACTATCCGACTTCAGTGATGGTTTGGTGAGGTATTAGCTATGAAGGAGTGACTGAGCCATACTTTTGTGAAAAAGGTATCAAAACATCGGCACGAGTGTATCAAGATACCATTCTTGAGAAGGTAGTGAAGCCCCATAACAACACCATGTTCAATAATCAAGAATGGTCCTTCCAGCAAGACTCGGCGCCAGGTCACAAAGCTCGGTCTACGCAGTCTTGGTTGGAAACGAACGTTTCGGACTTCATCAGAGTTGAAGACTGGCCGTCGTCTAGTCCCGATCTTAATCCGCTGGATTATGATTTATGGTCAGTTTTAGAGAGTACGGCTTGCTCTAAACGCCATGATAATTTGGAGTCCCTAAAACAATCCGTACGATTGGCAGTGAAAAATTTTCCCATGGAAAGAGTGGGTGCTTCTATTGATAACTGGCCTCAACGTTTAAAGGACTGTATTGCAGCCAATGCAGACCACTTCGAATAAGCGTTTTTTATACTTTAAATTGTTTTATATTTATGTATTAAACTAACACACTGTAAAAGTTAATAAAATAAATGCTATTTGCAATAGATTTTTTTTCCTTTGTCTCAGTATTTATGGCAAGACTAGGTATAATAATAAACTAGGTTTTGCCCGCGACTTCGTTCGTTTTGAATAGTTTTGGGATAACGCTAAATTTTGTCCGCGACATCATTTACGTAGACGGTGAAAACATTTTTGAATAATAGAATGTTAAGGACATATTTAAGGTACCAAAATCACGCTTTTTAACCGACTTCAGAAGAGGAGGTTATCAATTCACCCACCATTTTTTTATCTATGTATTTCATCGATTTCTCGAGAATGCTTGAACCGATTCTGATAATTCTTTTTTATTTATTTTTGTGCGAAAGGGTAGATCGACTTCCCGAATGATCTTGTAATCATCAGGATCAGGATTTGATGATGGGATCCTGGAGAAATCGAGACAAATCTAAAATTTTCAAAGCCTATCTTGAATAAGGACTTTTTTCAGAACTTTTAAAGGGGAACAATTCTGTCTCACATTATTTTTAGCGAAACTTTAACCGTTCCCGCAGCGCACGCAGCGGAAGCTCTCGAAAGGAAAAAAATACCCCGATTTTGAAACATTCAACGGCCTTGAAACATTGATTTTAACGACCGTCTGGTGTAGTGGTAAGTGACATGGTCACTACGCAAGGGGGTCGCGGGTTCGAATCCCGCCAAGGGAAGATATTTGTATGATAAATATAAAATGTCTTTTCCAGGGTTATGGATGTATATTAAATATATGTATGTGTATAATAAAAATCTTACATTTATTTCCGTTATCTGGTACCTGTAACGCAAGTTCTTTACGAGCTTAGTACGGTACCAGTTAACGTGACGTGATTATTAGTTCACGAAAAAAAAAAACTAAAATATTTTTATTTATTTGGTCTTAGCGTGATGTTATAGAGCCTTCATCAATAAATCAACTCCATACAAATTTGAGTTAACTTTTACGCTATCGAGAACGTTAAAAAACTCGCACTAAGCACACTGTGTGCAAACAGTACCGGCATAGCCGCGTCCCTCAATGCTCGTCTATTGGATAACAACGATTTCAGAATTCTCGTACCTATGTACATAGTGTTTACAGAAACAAACACAGACAGACGCACAGACAGCAGCTTCGCTAGATTTATTTCTGTAGTTTTTTTTATTGGTTAGATGAGTGGACGAGCTCACAGCCCACCTGGTGTTAAGTGGTTACTGGAGCCCATAGACATCTACAACGTAAATGCGCCACGCACCTTGAGATATAAGTTCTAAGGTCTTAGTATAGTTACAACGGCTGCCCCACCCTTCAAACCGAAACGCATTACTGCTTCACGGCTGAAATAGGCAGGGAGGTGGTACCTACCCGTGCGGACTCACAAGAGGTCCTACCACCAGTAAACAAAGAACACAGAACAATCAAAAGGATAATGAATATGAAATTAAACTGTATACTTGAGACCTTAGAACTTATATCTCAAGGTTTTTTTTAATTGCCTTTGTAGGCAGAGGAGCATACTGCCCACCTGATCGTAAGTGGTCACCGTCGCTCATGGACGTCAGCAATGCCAGGGGCAGAGCCAAGCCGCTGACTACCATTAAGTGGGTGGCGTATTTACGTTGTATATGTCTATGGGCTTCAGTACCCCCTTAACACCAGGTAAGCTGTGAGCTCGTCCACCCATCTATGCATATAAAATTTTTTTTATGATAAAATGTCATGATGACTTTTTTAAACGCGCAAAAATCGACTATTCGGAACTATTGTTTAGGTCGAGATTTCTTAGAGAGCTCCGACTGGCGAACGAAACTAAGGTTCTATTCTGGCTTCCAGTTTGCCGTCACGGTTGAATCAATGTACGTTGGATTTCGCAATCATACATTCCCCGTATACTTAGGGTGACCTGAAGCCACGTGTAGCACTTAGGACACAAAACACTCGTACAACCATTCCAAGCTATTTTGCAAGAGTACTGAATTCGAGGCTGTTTTTTTTTGGTACATGTTGCGAATGAACCGAAGTGAGATTCTTAAGTAATTGGTATAGTAAAGAAGACTTATTGAGAAGATCCTAAGATCACATTTTCGATATGATTTAATAGTTATTTTAGGAGCAATGGATCATTTTATTTTTATTGCATATATGTGTGGACGAGCTCACAGCCCGCCTGGTGTTAAGTGGTTACCGGAGCCCATAGACATCTACAACGTAAATGCCGCCACACACCTTGAGATATAAGTTCTAAGATCTCAGTATAGTTACAACGGCTACCCCACCCTTCAAGCCGAAATGCATTACTGCTTCACGGCAGAAATAGGCAGGGTGTTAGTACCAACCCGTGCGGACTCACAAGAGGTCCTACCACCTGTAAGCAAATTGTTTTTGATAATAGGTACTTGTTTAGGGCATTCATAAACATAACTATTTTATTTATAATTATTTCTAGTGTGGCAACATATAAACATGTGGCAACACCAGTCGTTGTAGTTGTACAAAAATTATGGTCTAACTTGGCATGTTGGTTGTATTGTGTACCAAGAGAAATAAAATGCCTTCTTTCCAACTCACTCAAGTTTTATTGAAGCTAGCCAGCAGTCCAATACAAAATACAGCTACCCGAAACAATACTCAGGATATATATTTTTAAACTTAATGGGCTGATACCGTTTACACTTTTTTATTGCCTTTGTAGGTAGACGAGCATACGGTCCACCTGATGGAAAGTGGTCACCGTCACTCTTCGACGTCAGCAATGCCAGGGCCAGAGCCATGCCGCTGCCTACCGTTAAGTACTCTCCACAAGCCTCGTTTGAAGAAGGACATGTCATAGCGCTCGGAAAACACCGTGGAGGGGAGCTCACTCCAAAGCCGGATGGTACGTGGCAAAAAAGATCTTTGGAAACGCACTGTCGATGAACGCAGCGGTCCCATATAATATGGATAAACTCTGCTCCGATGGTGGCAGGTGCGATGATAAAAAAGAGATGAGGGGGTCCTCATAATTGCCGATAAAATGCGTACCGGATTGTGTTTTCAAGAATAAATCTCACTCATCGTACTAAATAAATGACTTTTAGAGTCTCTCCGGTTCAGTCTTTTCACCAAATAGCATGTACAATATAGGGGTGTGCCAGCTGAGTAAAATTAACATGGAAATTGAACATATTCCAATCGGATTTGCTACGAAAATGTGGTTACCCTACGATGCTTCAACTCCGAACAGTGTAGTGTCATAGAGTTACGATGACGGGCTTAGATGATTTGGACGTTATGAATTCATATGTAATACTGTGGTTCTTCTACTAACCAGAAATTGCTAATCACCATGGTAATTTGCTAATCAAAAAGTAACGATCGTTTGCTATTCCACTAGTATCGTACGGCTTTTGTCAAAGTAGAGGAAATATGAAAATGCCTTGATAAATCAAGGCATTTTCATATCATTCATCATCATCATTTCAGCCTATCGCCGTCCACTGCTGAACATAGGCCTCTCCAATAGATTTCCAGTGCGACCGGTCCATTGCCACCTGCATCCAACGAGACCCAGCGCTTTTTACTAGGTCGTCGGTCCATCTAGTAGGTGGCCATCCCACACTGCGCTTGCCAGTACGTGGTCGCCACTCCAGGATCTTTCTGCCCCATCGACCGTCCTCTCTGCGTGCTATGTGGCCGGCCCATTGCCACTTCAGTTCACTAATTCTACGGGCTATGTCAGCAACCTTCGTTCTTCTACGGATCTCCTCATTTCGGATTCGATCACGTAGAGAAATGCCGAGCATAGCCCTCTCCATAGCTCGCTGCGCGACTTTGAGCCTTCTAAAAAGATCCCTAGTGAAGCACCACGTCTCCGAGCCGTAAGTCATCACTGGTAACACACATTGGTTGTACACCTTTGTCTTAAGGCACTGAGGTATTTTGGACGAGAAGACGTTGTGCAGCTTACCGAACGCTGCCCAGCCGAGTTGGATCCGTCTACTGACCTCTCTCTCAAAGTTGGACCTACCTAATCGGACTGCCTGTCCTAGGTATATATATTCGTCAACAACTTCAAGAGTAGAGCTCCCAACAGTAACTATGGTGGGTGCAACATGGACATTGTACATGATTTTTGTTTTGTCCATGTTCATTTTAAGACCCACTTGTTGAGAAACCCTACTGAGGTCACCGAGCATACGCCCTAAATCTTCCAGCGACTCTGCCATGACCACGATGTCATCGGCAAACCGAAGATGAGTGATGTATTCGCCGTTAATATTGATGCCAAGTCCTTGCCATTCCAGAAGCTTGAAGGAATCCTCCAGAGCAGTGATAAACAGTTTCGGAGATATCACATCTCCCTGTCTCACTCCTCTCTTTACAGGGATTTCCTTCGTGCAATGCTTCTGTACTCGGACTGACATGGTGGCGTTATTATACAAACACTTCAATACTTCGATGTACCGGTGGTCAATACGGCACCGCTGGAGAGATCTAAGGACCGCCCATGTTTCGACGGAATCAAAGGCTTTCTCATAGTCCACAAACGCTAAGCATAATGGCCGATTGTACTCTTCGGTCTTCTGTACAATCTGCCGCAGCGTATGTATGTGGTCTATGGTACTGTAGCCTTTTCGGAAACCGGCTTGTTCGGTAGGCTGGAAGTCATCAAACCTGCGTTCGAGACGCTTCGTGATGACTCTCGAGAACAGCTTGTAGACATGGCTCAGTAGTGCTATGGGCCTATAGTTCTTCAATAAGGTTTTGTCACCTTTTTTGAAGAACAGGATCACAACACCCCTGTTCCATGCCTGTGGCGGTTTTCCATCGAGCAAAGAGGAATTGAAGAGCTTCTGAAGGACTTTCAGTACCGGCGTCCCGCCCGCTTTCAGAAGCTCCGTAGTAATTCCATCCTCGCCCGGTGCCTTGTTATTCTTAAGCTGTTTGAGAGCCATCCTAATCTCGTACAGGCTGATGTCCGGGATGTCTTCGGTGTAGTGTCGGGTTAGCTTGGCTCTAGGGTCTGCAGCTAAACCTTGCGGTTCAGCTGAGACCGAGGTAAACAGCTGCCCGTAGAACCTCTCTATCTCCCGCAGGACCTCTGACTTATTCGACGTTACACGTCCATCTTCGGTCTTCAGCTTCGTCAGCTGGCTTTGCCCAATAGAAGCGTCTCTTGCGAACACTTTAGAGCCTTGGTTTCGCTCATACGTCTCTTTGATGCGCTGAGTATTAAAGGAGCGTAGGTCGTGTCGCAAGGACTTCATGATATGTCTATTGAGTTGCCTATATGACTCAGCGTCCTCCGAAGTTTGGAGCGTCATCAAACGTCGACTAGCCATGAGGTTTCGGGTGCGGTCGGATAGTTTCTGAGGTCTATTCTTACGGTGGGTTTTGAAAAATTTGGACCCTACCGTACGGACAGTCTCTACCAGCCTGCTGTTTACATCGTCCACTGATGCGCAGCTGTTTAGCCATTCGAAGCGATTAGCCAATTTGAGTTGAAAGCTCTCGGGGTTTTGGATTTGTGCATTCGACGGTCGAAGCGTTGACTTCATCAGACGCGATCTTTCCAGTCTGACATTGATATTCAACATGCCTCTGACGATTCGGTGATCACTTCCTGTTTTAACACTGTTGATCACAGAGACATCGTTGAATATCTGTCTGTTGGTGCTCATGATGAAGTCAATTTCATTTTCATATATATTAAATATATATTAAAAATTAAAATTAAAGATTAAAATCTGGCCTCGTGGAGATTGCAAGTTCTTGTCACCGTTAACCAATTTGTAGGGGGAAAATGGGGCTATAGTTCAAGATTTTTTTATTTATAGCTTAGATGGGTGAACGAGCTCATAGCCCACCTGGTGTTAAGTGGTTAATAGGCAGGGTGGTGGTCGTGGGTATGCCCGTCTTCAGCTCTGAATAAAAAAAAATTAAGCAATTTTGTCTACGATCTCTTATTTTGTATAGTTAGCGGATATTCAAATCAATGCTAGTTGTCTTTCCGTATTTTCGAATTCATAGCTAAGTTTTTAGAGGCCTTAGTCCAATGGTCGTGGACTGTCAAAGACTGAAATAAAATTAGTTGTCATCTGAAAAATGTATTGGTACTATGTATTATGGACAAAAATCGAATTTGTTTTACCTTGAGCCTAAAGATCTTTTCTAACAATTATTTCTGGTCTTTGTTTAATAAAATTAAATCGAGGATTAAATGCGATTTGGTTTAAGCGTCATTTCGCTTCATACATAGCATTTATCTTTGTAAAATAAAGGTGCGTTTTATTGGTACTAGCGACCCACCCTCGCTTCACTTCGGAAACTGTAATTTATTATTGATTTCTCCACTATTTAATGGATGTTATTATACATATAAACCTTCCTCTCAATCACTCTATCTATTAAAAAAACCGCATCAAAATCCGTTGCGTAGTTTTAAAGTTTTAAGCATACATAGGGATACAGGGACAGAGAAAGTGACTTTGTTTTATACTATGTAGTGATTAGCTTCAACAGTTCGTTGTTTTTAATTAAACTTCAATTAAGTTTCCTATATTCAAATAGCTAAATTTGTTTTATTGTTATGATAGTTTCCTAATTTTTAAACTTTAAATAGCCTTCCTGTAAAGTGTCAAAAATGTCGCTCAAACCAAACTAGACGATGACCGGGCTTCGCTCGGTTTTTTTTTTTTTGATAAATTGTGTTTTTTAGAAATTATATTTAAATACGAATTACATATTGATAAAATGATGAAATATTCCAAGATCGTTTAAACGTTTTTTTTTTTCTGGCTAGATGGTGCGATGACCTCCGCACGGTGGCCGGCAAGAAGTGGATGAGAGCCGCAGACCGGGCTCAGTGGTGTAGATTGGGAGAGGCCTATGTCCAGCAGTGGACGACTGTGGGCTGTTGATGGTGATGATGATGATGATGTTTAGGCATTTTTAAGTGAACACGTGAGTTAAAAAGACATAAATAATATAAATAAACAATTCATTTTCTTGGTCCAACCTTAAACCAAACACTCATTGGCTTCGGGTGGCTTAACAACGCCATCTGATGAAATAGCTTTAGTGTTATTGTGTCTTCAAAGTGCTTTAAAGCAGTTAGTTGCTCTCAATTATGAAAAATAGTATTATTATTCGCCAATAGATGTCGGGAAGAGTCATAAAGTTGATTATTGAAAACAGGAATAAAACAACATTTTCTGAAAATGAATCGTAGCTAGATCGATTTATCGCCCCCGAAATCCCCTGTATACTAAATTTTATAAAAATCGTTGGAGCCGTTTCCGAGATTCAGATTATATATATATATATACAAGAATTGCTCGTTTAAAGGTATAAGATATCCTTTCACCCATCGATATGATTTTTGTTCACAGCATTTTCATTACTTGATTCCTGGGAGCACATACGCGCTTTAGGCATGACGAGTCGTTTTGTTTGTAAACCGATTCACGTGATTAAACGTTAGTTGGCCCGGGCTTATCTCAATAAATTACCCGCATGGAAATTAGTTTGGCATTCGTGAGACTAGCGAAATTTAAATTCAGTATGATTTCATGAGACGAAGACGATACAGAATTGTATTACGTAGAGAGAGCTATGTTACGAAATCGGTGACAGGGTTTGTTCATCGTGTGATTTTTAGATTTCAATCTGCTGCAGTTTACTGGTGGTAGGACCTCTTGTGAGTCCGCACGGATAGGTACCACCACCCTGCCTATTTCTGCCGTGAAGCAGTAATGCGTTTCGGTTTGAAGGGTGGGGCAGCCATTGTAACTATACTGAGACTTTATAACTCATATGTCAAGGTGAGTGGCGGCATTTACGTTGTAGATGTCTATGGGCTCCGGTACCCACTTAATACCAGGTGGGTTGTGAATAATACTTATAAAAATATCGCGACTAAAAAAATACAATTATCTTGAAGAATTCACAACAAACCTTACACAATGAATAACTGAATTTATTCGAATTATCTAGAGAAATAGATTACCATAACAATCAAAATGCTAAAGTCAATTTCACACAAGGCTACTTTGTGGTATGTTGCAGGTTCATAAGCTAAAGAAATTACATCTTTAAATCAAGACTGATAAGAGCCAGTTTCCTTAATAGATTTCGGAGAAAATCACGTTCTAAAAATCATGTTCTAAATTATTTACATTTCTTGTACATATACACAAAGGTTAGTTTGGCTTGCATTTATTGTTGAATATTTTTGTATGAAAACTGGGTCAACACACATGATTATGTTGACTTCAAAAGTTGAACAATCAAGTACACTATATCTTTGAACCAAATGTGGGTAGTTTTTTGTAACAGGAAAAGATGTGTAATATTAGTTCTTTTTGTGGTTCAAGTTGAATTCACTTCTCATAATTGCTGTGAACGAGAAGATTTGTGATAATTATAGGGTAGTAATGTGTGGAGGGCGAAGCAAAAATAGGGATAAATGGAGTAAACTGGAGAAGGCCTACACCCGGAGAAGGTCCAATCTATATACTTATATATAAGTATAAATGAATTGCTGTTCGTTAGTCTCGCTAAAACCCAAGAACGGCTGAACCGATTTGGCTAATTTTGGTCTTGAATTATTCGTGGGAGTCCAGAGAAGGTTTAAAAGGTAGATAAATATGAAAATGCTCGGAATTAAATAAAAATAACAATTTTGTTTTTCCTTTGATGTGTCCCCGTCGGACGGATTACTTTTGTTTGTTTAAGTTTATTTTATACAAATGTTAGGTCTTTATTTACCGATTGAGGCACTACGAAGTCTGCCGGGTCAGCTAGTGACAGAATAAGTTTTAATTTGTAATTATAAGCACATCCTGTTTTGTAGGGTTGTTGGAAATAAAAGGCTTGTTATTATTATAATGGGTAGAGAGAATTCGCCCAGAGACGCGAGCACGAAGATTCAATCGAATAAGGCCATTCCTAACCTACCAGCCGGAAACGGGAAACTCTTGTCCAAACCATTGGCGGGTATGTACGACTATGTTATTCATTAATTATGGCAGTTGGTAACACAATTACCGTGAGAGATTGAAACTGTTTTCATCTTGGTTTTCGCCCGAAAATCACGGTACATATTGAGATCTATTGAATTTTCCAGTACTACATACACATCTAAAGTAATGATTCGTTCGCATTCTTTAACTTTACAGTGTTCGTATTCATTAATTACGCATAAATTAGGCAAGTTGATTTCTTTACATGGATATAAAAATCCTTCATCCTGAAATTTTTCGTGAACAACATCATCATCATCATCAGCTCACAGTCGCCCACTGCTGGACATAGGCCTCTCCCAATCAACAGCACTGAGCCCGTCTTGTCAATCTTTCGTGAACACGTCAAATGTATTTGCTTAGAAAATTTGCACGGACTTGAACCGCGACATCGAATCACTGACCACTAGAGAGCCGAACTGCTAAGCCGCCGCTGAAAATTATTTCTCGTTAGCGTTGAGATAGTTAAGTACCGCTGTTTTCGCTTCAAGAATGGTCCCCACCTCGTTACATTATCACAAGAATATACAAAGAATCGTCTGCCTTATTCATCTAAAGGTAACACCACATTAGCGTGGAGCTCATCAATCTTGCTTCTCTCCGGGTCCATTCACGACCGTCGGCGCTCACCTTCACAATTCACAGTATTCAAGATTCAAACGCAAATGGGTTTTTAATTGTTGAATTTGATTGTTAATCGATTTTGCTCTATGCCTGTAGATTAACAGGCTGCATAAGTATAACACTGATATTTTTATTGTAAGGTTTGTTGCAAAATGCCTACCTATACTAATATTATAAAGCTGAAGAGTTTGTTTGTTTGAACGCGCTAATCTCAGGAACTTCTGGTCTGATTTGAAAATTCTTCAGTGTTAGATAACCCATTTATTGAGGAAGGCTATAGGTTATAATATTACGGTAAGGCCAATACTAGTGGAGCGCCAATAAAGAATGTTTCAAAATAAGGGTTTAAATAGCTCCTTAACATTCTAAAACTCTAAAATATTTTCACTTTCTACGTAAATGAAGTGAGGGATAAAATTTAGCGTTATGCCAAAGTAACTATTCCACGCGAACGGAGTCGCGGGCAAAAACTAGTAATATATAAAATTTATCATGTTCAAATTAGACAATTTCGGATTGCGATATGGCAGCACTGTTGGTGGGAACAACGGCAGAAGTGGGGACCAGAAATATTAAAAAAGGCGATAGTCGGAAAAGCGAGCACATACCTACAATACAGAATCAAATAGACTATCAGGGCCCTAAAACTTTACTTTAAGACAATTATTTTTTGTATGGAAACTAACATCTTGTAGCAGATGCCCCTAAACTTATATATTGTTAAAGTTAAGACATTTAATTATTGTTTATCTAAAGACAGAAAATAAAAAAATAATGAATTATACAGGCCTTTATTTGTTATAGACAAATTGATTAATTTCATGAATTTGTGGGCATCATAAAATTTACAAAATCCTTCATTAAAAATAAAATATAGGATAGGTAATATGTTACTTCATCTACAGGAGCAATGAGAAACTAATCGAAGCGAAGCCATCTTGTAGCCGACGCCCGTAAACATTTTTGTTGAGTGCTTGAGTTGCTTATCTATAACTAATTATATGTATTGTGTATTATCTATGTGACTATTGCAATCTGTGTATTCATTTCTTGGCTGTTGGAAGCGAAGTTTACACTATGGACTTAGTACTTAAAGCAATCCCTTAGATCACGATTGTCCATTACGAAAATGGGTTGTTTGGATTCTTTTTCCTCTTGCTGGTGAAATAGTGTACGATAAAACAGATGGTCCTGGGCTGAATAGTTCGCAAGTGGCGATCGCACATGGCGGCGAATTTGCTGGATCTGGATCAGCCTAAGACACTCGTGGAGAAGGCTATGCCAGCAGTGGGGTTCTATGTCCTGATGATGACGAGGATGCAGCTATGTCGGTGCAGTGATATCAAACGCTGGTGCCCTTGTGCTGCTTATCTCGACAGTAAAGATATCTCAAGGTAGTGGCAGCGTTCTACTTGTGAAGTCTACAGATACCAAGTTGTCACAACTTTAATGAAAAACCAAAGCAATGATTACAATTAAGATTAGAAAGGTTTCATGTAGGTCAATTATGATCTTGAATAAGCCAATTCTGAATGTAGTGTTCCGGATTGATGAGTAGCGTCGCGTCGACTCGTTGGAACAATAGAATTCTGTTGCCTGCAGTTGAAATATCAATTTTAGTATCAAGGATGTGTACATTGTATGATGGCGTATTCGAATTGATCTCGGAAACGAGGACAGTGGGTAGGTTGTTGATTCGTGACATGATTTATTTAATTTTGTAATAGGGTTCAATGTTTTTTTTTATTTTTTTTTATTGCCCTTGTAGGCAGACGAGCATAAAGCCCACTTGACGGTGAGTGGTTACCGTCGCCCATGGACTTCAGCAATGCCAGGGGCAGAGCCAAGCCGCTGCGTGTTTTTAGTTAATTTTTTTATTCCTTTCTAGGCAAACGAGCCTCCGATGGTAAGCGATGGTAAGTGGTTATCGTCGCGTATGGACGTCAGCAATGTCAGGAGCATAGCCAAGTCGCTGCCTACCATAAATGGGCCTTGGTTACTGTTGTTCCATAAACTTGGTATAGACATTCATTGGTATAGACAGCTTGCAAACAATATTGGTTGTCTGTAATGTCGGTTTACGGATGATAGTCTTACGTGATAACGTCAGTAGCAGGACTATTCGGACTGTTAGCTCTGACGTCACGCGTGAAGAGAGAATAATGTGTCACAAGCCAACGCTTGGGCCGATCGTGCCTCTCTATCACTTGTTCTGCGCTCTCGCTTGCACCTTTACAACTGCAACGCTACACGAGAACCATTTAAAATTTTAAAATTTCGAAAAAATATCATAACAAAAAAACTTCTTAAGCTGTTTGAATGGAGTAAATTCGATAGAAGTTCCAATAAAATCATTGATGTTGATGTTTTGTTGATATTGTTGATGCTAATACCAAATAAAACGCATCTTTAATATAACTAGAGGTCCCGCAGTAGTCGAAATTCGACTATAATTAATTGGAATTGTAAGTTTGTACACTATTATGATTGTATTTTATACTTCTATAATCACAAATTTCGCCAAGACTACACTATAAAAATATAAAAAAGACAAACAATATTTAACCTATTCTAATTTTGACAACAGACGTCAAGAACAAAAGTTTGACAATAAATAGTATGCATGCGTGTGTGCGTCAAATACATGGTATGTAGTGTGTATAATGTTTTCTTTATAGATTTAATGTATCTTTTATGCATTATTTAAAAAAAAATATTAGCATTGTGCACTTCTTCTCTATATTCTTTATAAGTGTGGAAAATTTCATACTCCTCCGTCTGCGCAATTTTCGTAAAAAGGGATACAAAGTTTTTGCTTCACGTATTAATATATAGATTACAAAGATAAATGCTTGCTTATTGAGCCAAATATCGCTTAAGCCAACCTCTCGATATACATTTTCAAAGTTTTTATCCAAAAATATATTTAAAAAAACCTATTGAAATACATAATTATGCCTCTACGGCACTATGACTTTGCGATCTTAAGCCATTACTCAGACATTCCGCGGATTTCGACAGAGACATACCGAACAGCGCTTAAAGCGGCTTTAAATTAATTTCCAGCTAAGATCTAAGGCATAATTGTGTTTTAGATTAGACTCCAACTTTGTAATAATGAATAGTTGTCGAGCCACCATCGTGCGAAGACAGATAAGATATTTAAATCTAATTCAGAGGTCTATTTATTTGAATCCTGGTATTTAATACGATCGCGTGGGCAACCTCATTTCTGAATATTGCTACTGTGGTGCACCTTTTTCCCGTACAAAGTTTAGCAACGTCTATTTTTAAGGAACGCGGTGATGCAGGCTATGAAAATCGAATGTGTTGCGGCGTTAAGTAGATGCACCATAGGAATTTACCCAAAAAATAGACGTCCAAAGACGTGCCCATAAATAAATATGATAATCTAGAGGCCGTCATATGACGTTGCGCCATTTCATCTATATATTAATACGTGAAGCAGAAACTTTGTATCCCTTTTACGAAAATTGCGCGGACGGAGGAGTTTGAAATTTCTCACACTTATAGAGAATATAGATAAGGAGTGCAAAATGCTAATATTTTTTTAAATTATGCATAAAAATCATTAAATCAATATAGAAAACGTTACACAAACTACCATCTATTTGACACAACATATATACACACACATATATTCTGTGTTTATTGTCAACCTTTGGTATTGTTGAAATTCTGTGGTCAATTAAAGAATAGACTAATATTGTTTGTCTTTAATATCATTTGTCTATAGTGTAGTCTTTGCGAAATCTGTGATTATAGAAGAATGTATGTTTGTATATTATCTATGACAATACAATCATAATAGTGTACAAACTTATAATTTCAATTAATTATAGTCGAATTCCGACTAACGGGGAATCACTAGTAATTTTAATATCACGACGTTATAAGACGTTGCTCACGCGAACGTGTTAAAGATATGTCGCTGGACGAGAAAACGTAGCTCAACCAACTGGAAGGATGACCTGTCTAAAGAGTCATAGGAGGAGCAAAGATCGTAATTACTAGCGGGCTTTGAAAGTAATTCAAAATACTTATTAAGAGTACGTCAATATCTGATTATGAAAAGTAGCGTCTCGCCCTCGCTTCGGTTCGGGAACTACATATAATTAATATTGATTTATAGAATTTCTTTTATACAAATCTGAACCTGAGCTAGTGCCTTGAGAATTCGCATTACGGATAAAACGATCGCGATAATGGCTTACACATAAAATATAGATATATGCTATCGCGGTCTTTTTTGTAGGACTATTTAAGATAAAAAAAAATTCCTAATTATAGTAATTAATCCTAATTTTAAGATTTTTTCCTAATTATTTGACACTTGTCGATATATTTTGGGTAATTCACACTATATGTTTATAAATTCTAGCCTATGTGTTATCTGATGTGTAAGCTATATTATTGTAAAGTTTCAGCAAAATCCATCCAGTAATGTTTACGTGAAAGAGTGACAAACATATATTCTTACAAACTTTCGCGTTTATAATACGTATGTATTAGTAGAATAAATAGAAATAAAATTGTTGACAAAGCCACGATCTAGCTTTTACTGGTTCGTCTTGTTAGTCCACGAGGGTACGCCCTGCCCGAAAAAAAAAGCTGCGTCACCATAGAACTGAAAATTAGAACTCGTGTCTTAGGAGTGGCAGCATTTACGTTGCTGATGCTTATGAGTTCTGCTAATCACTCAACGTTATGTAAACCGTGAGCTTGTACAACAACCGTCGAAGCAAACCAAAAAGTACATGGTACATTTTGAATTTTAAAGTGGTTAGATTTAATTACGGTTACTGTTTCTTGGATAGACAGTGTACACCAAACAGTATTTGTAACAAATCATGGAGCCATACATGAATATATTATGATTCAGAGTCTAGATATTTATTACGCAGTAAGGTCTGTTTATCTATTAGTAAGTTGTTCCGTCCCGTAACAGTTTGTTCTAAAATACATATTTATATTATTATTACTTTTTTTTATTGTGAATAATTACTTTTCTTTTTTTTATTCTTTGAGTACGCAACGCGACACAATTTGGGTTTATATGTATTATTCATTTCTTATTTTTTTCTTGTACTGGGTCTGCGACATATTGCGTGTATCGGAATGCACCATTTCCGTGGGAAATGGTTCTTCGGCGCGACACTAGCGCCGCCACCTGCCTACCAGTTAGTGCGGAAAAACAAAAAAAACAGAGTTTTTCGCGCGAAGCCGCTGTAGCCGCATCGGCACGCGCATTATATTTAAATAGTGTGTAAAGTTCCCCCTTTCATTAAAAAACTGGAAAATAGTGACAGTGACCTATGACTTTTTACATGTGAAGGATATATGAACTGATTCTGTCGGCAATACTCATCCTCGACCAGGACCTTCGGACGTGGTTGCGGGACGATTCACGGTAAGTCGTCAGACCTAGGCCATATCCTAATCATAAATTTGGTCCATTCGAACCGGATACATATTTTCCAGTTTGTGTCGTGTTATTTAGCAGTATTTACGTACTCATTTTCAAATTGTAAAATCACGCGTTCGATTCTTAGCGTCCCCGCCATCTTTTGTTTCGCAAAATGTCGGAAGGTGAAGAATTATCGCCGTGTGAACAAGATATTTTCGAAAGGGATTTAATTCTTGATGAACTCAAACGTATCATTCTACTCGCGAAGACGAACGAACAACAATTTCGCTCGCGTACTATAGACCTAGCGGCTCACCAAAGAAAGTTTACAAAGGTTCAGACTAAAATTGAAAAGTTTCTCATCAGATCCAAATCATTTAGCAAAGATGATAACATAAAGATTCGTAATGATTTTAATGACTTATACTACGAAATTGTCGGTCACTTAAACTCGTTAAAGTCGATGGATGAGCGTCAGCGCCGTTTCAATCGGTCAAGTAATTGTTCATTTGATGCGTTAGGTAACGATAAAAGAAATTTACCTACTTTACCTTTACCTGAATTCAAAGGCGATCCTACGGATTGGCCATCATTTTATGATTTATTCAAATCGTTAGTGCATAGCAACAATGCCTACTCTAAAGCAGAGAAACTTAGATATCTTCTACTTGCAGTTAAAAACGAACCGTATAACCTGATCAAATCCATACCTATCACGGAAGATAACTACCCGATCGCGTTAGAAATATTGTTAACCCGCTACGAAAATAAAAGGGTAATTGCGTCGAAACATCTAGATCGAATTTTAGACATAGAATCGTGTTCAGATAGATCTCCGTATAGTGTACGAAAATTGTTAAATGTCTATCAGGAAAACATGAAGGCGTTAGAGGTCATGGACTTTCCGACTCATGAGTGGAGTTTCGTTCTCCTACAAATTTTACTACGTAAAATTCCGAGTAGTATGAGAAAGGGATTCGAACGTTCATTGGCCAAGCCATCCGATATTCCAGAAGTAGACACATTGGTTTCATATTTACAACATGAAATCGCCGCGGAAGAAATGGTATCTCCTAGCTCCTCAAGTACCTCCGCACAGCACGCTAACAAACAGATATCGCGGGTAGGTAATCCGCTGCCATTACAGCCGCGTAGCTACAATGTAAGTCCGAACAGTTTTGCGCCGGTAAAGCGATCGTTTGCCGCCAATGTGTCATCAGACCAAACTCGACTTACGGTCGATGGTAATAAGGTTCGAACTTGCTTGAAGTGTAACGGTTCACACATTTTGACAAAATGTGCAGAGTTTTTAAATCTTTCCCCGCAGGATAGGTATTCCCTTGTACAAAACAAAAGTGTTTGTTATAATTGTTTGAATGTCGGTCACGACGTAAAAAATTGCATTTCTAATTTTGTGTGTAGAACGTGTCATAAACGACATCATAGTTTATTACATTTTACGAATCAACCGGCTCAAGCGCTAGCGGTTGCAAGCGAAACCAAGCAACCTATTGTTGTTCCGCTCACTCCTATGCAGGAGAAGCCGACTCCGATCGCGGTACACGGAAATTGCGCATCTAACTTACCTCTCGCTCGCACTGGAACAGTGTTGTTATCGACAGCACTAGTGGATATTGTCATAGGTAATAATATGACGATTTCCACTGTTAGATGCATGGTAGACACGGGGAGCCAGGCATCATTTATTACCGAAGCTTGTGTGCAGCGCTTAGGTCTAGCGCGCCGGCATAGCAACGTGCCGGTGTTCGGTATTGGTGACACCGGACCCGTGCATCCAAAAGGTTTAGTTTCGTGTTCCATTGCGCCTAAAGGTCAACAACAACCTGTCATTCCGGTAAATGCGTTAATTTTGCCCGAATTAATTCCAAAAATGCCAAGTGTACCTTTACCGTATACCGGGTGGTCACATTTGAAAAATCTGAAGTTAGCTGATCCGGACTTTCATACGCCCCAGCCTGTTGAAATGTTACTAGGAGCGGATATACTATCCTACGTGTTACTAGGCAACACTATCGTAGGCCCGCCGGGCACGCCCATCGCTATGAATAGTGTGTTCGGTTATTTACTTTTAGGCAAATTAGATTTAGATTCTTCTGTTCCAACTTCATTTCAAGTGTGTTTTAGCTCGTTTGACAACGACAACCTTCAGAGATTTTGGGAGCTGGAATCAATACCAGAGAAACGGAGTTACACGCCAGATGAGGAGTTGTGCGAATCCTTTTTTCAAAAGACGCACACTCGTAATGCGGACGGGCGATACGTGGTCGCCCTCCCGTTTAAGCCCGACGCACCGCTTCTCGGCGAGTCGCGGTCTATTGCGCTAGCTCGGTTTCATAAACTAGAATATCGGTTAGAACGCAACCTCAAGTTGAAAGCTGATTACCACGCTTGTCTCCAGGAATACGTAGACCTCAACCACATGGAGCTCGTCGATGATCAACCTTCAGTTAGTGAAAGTTATTACATTCCGCACCACTGCGTGGTCAAAGAATCGAGTGAGTCGACGCCTACACGTGTGGTGTACGACGCCGGTTGTCGCTCAACTAGTGGGTATTCGCTCAATGACGTTTTACTAACGGGTCCTAAGCTTCACATGGACATAGTGGACGTCCTTCTTAAATTTCGTGTCCATTCAATCGCGCTTACTGCCGACATAAAACAAATGTATCGTAATATACTTGTTCGTGAAAGTGACAAAGATTTTCAGCGTATTGTGTGGCGCACATCACCAGAGCAAACTATTCGTGACTACCGTTTGCGTACAGTCACATTCGGTGTGAAATCGTCACCTTACCTCGCTCTGCGTACAATAAAACAACTCGCTCAAGATGAGGCCGAGCGGTTCAAACTCGCGTCGCCCGTTTTACTTAACGATGTTTTCGTCGACGACGTCGTATCTGGCGAGGACTCTGAAGTCAGCGCACTCGAGCTACAACAAGAGCTGATAGGTATTTGTGGGCGGCTGGGTTTGAATTGCGCAAATGGCACAGCAACTCGCCAGCGTTACTCGCTGCGGTGCTGCCATCAGAGTCTCATGGTGAGCGGCCGGAGAACGTTCTCTTCGCTGAAATGGAGATCGACAAAAAGGTTAAGGTTCTGGGCTTACAGTGGAACCCTAAATCTGATTCATTCAATTTTAAAGTCCAAGTTTCATCGTTTAAGTGTACAAAGCGTGTCATTCTTTCAGAAATAGCAAAATATACGACCCCCTCGGGCTATTATCACCGGTCACATTGTTTGCCAAACATTTGATTCAACTCTTATGGATAGCCAAAGTCGATTGGGATGAGACACCGCCTGTTGACATAGTAAATTCGTGGTCTTCTTTCGTTGATGAGCTCCCACTCATCTCACAAATCTCATTTCCGCGTTATATATTTAACAATAATAATTCCGAACCGATACAAATTCACGGTTTTGCTGACGCTTCCGAGAAGGGTTTCGGAGCATGTGTATATATTCGTTACAAAGATCAAGAAGATTTCATTCAAACTCACCTGATTATAGCCAAAACTCGCGTCGCACCGTTGAGTGTGCGTCTCACTATTCCTCGCCTCGAACTAATGGCGGCAGTCCTCTTATCTAAATTAATTGAAAAGGTAATGCTCACTTACAGTGGTCGTGTTCGCTTCGACCAGGTCTACGCTTGGTCCGACGCATCCATCGTGCTAGCATGGCTACACTCATCTCCGCACGAATGGAAAACCTTCGTTTCGAACCGTGTCAGTGAGATTTTGCGCCGCGTACCCGCGGACCGCTGGCGCCACGTCCCGTCGGCCGACAATCCCGCCGACGCTGCGTCTCGTGGCCTTTTGCCCGCCGCGCTCGTACAGCATGACTTATGGTACCACGGACCCTCGTGGCTACATCTGGGTCAGAACTCCTGGCCGATTCAAAATCCCGTAAGAGACACGTGCGAAGAAAAACGCAACGTATCGGTGTGTTCCAGCGCGTCAACGGCGTCGCCTATACAGGATGTTGATTTTATTACGCGATTTTCGTCGCTTGGAAAACTTGTTCGTGTCACCGCACTCATCTTTCGGTTTTTCAACAAATGTAAAAAAACACAACAATCGTTTTCAAGGTACATTACCGTGACAGAATATAATTTCGCATTAAATCGGCTCATTCGAATTACGCAGCAATCCGTGTTTAGCGAAGACATAATCAATATCCGAGTGGGTAAATTACCATCAACGAATTTGCGTCGCTTAACGCCATACTTGGATGATACGGACGAGTTACTTAAAGTTGGTGGTCGAATTCATAAATCGCTTTTACAATTTGAATCCAAACATCAATTAATTCTACCTAAAAAGCACCCTTTAACTAATCTTATTATTGACGATGCACACTTATGTAATTTACATGCCGGACCGCAGTCCGTTCGCTACGCGCTTTTACAACGCTATTGGATTTTGTCAAGCCGTAACATCGTGCGGCAGCGCATACATCGCTGCGTGCAGTGCTTCCGCGCGCGCCCGACGCACAATCAACCGCGCATGGGACCACTCCCAGCAGTTCGTGTTCGCCCCGCGCGACCGTTTCTAAAGACCGCGGTAGATTTTGCTGGTCCATTTTACGTGCGCGCCAATAACGTGCGTAATGCAAAAATTATAAAATGTTACGTGTCGGTTTTCGTGTGTATGAGCGTTAAAGCGATACACCTCGAATTAGTTTCAGAGCTTTCCACAGAAGCCTTTATAGCAGCCCTGCGACGTTTCACGTCCCGTCGTGGTTTATGCACCGATATTTATTCAGACTGTGGAAAGAACTTTGTCGGGTGTGACCACTATTTTCAAGACCTTTACGAGTTTTTACGAAGGGAATCTGTGCAAAGCGCACTTAACGAACAAACCCTTCAACAGGGAATTACGTGGCACTTTCAACCTCCATACGCGAGCCATTTCGGAGGACTACATGAGTCTGGGGTTCGTAGTTTTAAACACCATCTTCATCGCGTTGTAGGTAATCGCATCCAAACGTACGACGAGATGCATACGTTCTTGTGTCAGGTCGAAGCGGTCCTAAATTCGCGTCCACTTTGCGTTTTAAGTTCAGATGCTTCGGATCCCCTTTCATTAACACCTTCCCATTTTTTAATCGGAGAGCCCATGACAGCTCTGCCTGACGTATCATTGATAGATGAGTCACCGAATCGTCTCACTCGCTGGCGCTGGATTCAACAATCCATCCAGCACTTTTGGAAGAGATGGAGCAAAGAATACCTCCACGAACTTCAGCAAAGTAACAAGTGGCTTCAGGACAAGGGCGTCGCCCTTCGTGAAGGCACTGTTGTGGTGGTATGCGACGACCGCTTGCCGCCGTTGCAATGGAAGTTGGCGCGCATCCACGAACTTCATCCCGGCTCGGACAATATCACACGAGTTGTAACCATTAAAATGGGAAATTCCCTTTATAAACGACCCGTGGTTAAAATATGTCCTCTTCCCTTGGAGTAGTTCAAGTCATTAATTATTAGTTTTTTGAATTTATTAGTTTCGAGTAAGTTTTTTAAGCTTTACGTTCTTTCGATATTAGTTTTAACTTTTGAATATTAAAAGCAACTACGTGCTTTTAAGGTGAGCGGCATGTTCCGTCCCGTAACAGTTTGTTCTAAAATACATATTTATATTATTATTACTTTTTTTTATTGTGAATAATTACTTTTCTTTTTTTTAATCTTTGAGTACGCAACGCGACACAATTTGGGTTTATATGTATTATTCATTTCTTATTTTTTTCTTGTACTGGGTCTGCGACATATTGCGTGTATCGGAATGCACCATTTCCGTGGGAAATGGTTCTTCGGCGCGACACTAGCGCCGCCACCTGCCTACCAGTTAGTGCGGAAAAACAAAAAAAACAGAGTTTTTCGCGCGAAGCCGCTGTAGCCGCATCGGCACGCGCATTATATTTAAATAGTGTGTAAAGTTCCCCCTTTCATTAAAAAACTGGAAAATAGTGACAGTGACCTATGACTTTTTACATGTGAAGGATATATGAACTGATTCTGTCGGCAATACTCATCCTCGACCAGGACCTTCGGACGTGGTTGCGGGACGATTCACGGTAAGTCGTCAGACCTAGGCCATATCCTAATCATAAGTCAATACGGATTTGTCGAGCGACATTGTAATTCTCTAGTTACCAATGCTTATTTCCCATGGCTCTCTTATTTTGGAATCTCTCTCCGGAAATCGGAAGGCTCTGAAATGTCAGCCGTCTCGGTACGGCAGCCCGTCAGGCCGCCCAGACGGTGCCGCTGGTGTCCCAGAATACTCCGCTGGACCAGAACCAGCCTGCCGGGTCGGGACGCGATACACCACCGACCGGTCGCTCTGTTACTCCTCGGCAGCGCGCTAGAGTGCAGGTAGCACGCCGCGCGGCCTCTACCCCTTCAGGTCGTCCCTTGACCTTCACCGGGAGAGGCCGCTACCTACAGGGGCCGGGACGTACGGGCGTATTCCCGCCTCCGGCCCCCGGATCCGGCGACGGATCGGTGCGGAAAGGGGAGAGCTCTCCCTCTCTGGCTCCGCCGCCTCCTTCTGCGAGATGGTGGACTCGCAGAAGTCGAGCATCGCCTTTCAGGACGCGTCGCTGCCGAGTATCGTAGCCACGATGCGCGGCAGCGAGAGGTCCTCTCCTATGACCGCGACGAGGGCGGCGCGTTGCTCGTCGAATCCAGAGCAACGCGCCAGTGTGTGTTCCGCTGTGTCATCCTTGTCGCGGTCCGCGCAGTGGTGGCACTGCACCGTCGGTTCCCTTCCGGCTATCTTATGCAAGTACCGGCCGAAACAACCGTGGCCGGTAAGCATTTACGTCAGCCGGAAGGTGAGGCAACCGCGGTCGCGGCCCACCCAGTCCGCGAGAACCGGGCGGACCGCCTCGACGGTACGAAGGCCGGCCGACGGGTTCGCCAAACGACGAGACCACGCCTCCAGCACGGACCGCCGAGATTGGGAAGAGAAAGGTCCCTTTAAAGCAGCAGCCCCAATTGTCTACTGAAATCCATGGACCAAATGAAACCAAGCCACAAAATCCAATTAGAACAACCGATACAACGAAGCAAATACGAAAACATTAAAAATGCTAAACCAATTTTGATAATGGAATCGTTACGCTCTTCCCGAGTCTTGAGTTAATTAGAAGAGTTAAATTAAAGATTTTATTATTCAGTCTATGAACTCGCCTCCCGTGGACTTGACTGCGTTAAAGGTTTTTTTTGCTTCTCGTTAAATTATCAGAATTCAAGTGGGTGTTAGAGCTATTTATACTGAGATTGATACTGATATTTTTAATCGAACGATAATTAGGTGGTTTAATTTGTAAATTCTTAAATTTTTTTTAATTAGCCTGAATGTTGGGATGTCTAAAGACTCTTAGCACCAAACGCTCAATAATAATAATAATAAGCCCATTTTATTTCCAAAAACAAAGAAAGAAAAAAAAGAATACACCGTATCAAATAAAAATTACAAAATTAAATATAAACTTGTGTTATTGGAACCCCATTCGGGTATAGGCCTCCTCTAGCTTACTTCACTCTTCCCTATCCTTGGCTTTGTTTCTCCATTCTTTTCCAGCTGCTGCTATTATTTCGTGGATCTATCTGCTCCTTGGTCGTCCTCTTTTTCGTTTGCCCGCTGGTCCTTCCCATGTTGTAGTTGACATTAAATGCTCAATATGGTGATAAAAGAACAGATTAATTTGAGTTCTTTGTGTGGTGTGTGGAAAAGAATGGCACCGCAGACGAAGAAGGAAGGAAGGAGATTTATCAGAGAACGGAAATTAGTGTATTATTGTGATATTATTATACCGGTCTACATTTACTATAGTTTTAGGTCAGATTTTGAACCCGCACGGGTCGGTACCAATATGTATGGATTATGGTAGCCATTTGCGTAACAGTAGATCGATCTCTCAGGAATCACTGAAGATGATCGCGTTATAAATTATATCTGCTAGTGTAATAAGTTCCGTTCCCACTACTATTGACCACATACATAGTTTACAAGTTGAAGTCATCGTGGTCTAAAGGATAAGACGTCCGGTGCATTCGTGTTGAGCGATGTACCGATATTCGAATCCCAGGCGGGTACCAATTTTATATTGCGTAATCACTGGTGGTAGGACCTCTTGTGAGTCCGCGCGGGTAGGTACCACTGCCCTGCCTATTTCTGCCGTGAAGCAGTAATGCGTTTCGGTCTGAAGGGTAGGGCAGCCGTTGTAACTATACTGAGATCTTAGAACTTATATCTCAAGGTGGGTGGCGCATTTACGTTGTAGATGTCTATGGGCTCCAGTAACCACTTAACGCCAGGGCTGTGAGCTCGTCCATCCATCTAAGCAATAAAAAGAATAAAAAAAGATATCTTTTTGGCTTATAATTGGCTCTGGAATGAACATCCTTCTAGAACAATTACTCGGTGTAATGAATTGCAAAGATGCTCTTCAAAAGTAATTTTAAAAAGAGTCCCCATTGATGCGCAGTATTTGCGCGGATATGCGTAACCAAATATGACCATTGGATCACCATTACTTGTATCGTATGGTCATCTATTTTAATAAAAGATTTAAAATAGAGCTTGATTTAAACAGCTTCGTTTTAATGTACCTCTGCCTACCCAGGAACCGGCAGTCGTGATTATACACGAACGTTAATTCCTTTGCACGGGTCTTATTAGCTTGGAAATTAAGATAAATACGATGTAATGTTTCATTCTGACAGTTTCCATCAGTTTAGATTTTACTTTGTCCGTTCTATTACGTGCAAATTAAAATTATATTTCACTCGGTCTGTATTTGAAGTTAATTTTTCTCTCACCGCAGATCTTCGGTTAGCGCTTCGTAACACAGACGTATATTTTCGACTGATAATAGTTTTAAGTATTAAAGTTTTACAATTTTAAGTATTATTTATTACAAAACAAATGCAAACTTTATATTAAAAAGTAATGTGGGTAGTCTCATCTCTAAGATTAAATCATATTTTAGTTTTTTCTTTGGATTTTGGGATTCGCATTTTCGGCTGGCAGTGGCTTAGTTCTGCCTCTGGCTTCGCTAAAGTCCATGGGCAACGGCAACCACTAACCATTCGGTGGGCCGTATGCCAGTCTACCTACAAGGGCAATAAAAAAGTACACACACACACGTTTACCTATTTTTACATTTTGATTCTTGATGCGTTCAAATCGCGATATCCTTAGACTCTGAGATTTCGGAATCGTACGGTTTTATTCTATTTTTTGCTACTATCAGCTTTGAACGTGGTATAAAGGAACACTCTAGAAGCCGAAACAGCAGTAAATAACAACTTTAGCGTAAAAAGAAGATATTCATTACTAAACTAGGGATGCCTTCTTGTTGTAGTCAATTTACAATTCATGAATGCGCAATGTCCTATAATGCGATGGAATTCGGAGGACGACCACCGCAATCTCTAGAGGTCGTTGACGTCATATGACTTTTTAATTGTCTTGCATTGCGTGCATTTCTTATCAAAGTTGTTGTGGCCTAAAGAATAAGACACCCGGTGCATTCGTGCTGAGCGATGCACCGGTGTTCGAATCCCAGGCGGGTACCAATTTTTCTAATGAAATACGTACTCGACAAACGTTCACGATTGACTTCCACGGTGAAGGAATAATATTGTGTAATAAAAATCAAACCCGTAAAATTATAATTTGCGTAATTACTGGTGGTAGGACCTCTTGTGAGTCCGCACTTGTAGGGACCACCGCCCTGCCTATTTCTGCCGTAAAGCAGTAATGCGTTTCGGTTTGAAGGGTGGGGTAGCCGTTGTAACTATACTTGAGACCTTAGAGCTTATATTTCAAGGTGGGTGGCGCATTTACGCTGTAGATGTCTGTGGGCTCCAGTAACCACTTAACACCAGATGGGCTGTTGTGAAATCGTCCATCCATCAAAGTAATAAATAAAAAAAACATTTGTCGTGTTTTTAATATGGTTGTATCAGAATCGTTGCGAATGCTAAAATTTGTCTCATTTGTCTCACTTCGTGTTATATTGATTGTATAAATTTACATGTTTACATGAAGTAATTATGTCAGTTTCTGTTACTAAGCCTCTTTTGTTTGTTAATGCATGTTTTAGTCTTGTAAATCTTAGAAATAGATTCATTCTCAGTATCTTCAGATTCGTCTTTCCCAGAGTCTACTAGATATTCCGGCGCCTTAGTAAGAAGATCGAAGAGGGAAATCGACATAATTACTTCAATGCGCCATGTAGGGCAACGGTGACCTACATATAATAATAATAATAAAATCATTTATTGCGTTTCACATAAAATAAAATAAAATACAAATAAAAAAATCGAACAGCGCTGATTTTCAGTCATCCCCGTTTCCCTTTGGTTCATTGCGGGAAGGAAGGCTAGGTACGTGTGTACAGACTTAGAACGTGGTATAAACTAGTATAAAAATAAGAAAAAAACAAAACAAAAATCAAATTAAATGGTGAATCCGAATACAAAATATACATGACATGATGTCGTCCTGGCCTAAAGGATAAGACGTCCGGTGCATTCGTATCTAGCGATGCACCGGTGTTCGAATCCCGCAGGCGGGTACCAATTTTTCTAATGAAATATGTACTTAACAAATGTTCACGATCGGCTTCCACGTTGAAGGAATAACATCGTGTAATAAAAATCAAACCCGCAAAATTATAATTTGCGTAATTACTGGTTTTTTTTTTTTTTTTTTTTTTTTTTTTTTTTTTTTTTTTTTTTTTTTTTTTTTTTTTTTTTTTTTTTTTTTTTTTTTTTTTTATATGATTGAAAGTTTACTGGTGGCCCGAAGGCCTTTCCAGTTTCACCAGGACAGGTGGGCGAGCAAAGGCTCAGCCAAGAGGGGTGGAATTTGCTAACAACTGCCCGAGCGCCTCCGAAGGAGACCTAACAAGTCAAGAGCAATTGTTTCGCGAATGAATCTACTACCGGATCGGAATCGCGACCCGCTGAGAAGATCCGACGAGAAACTCAGCGGGCTGATGCATGGGTTAGGTTGCACGTCGACCTCTTTGTCGAGTTCGACGAGTACGGTTACCGGGGTCCCTAAGCCTGCCCCTAGTATTAGAGCTGAAGGCATCTAATGCAAAGGTTATTGGATCTGATGGATCCGTAAGGACGTGTCTAGGGCGTCGACGGTGACTGGCTCCTGCATGATCAGGATTCGGAGAGTAGTCAGCGGCGGCAACGATAAGGCGATTATCATGACGCATAGCCTTATCGAAGTATCGTTCCGACGCTGACTTCATGTATTTCCGAATTGATTCGAGGCCCAGGTCGTCGTGTAGGTCAACGTTCCTCACGAACCACGGAGCGCCGACAGCTAACCTGCAAAAGCGGGATTGTAGGGATTGGAGGGTGTCTATGTGTGTGCGGGCCGCGTGAGCGAACACCACACTCGCGTAAGTCATGACGGGCCTTATGCAAGTTTTGTAAAGTGTCACCTTGTTCCGAAGGGACATTTTACTCCGCTTACAGATCATGGGGTAGAGTCTACCGAGAATAAACGCGGCACGGTCACGGACTGATTTTATATGCGGGCGGAATGTCATCGATGCATCCAGGGTAACGCCCAGGTACTTGACCTTCCTGGCCCAGGGTATGGGTTGTCTAAAGAGAGTAATCGGGGGTGTGAGATTCCTCCTCCTAATCCGGGAGGAAATCCGTGTGGAGCTTCCCTCTGAAATAGCACCGCAGTACTTTTCACTGGGTTGATGTCTATGCGCCATTTTCGGAACCACTGTCCTAGGGCTAGGGCTGCGCTCTGAAGCTTCTTCGCGATTAGGGACTTATTTCTACTAGAATAGTAAACAGTCGTGTCGTCGGCGAATAAAGCTAAATGGGTCGGCGGCGACCGGGGAATATCGTTGACGAATAAGCTAAATAGGAGGGGTGAGAGGACAGAGCCTTGCGGGACTCCAGCTGTGAGAGGTCGTGGGGAGGAGCGGGTTCCCTCGACTCGATATCGAAAAGAGCGGTTCGACAAGAAGTCCCGTATGATGAGCACGAGACTATCCGGCACGCCCATGTTGAATAGTTTGAAAATCAAACCATTGTGCCAGACTTTGTCGAACGCTTTTGCGACGTCGAAGAAGAGAGCTCCCGTGTATAACGGTTTTGGTCGATTAAGCCCCACAAGAATGTGCTCCGTGAGGCGGTGCACCTGTTGAACGCATGAGTGATTTGTACGGAATCCGAATTGTTCATCGATGAGAATGCCCTTGGATGAGACGAAATCTCTGAGGCGCTTGTAGAGCAGACGCTCATACAGTTTGCCTAGAGACATGAGGAGGCTAATCGGGCGGTAGCTCGTCGGATGATTTTTTGGTTTACCGGGTTTATGTATGCCGATAACGTCCGCTTCTTTCCACACCGCGGGAAAGATACAGTTCGCCATAGCGGCATTGAAAATAGATGCCAACATCACGATGAGTTGGACGGGTAGAAGTTTAATAACGCGGTTAGATATACCGTCGGAACCGGGAGCCTTGCGAGGACGTAGGTCTTTGATCAAGTCTTTAACTTCCATCGGGGTGACGGGTGGTAACGCATCCGAGGGTGGCAAGGAGGCTCTGCGTTCTACCTCACTGTCTACAAATTCTACATGAACAGGGTCCACGGATTGAGTGCTGGGCGTGCACTGGGTTTGCAATGTATCGGCCAGCAGCTCTGCTTTTTCGTCATCATCAAAGGCCGCGAGTCGGCCTGAGGGGCCTACAAGGGGGGGCATAGTTACTATCGTATCCGATTTGAGAGTACGAGCTAAGCGGTAGTAAGACCTTTGGGAGGGCGCGAGTCCTTCTAAGAAATCAGACCATCTGGCATCTCGGACTTCGGCGATGCGAGACTTTACGTCGCGTTGTAGGGCACGCATTCGAATACGATTTTCCGCGGTAGGATACCTGTCGTAGGCGCGTATCGAGGCGTTCTTAGCTCTAAGGAGTTCCCTAATATCGTCGGACAATTTGAAGCGGTGAAGGAAGTCCTCCGCTATAACTTGTTTCGATGACCTATCTAATGTCGAGGTGATGTGTGATGTTAAGATGTCTATGGCTTCAGCGGTATCCTGAGGAGACGGGGTAGAGTCCGGGTTAAACGGGAGCGATGGTGGATCAGATTCAGCCAGGCTGATGCCCAGCGTGTGCCAATCCACCACAGTCCTCGTGACGGGAACGGAATCGGGAGCGCGACCGAGCCTCATGACGACGGGACGGTGGTCTGAATCTAACTCTGAAACTACTTCGATCGAGTGTAAGCGCAGAGTTACGTTTTTTAATAACGCTATGTCGAGTATATCCGGGCGATGCGCGATATTTAGCGGGTAGTGAGTCGGGGTTAACGGAGCGACGATATCGAAGGCGAGATCATCGACTAACGCGTCAAGCCGCCTGCCATTCGGGGTTGTGGTGTGTGAGTTCCACCTGATGTGTTTACAATTTAGGTCGCCCGCCAGAATGACAGAGCTCCCCATACCGAGCAGCGCCTCAATATCACTGCTTAGAACGATCTTATCCGGTGGAAGATAAACGGACGCGATAACGATCGGCGCGTGTCCCGTCAGTGAGATTCGGCACACTGATGCTTCGATATTAGCGAGCGCGGGAGGATCGAGCGGGACGCAATGCAGGGCTCTTCTATAGTAAATAACGGTACCACCACCACGGGCAGAGAGCCTGTCGTTCCTGACCATGTTATAGTTCGCGATTTTAGGGTCACGGCGCGCGGGCTTAAGTAGGGTCTCCTGCACTAAGAAAATGTCAATTTGATGGTCACGCAAAAAATCACAAACCTGATCACGTTGATTTGCGAGACCGTAAGCGTTAAAAAATCCTATTGTTACGGATAAGGGTTTTATTCTACTAATGTACGCCATTGATTACCGGCGGAGTGAGGGGAGGACGTACGTATTTAACGACGCGTATACGTCAGCGTATTCTTGCACAACGGCGATGAAATGTTGTGCAGTGGAGGCGGCGCGAATGGCGTCACCCAAAGCGTTAACACGCTCAAAGTTGATCGACTGAAAAAAGTCGATCGCTAGAGCGAGATTTTCGGACGCGGTCGGAGGGCAGGTCGCGGGGAGGGACGTATCGCGGGGGTGGACGAGTCGCGGGGGAGAGAGTTGTAGCCGTGTTCGTGTACGGCAACGGTTTAGCCCAAGCCGAGACGCTGGGCACCGACGCCGGCACGAAAGCAGGCTTAGCCTTCGGCACAGAGGGTACCGTGGCTTTAATGTCTGGGCCGGAAGCTCGGAGGCGGTTTTGACGGGCGACGCGGCGATTTATTTTTGGAGCTCGGGGGCATCCACGGTAGTTCGCGGGGTGACCTTGTGTTCGGCACAGGACACAGCTAGGCGGTTCCGTCGCGGTTTTTTGGTCGCGAGCGCAGAGGGCCGTGGCGTGATCGCCCAAACACTTAACGCATCGGGGGCGCGCGTGACAGTTACGGGAAGAGTGCCCGTACAGTTGGCAGTTATGGCACTGACTAGGAGTGCCTTTTTTATGGGGGACTTCGACGGCAATACCGGAGAGCCTACAGACGGTCCGAATGTTAAAAATTTGCTTACCCTCGGGGGTAGGCTGGAGGGCGACTAAAACCATATTGTATGGCTCCCTACCGCGGCCGGTGTGCATACGGTGCACGGAATTTACTGGTAGGCCTTGTTCTATCAGATCTGCCTTGACGAGATCGGCATCTAGCTCCTTCGGGATTCCACGTATGACAACGCGGAGTTCGCGCTCCTCCTGGAGCGTATAAGTGTGGAAACTTATACGCTCCTTTCGGAGGTAACTTGAGAGGGCCCTATGGTCGTCGGGTGTCGTTACTTTTATTTGAATCCCGTTGGCGAGATTACGGGCGCTGGCAAAATTAATATTTTTGGCCTTAAGGGCCAGGGAAACTCGGTCCCAAGCTGCCTTCTCTTGAAGGATAACCGGGGGAGGGGTCTGAGTTTTAGATTGCGCCACCGGTCGCGGCGACGGAGTGGCACGGGCTGGAGGCGCAACGGGAGTCTGAGGGCGGGGGCGCGACGCGTTCGCGGCTTTGCTAATTTTAGCGGCCGCGAGAGCTCGAGACTCCGCGGCACGCTTCTTACCCTTTTGTACCAGGGTGAATCCATCCGTCGATGAGGCGGGGGCGAGGTCGACCTCCATCTCCGAGTCAGAGTCGGAGGACGAGGAGGTGGGCGCAGGTGACCTACAAGCAGGAGTTTTGGAGGGCGCGACGGAGGCCGCGAATGATCGCGCTGCTGGAACGGTGGCCACGGCGGACGACGCAGTAGTTTTACTCGCCAGTATAGGCGACGCGGGAACGGCAGGCACGACGGAGGCTGCGGTGCTCGATGTAGACGCTTTGCACGCAGGTACAGGCGACGCAGGAGCAGCGAGCACAGCGGAGTCTTCGAGAGAGCTCGCAGTGTGATTGGCCTTGAAAGCCAGAAACTCTGAGGCGAGCTGTGGGTGACGAAGTCGGAGGAATTCCACGAATACAGCGTCCATGATCGCTGAGTACCCAGGTGGGGCGGCCCCGGGTCTTGAAAACACTCGCCTTGCGGCGAGGCCCCAACTTCTCGGACCTGAGCGGTTCTATTGAACACAGGTGGCAATGCGGCGCGATTACTACAGGACAAAGAAAAAGCACAACAAAACAGAAATTACAAAAAGAAGCAAAACGAATAAATACTTGCAGGAAAACACTTTGTCGGCAAATGTTCCACGAACACAAAAATAACTAAAACAAAACAAATAAAAGCTTCCAGGAAACACACTTGGTCGGCAGATGTATCACGAACACAGGCCGCGCGAACAATGGCCGGGCTAACAAAAGCCGGGCGAACAAAGACCGGGCGATCGAGTGGACGATGAGCACGTCCGCACGTGACGGGTGCCTCTATCGGAATGTAATTACTGGTGGTAGGACCTCATATGAGTCCGCACGGGTAGGTACCACTACCCCGCCTATTTCTGCCGTGAAGCAGTAATGCGTTTCAATAAGCAGTAATGGGCTGTAAGCTCGTCCAGCCATCTAAGCAATAAAAAAAAAATCATAAGCATACATTGCAGTAAATGTGTTAAGCCCCACTGACTTGTTTAGCTGGACTATGTACTTGGTATATACAGAAATAATTCGTCTCGTTGCTATGAAGTTTTGAACAGGAAAATACTTTCAGAGTCATTAGCACGTAATAAAAATTTATACACAGTCTTCGGTGCTATTTTATCGTTTCCTTGGCAAATTCATTATTCATTGACTTTTATCGATGTCTCCACGGAAAAACTGCGGAGCGTTTTATGCATTAAAAGTGAAGCATTTTATTGTTAGTGATGGGAGATGGATTTCCAGGTCTTTGGTGATGCCTGGGTCAGAGCAGCTTACGAAGAAGGATTCCTTTTCCTTTCTGGGAACGATGTTTAGTAAGTATCTGAATTACTCTGAAGGTAAAGCAATGTTGGTTTTTAAAATGTTGGTACTGAGCAGTGCGAAGTAGTACTTCAGGCCTGGACAAACACTCAACAAAGAACAGGCCTGGCCTCGTATGAAGCATCTCACCTTTTTTTTATTGCTTATTGCTTAGATGGGTGGATGAGCTCACAGCCCACCTGGTGTTAAGTGGTTACTGGAGCCCATAGACATCTACAACGTAAATGCGCCACCCATCTTGAGATATAAGTTCTAAGGTCTCAAGTATAGTTACAACGGCTGCCCCACCCTTCAAACCGAAACGCATTACTGCTTCACGGCAGAAATAGGCAGGGTACCTTCCCACGCGGATTCACAAGGGGTCCTACCACCGGTAATGTCACCTTTAATGCTTCCAAATATCAGATGCTTACTTCAATTTGATTCTATAGAGAAAATGACCGGCTTGGATTGTCGATAGTAACGTTGATAAGGATGGTTTGGAATCTTTTGGTCTAAGCACGGAATTCGGTTACCTCTGCGTTTTGTATCACTCTTTCCATGGAAGCGCTTAAAGGAATTGTCTGAGAAAATCCCGCCACGCCGTTCGCCTTCGGGGCGGATTTCTTCGATACTCGCCGGAAATACGGCACGTCAGTTCTCGTTTTGATTCTTGGATGTATTTTCTGCCTCGTACCATCCGGCTTTTGATTTAGCTCTCTCATCCACGGTGTTTCCCGAATGCTATGACATGTCTTCCTTCATCCGTGCCTTTTAAAATAAGTCCCCAGCGACGAATTCCCGATGCTGTAGCAATGATAAATGACAAAGTTAATTTTATTATTTATTGATTATATTTATCGTTTTGTTTTTTTATCTAAGCTGATGGTCTAGACTCTAGAGAGACCATATCAGTGTAACCTTAACTAGTAGGTGAGCTCACGGGGCTCAAACCCGACGACGTGGCTAACACGAACCCTAGCAAGAGCCGTTCTTCGCAGAACTACCACCGGATCGGAAACGCGACCCCCTGAGAAGATCCGGCGAGAAACTCAGTGGGCTGTGTCTGTGGATTAATTTATGCGACGAAATGGTTCGTCATCATCGTTAAATGGACACATTTTTTTGTTCTAAACGCTACGGCCGTCCAAATCCCCGCGGTCCAAGTTAGTTCGATAGAAAATATTGACATTGAGTTGTTGATTTTTCTTTTATAAAGGACCTGCCTTGGAGTGTTTGAGGTCCTAATTCATCACGTTTTGGCTTAAGAAATTTTGTTTTTCAGAGATATCCATGTAATAATAAAAAGGTTCGTGTTTTTTTTTCATTTGATAGATGATATTTAACAATTTTTTTAATAATTGAATTGAGTTTAAGTTTTCATTATCCGGAGTCCCAGCGTTTGGAATACATTAATTATATAAAAAAGATGTAGTGTCGTGGGACACCAGGCAGGAACGAACTTCCTTCGGCTAATGTAGAATCGACACAATTTGCAAAAAAAACGTGCAGAATTTTATGTTGGTTTTCTTGATTTTTCTCTTAAATTTTGCTGATTAGTTTTAATTTAAGTACAGGAAAGTATTTAGGAAAATTCAGTATTTTAGGAAATAATAAATGACGTAAAATAAAACAAAATCGTAATTCAAATTATCAATTAAAATAACAAAATATGTCTCTTTATTTTTGTTTGACAACATAAAATTACATAGAAATAGAAATAATTACAAAATAGAGAGAGAAGGGATGAGAGAACGAAAAGAAAGAAGGAAAAAAGAAAGGTATTATACACTACTCGCTTGTGTACACGACTGTCGCGCTCGCACCTGCGCACGTCTCATTTAACGGTTTTATTCCACGGACTTTTTCTTACGGTTTTACTATCACATTTTTTTCAGTTCGGTCGCGCAGCAAAATCCCTCTCTCCTCCAAGCCTGCCGTAAGGCACTTCGTTCCAATAATTACGAATACGATAAAACGAAACGATAAAACCCTTTAAATACTACTATTTAACTAAAATATATATTTTATACACGTTTAATCACTATAAACATATTTATGGGCGCAAACCCAACTATTGGCAATAATTAACATGAATTATATAGTTTATTCTTTGTTATTATTTATTTATTAGCAATTATTCTACCATATTTTTTTATATTTAAACAGACACTGTTTTGATTTGAAAATGTTCAGAATATGGATAATGGTTATGTTATTGTTTAAAAACACGAATGACTGTATAAATAATTAAATATTAATAAAGTATAAATGTTAATAATAAATTATTTATAATTAACAATTATTTATAATTAATAATTTTATTTAAGTAATGTAATTGTTAAGTAAATCATGTTATTGGCGCCATCTATTATTAGGCTGTATAATAATAATGTTAGTTTATATTATTAAAAATAAATTAATGTCAGGGTCATGTAAAAATCACTAAAATATGTACTGTGAATATTAAGCCATATTTTGCGAATTGTGTCGCAGTAATTACATATGTTTGTATAAAAGAAGTTGTAGTTGCTATAACCAACATAAAATGGCTAATTGTGTAAAAACTAAGACGTGGCTTTTTATAATAAACAAGTAATGCTAACGTTTTATAGAATTGTATTACATTTTCATTGTAATAGATCATATGACGTGTGAAAACCCTGGCGTAACGCCGACATTTATATATATATCGACGCTTGAGAGGCAAACGTGACTAAGCGACATTGCGTGAACTTTACAGTAGACTAATTTAAAGTTGAAATACCTGAAAACAAATTTGATTTTAACGAATCCAGCTGTAGTAGAATCTAGCTAGTAGCTGTAGGATTGAAATGATTTTAATAGACCTAGTAATATATATTTTTTGCACATCGAAAATGGTTATTGCCTATCATTTATGTACAAAGCAGTAATTGTCGCTTAGTCACTTTGGCCTTTCAAGCGTCGATATATATAGCATACATATATGACCAATGTATGTACAAATACAAACATGACCACATTCAAATAAATCTTTTGGCTAAGTGGCAGGAATTTGCTAATAAATAGCCCTACAAGAAACTTTTACGAGAAAAAACGTCAGTAGCTAAAGCATAGGGAAAACTAAATTGAATCTTCAAGTATCAGTGATTAAGATCGAATTTCGATTGAAACGCGGGCAGGAGACACTGGTTAAATTAGTAACTTAGTAAATTAGTAAGTAAATTAGTAAATTAGTAATCTATATATTAATACGTGAAGCAAAAACGTTGTATCCCTTTTTACGAAAATTGCGCGGACGGAGGAGTATGAAATTTTCCACACTTATAGAGAATATAGAGAAGAAGTGCACAATGCTAATAATTTTTTTAAATAATGCATAAAAGATACATTAAATCAATAAAGAAAACATTACACACACTACATACCATGTATTTGACGCACACACGCATGCATACATACTATTTATTGTCAAACTTTTGTTCTTGACGTCTGTTGTCAAATTGAGAATAGATTAAATATTGTTTGTCTTTGTTAATATTTTTTATAGTGTAGTCTTGGCGAAGTTTGTGATTATGGAAGTATAAAATACAATCATAATAGTGTACAAACTTACAATTCCAATTAATTATAGTCGAATTTCGACTACTGCGGGACCTCTAGTAACAATAAATACTCATTGTGATCGTTTTACGAAATTTCCCAATATCCTGTGATACGAAAACTATATATTTTCAATAATAAGAAAACGGTTAAGTGGATTGGCTGGCTAAAATACATTTAAGAAGACTAAATACATTCTGGGACATTATTGATTTCCCAGCTATCAATATAGATTTCCAACGAATGATCGAGAATTCTTATTAGAATCAAATTGAACTCTTTGCAATGGTTATAAAGCGAAGTTTCCATTAAACGAATTCCAAGTGATTTTCACCAATTTTTGGCGGTGCATTAACAGTCTTTGTGCCTGGCAGGATAAGATCGTTTATCCCTCGAATCTGTTACAAGGATTTGGAGCTAACACAGTTATGTCAGGGCATCAGTTAAGTCGAATTTACCGCAAGCAAATCGCGGATTAAGCTACAAAGCTAGTAAATCTTGTCTTTGCAAGGTTCGCTTCATTTAGGGATGCGAAATCAGCCTTATGAATTTATCGATTATTTTAATGTAAAATCACATCAAATCACGTGTATGAAAGTGTAATTGTCGATCAACAAATATGTATATTACGAATTATTTATCTATAAAACTAAGTGATATCTAAAACTACATCACGCTCACGGCCTACTTGGTGTTAAGTGGTTACTCGAGCCCATAGACATCTACAACGTAAATGCGACACCGACCTTGAGATATAAGTTCTAATGTATCCGTATAGTTACAACGGCTACCCCACCTTTTAAACCGAAACGCATTACTGCTTCACGGCAGAAATAGTAAGGGCGGTGGTACCTACCTGTGCGGACTCACAAGAGGTCCTACGCCACCAGTTATTACGCAGATTATAATTTTGCGGGTTTCATTTTATTACACGATGTTATTCCTTTACCGTACGTAAGTACGTAAGTCAATCGTGAACATTTGTTAAGTACGTATTGCGTTGGCAAAAAATTTGTAACCGCCGGCGGGATTTGAACACCGATGCATCGCTACATACGAATGCACCGAGCGTCTTATCCTTTAGGCCACGACGACATGCAAAGACTAGTTCGCTATAAAATGATTATGAACAGTCGAATAATTAGTGACGAAATGAGAGTAGAGCATAATACTGTTCTCATCATCATCATCATCACCCTATGAATACTGTTTTAGTAATACCAAATTCTTGCTAAATATTCTGGGGAGATAAAAGCGTGGGGGCTCAGGTGGAGTAAGAACAGACTGTGAAGCTGGTATACGCGGGTATACCAGAGGGACGCTGCCCGCTGGACTCCACGCTGTGCCGCATGCGGTCGAGCCTTATCGGGTAGGCGCACCACAGACAAACGATTAACTCTCAAGGCTGGCCAGAGATTCGCGAGCTTCTCTATCACTGTGTCCAGTTCCTCACAATACACATCTGCAGTAATGCTGGTGCCATTTGGCAAGAAACTGCGATGAATTATACCGGCATTCAACCAGCAAAGAGTGACCATGAATTTTTAGAAGGTAGTTTTGTTGGTGGCATCGCCTAGATTGCTGAACCGGGGTCTAACTCAAAACTAAATGATGACCGCTTGCGATTATCAATTTGTCATTGCAAGTGACAATGCAATTCAAAATCTCTTCGTTTCCGTGCTTTCAGTTCGTGCGGCACAAACTTGACAAGTTATTTTTACTTTGCCGATTTGATGCAAGTGGACCAATATTGATAAGATTCTAATGATTTATATCGTACTCATATTGAGCTTCAAGTGCCGGACTGGCAAGGTGTTGCGCAGCCCCGGGATGAATGGTGGTGCTTATTCTCGGAGCCTAAGACCTACTTCGGGGCTAAAGCACCAGTAGTAATAGACGCTTACTGCCTCCTTAAAAATTCGGATATAATTTAATAATACAAACATCGATAGAGTATTTGGCGCATCTCTATCGCGTCTTAACCCGTCAGATTATCCATCTATTCGACGCGGATCGTCGCGGCGTCGTGGGCGATATAAATCACGGCGCGCGAACGAGAACAAGTGCCACTAACGATAATGTGACCGAAATGAATTTGAATATAGAATTATTGTTTTATAAATAAATAAATAAATAACTGGAAACAAATCACGCACGGTCATCCGGACTCGACTTAGGATTCCCTGTGTTATGGGTATCAGAGACTGATAAACATACTGTTGCGCGCCGGGGTCGGGGTAAATAAAATTCCACTGAAATATAACTTAAAACTGTATTCATCACTCTAAGATTCTCAATTCGCTTCTGCCGCTTCGCTTCAGGTGATCCGTTCGCTGTTTCGCTTCGAGTAGTTCCGATTACTGACTGACTGCGTGCCATCTCTGCAACGCTTTATAGCCGATACTACATCCCTAGAATTATCGAGAATATTCCACACATTTCTAGTATTGTGTTTCCGCTATCTGACAATAGATGTCGTTACTCTTACCGGCGTAACAATACTTTGATATGTTTTAAATATATATGTCGCGATCAACACATGATTGTTGCAGCCAATATGTGATATGGGACGAAAGCACCCTCTATCGGTCAACTACTCACCGGCGGAGCACACGATCAGCCCTTATCGTGTGGCAGTCGGCTAGAGCGGTCGATATTGAACCAACGCGTGTTCCTATATACGTATATACGGAATCATTAAACATTATAACCTAACCGTGTATAATCTGATCTGGGTCTGCGTAGGGACTTTGGTTCCCTCGGTATTTTGTACCGTATGTTCCTTGGGAAGTGCTTTGAGGAATTGTTTGAGATGATCCCCTCATCCCCTTTGCATTGCACCGCCCGCGACCGGAGCAGAGTTCATCTATATTATCTGGAACCGCTGCGTTCATCGACAGTGCGTTTCCTGAGGTATTTTTTGCCACATACCATCCGGCCATGGTGTTTACGCATCAACACCTCTTTCGCAAAGTCGGGAAAGACGCAGGCAGCGCGGCGAGGGAGGGGGCGGCAAACCGACGGAACGGCGAGCTCCGCGACGCGGACTAAACAGACAACCACCTTCACTTCTGAACGGGACTCAACAGCTACAAGACGCGCAATCTTATGTACAATTACTTCATAATATTAAACCAACAAGAATTTAATAGTATTTTATAATTTAACGGCAGACTTCACAAACCACCTTAGAAAGAAATCACAAGGGAAATACAGTCTGAGAATTCACAAAACAAGAACACATGGAATGAGCTCCCTTCCACGTTGTTTCCTGAGCGCTATGACATGTCCTTCTTCAAACGAGGCTTACGGAGAGAGTTTTAAGAGGTAGGCGGCTCTGCTCCTGGCATTGCTGAAGTCCATGGGCGACGGTAACCACTCACAATCAGGCGGGCCGTATGTTCGTCTGCCTACAAGGGCAATAAAAAAAGAAAAAAAGAGTAAGCGACTAAGTACTGTGTTTCGTTTTTCCGACATTACCCAACAACGCCAACTGAAAGAAGACTAATCATTATGGATCCAGCCCTGTCGACGTTATATAAATTAAAATACAGATAATAAACACCCAGATACAGAGCAAACAAACCTGTTCATCACACAACGCGGTAGTCGAACCGATGACCCACGATGCAACAGTAAGGTTCGCTAGCTACTGCTATAACAAGTCAGTCAGTGGTACAGTAATTAGTCAATCAGTTTTAAGTCAATACTTTTCGTTTTGGCAACACCAGCTACTCATCAGGTATCCGTCCATGAGAGCATAACGCTTTTAAGTCGGAACGGTCTACTGTTTGATACAGATACACAAACCATTATTAACAGTTCGTTATACATATATTTATGTATTAACTAACACTTCATTCTACAATATTGATGGCAGATGTAACCAAAACTAGTAATTACTTAAGATGGCTACCAGTGATTTATTTCAGAAAATCGGTTCTAGAAAATAACAGGGTATGTTACATTGACTATAGGTTTAGTATAAAACTAGCTGTAACCGTCCGCTTCGCTGGACATTTAAAATTAACATCATTATTTCTCACCCCCTCAAAGACTCTCATCATTAACGCCCCCGCAACTGGTGTAGGGAGTCCAACACTGATATAAATATTAGCCTATCCATTAAGTACATGTATTTTCTACATGGATACCAGGTTTCAAGTCAATCTGATGCATGGTTCAGTAGTTATAAGGGAATATCCGTAAAAACCGCTGTAGATTTATATATTAGTATAGATATAATCATCTACCTACACTAATAAATTATAATAGTTATTTTACATCACAAATAGCTTCCGAACTCGAATAAAAAAGGAACAATTAAATTTCATTCGCGGCAAACGGTAAACAAGACGAAAACAAACACGCATCAGAAAAAAAAAACCGCGGTTTTGAACACCCCGATCGCGCGTGTCGATACGCCGATGAGCCTTTCAATACGTCAAATGATACGCACCGACGCGGACGTCTGATACGCAAACACATCAACCTTCATGTTTACATTAAAATTCAACGTTTTACGGAGAGCCCGTTGTAGCGTCAAAATTGCGGTCTGTGACAATTTTATGAAGTGCCCGCTTTCACGCTTCGATTTGAACGTTATCAAACGGGACTGGATTATCGATGGGGACGCATTACGGATGGGGTTATGTACGGCATAAGTCTTTTATAATGTACTCCGACGGCACGGATTCAGAGTTCGATTTTGGATCAGAGTCGGCGTCCACAATGTTTGTCAAATTAATTCGGTGTGTTTGATTACGTTTGCTCTAGATCGGCGAACGAGCCCTCAGCCCGTCCGTTGTTAATTGGTTAACGAGGCCATAGACATGACAAAGTGAGTGCGAAACATATATAACAGCTTATTCGCCAATAAAACTGGAACACACTGGTGGTAGGACCTCTTATGAGTCCGCACAGGTAGGTACCACCACTCTGCTTACTTCTGTAGTGAGACAGTAATGCGTTTCGGGTTGAAAAGTGGGGCAGCCGTTGTAACTATACTGAGACCTTAGAACTTATATCTCAAGGTGAGTGGCGCATTTACGTTGTAGATGACTATGGGCTCCGGTACCCACTTAACACCAGGTTGGCTGTGAACTCGTCCTCCTATCTATGCAATAAAAAAAAAACTTACTCGTATGCGATCATCAATAACATAAAAGATAGTATATTTGTTTTTTTTTGTCATTTCACATAGGAACTTTTTTTCAGAAATTGGCACATAAATGTATTTTTAAAGGAGGTGTGAAGTGACCCCGGTCTTCCTCTTCTTCCTGTTCTTCTCTGGAGGCGCCGGAGTCCGACATAACCCGGTCTGTTCTCCACTCCACCGGGTATACGTAAACGGATTCCCCAGCGTTAAAAAAATGGGTGCGAGTTTTTAACTTCTCGATCGCGTAAAAGTTAACTCGAATTTGTATGGATTTGGACAGCATTCTTACCTTTGCCGCTAGGGGCGCTGTTCCAGCCCCATACATATTTGATCAATTTCATTGTCTAAATCAATCTTTCGAACCACAGACATCAATGAAATCGATTCTTAAGGTGTAAGCTTTAAATAAACACGATCGTTCACAATTTAACTTAACATTATACACAAATTGTTCAATGTGTTATCACTTAAGCAGGCTTGAGCTAAGTGCGCTGTATGTACATACTTAACTGGGTTAAGCTAATGTCATCAACTTTGGAGACTTTAGAATGCTTCTGAATAAAAGCTGAGTGCCTCTCTGAAAAGTTTAATCGAGCTGATTGTGTCTTACTTGTTTTAGGCGTAAGTTGATTACAAGGGACATGAATTTGAAACTGGACAGAAAAATTTTCTTTGTTGCTTTCTTATCTAGACGGACAGACATCCACATATAACGTGATGGTTAGGTGTGTAATTTACCCATACGGATAGGTACCACCATACTATGTCTGCCACGAAATTGGTGATAAGTTCGGGTTTGTAAGGTTTGAGGTCGTCGTGGCCTAAATGATACGATGCAACAATGTCCAAATTCCGCAGGCGGGTACCAATCTTTCTGACGTAATACATACTAAAGAAATGTTTACGATTGACTTCCACGGCGAAGGAATAGCATCGTGTAATAAAAACTAAACCCGCAAAATTATAATTTGCGTAGTTGCTCGTGGTAGGACCTCTTTTGAGTCCGCACGGGTAGGTACCACCACCCTGCCTATTTCTGCCGTGAAGCAGTAATGCGTTTCGTTTGCCGTTTGAAGGGCGGGGCAGCCGTTGTAACTATACTTACAAACCGAAACGCATTACCGCTCCACGGCAGAAATAGGCAGGGTGGTGGCGGTGCATACCCGTGCGAACTCACAAGAGGTCCTACCACCAGTGAAGAGGTCCTACCACCAGTTGTGGGTCATCGGCCGCGAGAGTGTTGACCGTCTACTCGTCTACTCTTAATGACGTTAACGTGTTTTTAATATATAAGTACATACATATTTCGAATAACAACATTCCGACCGTTGGCTTAGCGAGCAACCTCACACGCTCGGTGGAACATCTTCTTTTTTGTAGGAAAGCCGTTGTCACAATGGAAATAACACTTCGACAATATGTTTCCAGTTAAAAGGGGACGTTCGCCTTGCTGTTCATACCAGACGAGTCATGAAGCTAAATAAATTAACTCACAAAAAAAACCCATTTGTTGGATGAAAATGAGAAAAAAACCCCGAGCAATTTAAGCATTGTCGACTAAGTTAAATACTTAATATAATTTAAATTGTTGAAACACAAATCTTAATAAAGATCCTTAAACTGGTGACATTTTCAATTACATTGCTCCAGTTATATTAAATTAGTTTCCAGGGCAGACTTCGAAATGACCTATAATATTTAAAATCCTTTTGGCGGATTTTGGGAAAAATCAACATCTATTATTAATTAGGTATTAATTGTACACGTGTATTGTTAAAATCATAAGCATACCCTCTCCCTTTTTAATAAGCTTTTATTAGCTTCAGACGTATGCATGTTAGTATGTAACGGAATTTTTGAACATGATTTTGACCCCTTTCAAAACGTCGGATTAACTCGAAATTCGGTATGCTTATTAAGGACCGATCACAAACACAATATTTAAAAAAAAATTGAAAAAAATTAAGTTTATCTATCTTTCAGCCCATAGACGACCACTGCTGGACGCCTACTGCTGCTAAAGTCTCGACCGGTCCTGCCCTGCAAACTTCTGTGGATCTCTGCGAACCTCAATAGGTCATCGGTTCACCTTGTGTGAGGCCTACCCACGCTACGTCTTTCGGTACGTATGGTCACCATTAGAGAACGTTTCGACCAAAGCAGCCATCTGTTCTACGAGCAATATGCCCTGCCACTTACCACTTCAACGTCACAATCCTTTGGACTATGTCCTTTTTTCTTAATACTCATTAATATCAGTAAAATAGTACTGCCTAATATCACGAACTCATCACTAGATGTCTTCGTGGCTTAGAGGTATGTTGTACTCGTATCAAGCGTTGCGACTATGCTGCCATTCAAATGACGCAGATAGGTAACGTTCGTGAACACGTGCTAAGTACTTAATTCCCAAGAAATAACTAAAGTTTAAAAAAACTAACAAAATACGCTTTTATAGAAAATCCAACTAAAAAATGAAAAATAAATTTTAATAAATTTGAATTAAAAATAGTGTAAGATAAAATTATTTTATTGTAAAAAAAAGCGTGGGGCGGTTTTCAGGATATTATAAAAATAACCCTTCTACTCATATCTGTTCGTAAAATATTTATAACTGCTGATACCATGCACCCCACGGTTTTTATACAGAGCCTCGATAACCTTTATCCAACATGGATCCTAAACCACGATGTCTTTACCCATCAACCTCACGAGTTGACGTGGGCTGAACTTAAAATTTACTCGTCTTTAAACTCTCTATGAACACCGTAAGCTCAACAGTGCCAGCAAAGGGGACAAAACATAAACATGTCTCCGTCTTTAAAAGCTGCACACGGTGATGACACTTCGTCTCTTCAAGTTGAAAGCTGCTGATCCTCAGATTCCCACTCTATGTGGCAGATTAGACTTCACAAGAATCGTGCCAGAAGTCCTAGTTAAACGCGACAAGCAAATAATTTTCAACGGGTTCCATAGAAAAATTATGATTTTAACATTATTCTTGGAAGTATTGACGCGTGAATAATGGATACAACAAATGCTATTGTATGGGACAATTTATTTTTTTCTTAATTAAAGAAACTAGCGATTCTTGCTGACAGGTTCTCCATTTCTAAATTAAAATTATGCAAATATATAAATTTTTTTATTTACCTTATTGCATATGGAGCTGGATGAGCTCATGGCCCACCTGACGTTAAGTGGTTACCGGAGCCCATAGATGATAAATGCCACCACCCACCTTGAGATATGAGTTCTAAGGTCTCAGTATAGTACAACAGGCTGCCTCATCCTTCAAACCGAAACGCATTTCGGCTTCACGACAAAAATAGGCAGGGTGGTGGTACTTACCCGTGCGGACCCACAAGACGCCTACCACCAGTAAAAATGTTACTCAAAGGTTCAAAGCCAGGGTTGTCCTCTATTCTGAGTACCGAAGACGCTTACATCTGGGTCGCGTGTCAGTATATGAATTTTCTTATAAAGGTGAAATGAAAACATTCCTTAAGCTAGAATTTTATCCTGCGTTAGAACAAATACGCCCAAACACCGAATACCTTTCATCTTTTGCCGAAAATACGTTTTTCTAGGCTCGTTTGTGTGCGTTCTATGATGGAACCGAAGATATTTGATAGATTCCTGAATAGCACTAATGGCATTTACAAGATTTATCTTCATTCATACAAGTTACGAATTTCATTCGGACCATCGATCGATCGAGTAATTTCACTGCTAATCAAGTTAATTTAATTTTGGCATGCCTCTGTCCCTGGCATTGCTGAAGTCTATAGGTGACGGACACCAGTCACCATCAGGTGGGGCGTATGCTTGCCTACCTACAAGGGCAATAAAATAACAAAAATAAAACTCACTTAATGAAAGACTCTCCCTTTATGGATGCCTACAAAAGTATCTTAGTTAGAGGGTTGTAGAACCTACGTGCCCACATAAAAAAACAGATCTATGTCAATGTCAAAAGATGACACAATTTTTTTCTTTTTTAAAACCAACAACGTTTTTTTGTTACTCTCATTAAATGTTTCGAGAAACTAATGAGAGCATATTATTAAGAGACACGAATTAAATACACTTAAAACAGTATCTAAAAATTGTACAAGGGTATTATAAAAAAAAAAAACTACATATTAAGAAAAATTTTGATAATTTATAAAATTCTGCAAGGATCCCGAAACCAGCTTTAAGCTGCTTGAGACTGATGAACAGGATGGAAACTGTCTCGGAAGTCCTCGAGTTGGAGCACCCTCATTTACACGTCCCACCGTCGGAGAGCTTTTCATGTAAGTGGTATGCTAAAAAGATAAAAAGCTAAAATCGTTTCTCGATCGCTTTTTGTTCTAGTGGTCAGTGACCCAGAGTACGCTACAAAGGGGTTCAGGTGCCATTGTTGTTGTCAATATCTCTGTTAAAGGATTCGCGAAATATTCTTGTTTACGACTTTCTTGCATCCAAGCGAACAGGCCTGCAGGTTAGTTAAAGTATTAATATCATCTGCAAGGATCTTTTTTTTTATAGCTTAGGTGGGTGGACAAGCTCACGGCCAATCTGATGTTAAGTGGTTACCGGAACCCGTCGACATCTACAACGTAAATGCCGCCACCTACCTTGAGATATGAGTTCTTAGGTCTCAGTTTTTAAAGTACAACGGCTGCCCCACCCTGCAAACCGAAACGCATTACTGCTTGACGGTAGAAATACGGAAGGATCTTTAAACAAAATTTGAGATGTACATCTGAAGCCGCAGAATTGGATCACATTCAACACAATTAAACTGTAGGATCACTGGGGGTCGATTATCAATCGTGCTTAGCAGCTACCTCGGTCGCAGCGCTTAGGATCTGAAACCGTAACATCCGGTAGGCTGGGTGCTCTTGAAGCAGTCTCCAGAAATAAAATAGCATATAATTAACACGGTAAGCCTCTTACCATAATCTAACCTAAACATCAGCCCGCTAAGTTTCCTCCCGCCGGATCTTCTCACCGGGTTGCGATTCCGATGCGGTAATAGATTCATTCGCAAAGCAGCTGCCCTTGAGTTGTTAGGTCTCCTTTGGAGGCGCTCGGGTAGCTGTTAGAAAACCTCTGTTCGCCCACCTGTCCTGCTGAAACTGGAGAGGCCTCCGGACAACCAGTGTGCTTAGTGCGAGTTTTTTAACGTTCTCGATAGCGTAAAAGTTAACTCATATTTGTATGGACTGTGATCGTTTGCCTACGTTTGCCGCTAGGGGCGCTGTTCCAACTGCATACAAAATTGGGCTAACTTTTACGCCATCGAGAACGTAAAAAAACTCGCACTAAGCACACAGTAATCCCTCATTCATTGAAAAAAAAAAACATAAGTAACTGTACCGAACAACTCAATATACTTAACGGCTTAAATCAGCCACGTGCTAACAATGAATACAGAGTAATAAACCCACTGTGTACTTAAACTTATTGTAGTTAAAAGTATACTTGACCTACATTATACTAAGTCACATCTATATTTATATAGGTAAAGTCAAAATGCTTTAGCGCTACTATCTTCTATGTTTGTAAATCGATTTTCATTTTTTTCTATTTAATTTAGTAAAGATAAAGGGCTTGGTGTAATATATGTTATAGATGTAATACGTAAAATGAATCTAAGTCCTAAGATGTTAGTGATTTTGTTCAAATTTCCATCATTGGGTGAATACTATTTACACATAAATAAACAGAATTCTCATGTACTAGAACGTCTTGATCATGTCATCGGTCTAGTGGTTAATGAATTTGTTACGAGATCTGAGTTTGTTTCTATGTACTATATATCTTAATCGTTGCTCTAGTTAATGTTAACTACTTATCACGAGATCAGTTTGTGTCTGTTAGATTCACTTGATGAAGATCACGAGACCATACGTGTGCCTGGTTTGAGACACATTTGAATTTCTAAATTGTTTCGCAATTTTACTAGGCAGAATGACTGCATCTATTGGCAAAGGATGTGTTAACCCACCACTAACACAAGCGATGCTTCTGTTTTCGAACCTTGAACAAAATTCTAAGAAGGGCATGTTTGAGGGGTACAAAACCGAGCGCCAGATCACCGTTACGATTAGGGCTGCCACTCGTACTTTATAATAAAGTACTGTACGTTATTTCAGGTAATTGTAATTTATATTTTATGTGAACAACAAAGTACACGAAAGTACTTTATTTGGCTTTTTTGGGATTTTGAAAAGTTTAGTCATACGTATTTTTTCGTTAAGCGAAATACATCGATTTTTCAATCGATGTCGCCACTCGCCAACGCCATATCACTTAAACACTCGTTTTTTTTAACAAATATTTCTGTACGCAACTTAACCTCAAATGTCAACAATGACACTGTAATTAATTCTTACAATTTCTTATTTAATTTGTTTAATTGTAATAAAAAAATATATATATTTAAACATAGTAATAAAAATTAATTGTTTTATTTTAATAATATGTATATATTATTGCCTACCTATAATAACGAATGTACTTTATCTGCAAACAGAGGTGACGACCCTAGTTACGATGGACCGACCAAATAAAGGCAGCTCTAAACGGTCCCGTTAACGAATGCACAAGAAGAGGCGGTACGCGAGGAATGGAAGTCTTACGAAGCGCACCACCACCCGAACTGATGACCACGATCACTCTGCCAACAGTGCAAACAGCTAAAAAGAACTCGGATACAGCGTGTACCGCGATAAATGACGCGAAATTTTTCAATTTAGCCTCGACGACGTCATGTAATTCAAATATAACTCGAGTATAAATTCACGCAGCTCGCCTAAGGCTCTGAATAGTTTAATATAATTTTATTGTTCTTAGTCGGAACACCGTAATGGTACAGCCCTACAACGGACCGAGCGCTTTGTCATAACATTAAGATAATACCCACTGTATTAGTTTCTACATGTGTTTCTTGTAATTTAATAATAAAATCCGACTTCAAATAATCATCGAAATCGCTTGGCGTGATATTGAGTTATTTATTGAGTTATTCATCTATTTTTCGCGCACGTACTTAATGCAAATTTAAGACTTATATGGTTTTCTCATGGATGCCATTATCAGAATTGGACTAAATTGAAATAGGACCACACAGGAAGCGTCAGCTTTCTAATAAAAAAATAATCGATTCACCCAGTCAAAAGTTATGAGGTAACAAATATTAAAAAAACCATGTAGTCGAATTGAGATTTAAAAAGTAAAAAAAGATTGTTATAGATTTTGTGTCTTTAAATTGTTTAACTTGTTTTAGTAATATTGGTAACTAAATAGTCAGTAGTGTTTTATTTTACTAATACAGCTACAAGAGCTATAAGAGGTCACATTCGTACTGCTATAAACAATGAATATAATAATTGTGTAATAATAAATAGTCTTGAATTTTGAAATTTTTTTGTCACGTATGCCGTCGAGGGGAGATAGCTATTGAGAGACTTGTGGTTCAGGGAAAGGTTGAGGGTACCAGACCACGAGGAAGATCGCCTATGAGGTGGACTGACCAGATAAAAGCGGCTGTGAATGGCTCATCATCATTACACAAATGCACGAGCAGGGCGACCGTCAGAGAGGAGTGGCGGGGTGTTGTGAAGCTTGCCACTAACGCCTGAAATGATAACCACGACCGCTCTGTTAAGAGTGATACAGACTGGGAAGAAGATAAATAATGGTTCATATTCGAACAGGAAGACAGGAATGCTAAGAGATAGGAATAAGTAGGAATACGAAGTAGGAATATACTGTTACGCCGGTAAGAGTAACGCTATCTATCGCCGAATAGTCGAACGAATATCGAAGGATCCAGAATGCTCGAGAATTACATCGCCATCTATTGTCAGATAGCGGGAACTACGACTAGAGATGTGTGGAATGTTCTCGATGATTCTAGGGATGAGGTATCAGCTATAAAAGCGTTGTAGGGATGGCGCGCAGTCAGTCAGTAATCGGAACTACTCGAAGTGAAACAGAGAACGGATCACCTGAAGCGAAGCGGAACAAGCGAATCGAGAGTTTTAAAGTGTTTGTTGAGTGTATTAAAGTGTTTGTGAACTATTTAAGTGTTTTAAGTGTTGAATACAGTTTTTAAGTTGTACTCTGATGAAATTTTATTTATCCCGAACCGCAGCGCGTAACAATTCGTTTAAAATTTTATGGATAAAATTTTATCACACAGCGAAGTACACCGACCATTTTGCTTATTAGGCTAAAAACGCTTCGAACGTTAGAAAATAACAAAAACGCCCAAAAAACACTTGAAACATCTCTGAATATCAACAAAAGTAACATGGAATTTAGAATCATTTAGCGGGACCCAGTACTAACCTCGATTTCACATAAGCACCCGTCTAAACTAAACTACTGGTGGTAAGACCTCTTGAGAGTCCGCGCGGGTAGGTACCACCACCCTGCTTATTTCTGTCGTGAAGCAGTAATGAGTTTCGTTTTGAAGGGTGGGGCAGCCGTTGTAACTATACTTGAGACCTTCGAACTTATATCTCAAGGTGGGTGGCGCATTTACGTTGTAGATGTCTATGGGCTCCAGTAACCACTTAACACCAGGTGGGCTGTGAGCTCGTCCACCCATCTAAAAAAAAAAAAAACATGTAATTTAGAATCATTTAGCGGAACCCGGTACTAACCTCGATTTCACAGCAGCACCCGTCTCAACTAATACAACTGCGATTTATAAAATGACCCTCAATTATGTGTAACATTACGCGAATCATATCTGTCTAACGTACGGTACAAGCTCGTTACCTGAATTAAGGAAATCTTATTTGTCAGAAAGCTTTATTTTGAGCTAAAATAATTGACGCGTGTCAACAGAATAGGAAATGTGGGTGCGGCGGAGGATGCTGCGAATACCGTGGACTGCCATGCGTACAAACGAGTCCATTCTAAGGCAGCTAGACATCCGAAAAAGGCTCTCTTCCATCTGCCGGGAACGTGTTATGAGCTTCTTCGGACAAATCGTGCGGTCTCCCAGACATGAATTAGAGAAGCTCATAATTACGGGACGAATAAATAGAAGGGGCAGAACACCAGCCAGATGGTCAGATCTAGCAAGAGAAGCACTCGGTGGCAGTCTGTACCATGCAGTCCATGCCACCCATGATCGAGCACATTGGAAGTATGTCGCATGTGGTCGCGATCCTCAGTAGTTAGGGAACGATATAGAAGAAGAACAGAATAGGGTTATGTCGTTGATTATATTTTATTGTAACTACATAAGCTAGTATGAAGACTAGTGAATTATACGAAATGGTGCCCATTCAATTGTAGATTTGAGTAAATTGGAAAATCTTTAAATTTTTTACTAACCATTACTTTACTTAAGTACTCTAAATTATGACGTTTTTTTAATTGGGTTGTTTTTATTGCTTAGATGGTGAACGAGCTCACAGCCTACCTGGTGTTAAGTGGTTACTGGAGCCTATAGACATCTACAACGTAAATGCGTCACCCATCTTGACATATAGGTAGTTTTCCAATTACAGCACCAGAGAGCATTATGCGGCATAAAGCTCAACGTTGAATGTTCCAACTACACAATAGCAACGGCAACTTTTGTAAGCATTGCAATGGCTTGATCGAATTACCATCATGAACTTAGCACACTCTGCTGGTGCATTTGAAAACAAATTCACATTCCAATTAAGCTTCAGCATAATTCGGCATTGTGTGCTACTGAGTGGCATTGTGCTCTGTAATTGGAAAACTACCATAAGTTCAAAGGTCTCAAGTATAGTTACAACGGCTGCCCCACCCTTCAAACCGAAACGCATTACTGCTTCACGGTAGAAATAGGCGGGGTGATGGTACCTACCTGTGCGGACTCTCAAGAGGTCCTACCACCAGTTTGTTTGTTGATGTTTTATAAATTTGTAACTTTGTACAGTGCTTCTTTGATCTTCAGATAAATTTTTGCTTAAATGGGTGGACGAGCTCACAGCCCACCTGGTGTTAAGTGGTTACCGGATTCCATAGACATATACAACGTAAATGCCGCCACTCACCTTGAGACATGAGTTCTAAGGTCTCAGTATAGTTACAACGGCTGCCCCACCCCTCAAACCGAAACGCATGACTGCTTCACGGCAGAAATAGGCGGGGTGGTGGTACCCACTCGTGCGGACTCTAAAGAGGCCCTACCACCAGTTTGTTTGTTAATGTTTTATAAAATTGTAACTTTGTACTGTGCTTCATGGATCTTCAGTTATGATTTTTTTGGTTAATAGCAAACAAGATGAGCGTAACTTATAACATGTTTCCACGGGTAAAAAAATATAATTATTTTCAATCTTATATAGGTCGTTTATCGTTTAATTAGATTTAGTTCGAGCATTGTGAATCAACCCGTACACTCCGATGGGTTCGATCTCTGCTTGTTCATTCTCGTTCCGCCGGAACTCGTATGACTCAGTGAACATGGAAACACACGCGCGACAGCGAGTTTGACGTATTAATAATTTTCATACTGAAACATGTATCGGTGTTAATTTTTTCTTTGTAGTAATGTTTATGGACGGATTAGGAAAACGTGTTTGTTTGTCTCCTGTTGTTTCTTTTTTTTTTTTTAAGAAACGATTAACTAACTTCAGTGTCATTCAAAAAGATCATTTGATAGCCATCCATGAAAAACCTCATGCATTTCAAAATTACTAACAATTTGGATATACTCGTACCAAAATAAAATAAAAGTATTTTTACTAAAAATTTTGTAACTATAGCAAAATTTTCTTTTAAAGTTTTACAGAGAGAGAACGAAAACAACTACTTAGGGCAACTAATTAATAAAGATATTAGTGGTGAATGAAAAAAAAAACCGTGAAAATGTTGGATCTTCCGTGTCTGAAGAAGAACATTATGATGCAAAAATATGCTCACAATAATCTTTATTTTCTATGATACTCGTACTTATCCTTATCAGGATACTAGGCCAATGTAAAAAACAAATTGTAAATCTCTATCTCTAACGATTTCTTGGTATAAATTTACATGAATTGGAGTTGCTGAATCTTAATAGAATCTGTTTCATAGACTGATAGATAAAGTCAAGTTAATAAAAGCACTTCAGTGTGAGAATGAGCGAGATAGACGGAACGACGACCTGCGCAAGGCAGCTGGCAGTAACTGGATGCGTAGAACCGAAGATCGGGTTCAGTGGCGAACTTTGGGGGAGGCCTACGACCAGCAGTGGGGATAAACCTAAGTGTTATCCAGGTAGAGCATATAGAGATATCTAAGGTGGTAAGCAGGATTCACGTGATGGTGTCCATGTCTACTGTTAACCACTGATGAAGTCGTCGTGGCCTAAAGGATAAGACGTCTGGTGCATTCGTATGTAGCGATGCACCGGTGTTCGAATCCCGCAGGCGGGTACCAATTTTTCTAATGAAATTCGTACTTGACAATTCTTCACGATTGACTTTCACTGTGAAGGAATAACATCGTGTAATAAAAATCAAACCCGCAAAGTTATAATTTGCGTCTTGTGAGTCCGCACGGGTAGGTTCCACCGCCCTGCCTATTTCTGCCATGAAGCAGTAATGCCTTTCGGTTTGAAGGGTGGGGCAGCCGTTGTAACTATACTGAGACCTTAGAACTTATATCTCAAGGTGGGTGGCGCATTTACGTTGTAGATGTCTATGGGCTCCAGTAACCACTTAACGCCAGTAGGGCTGTGAGCTCGTCCACCCATCTAAGCAATAAAAAAAAAATTAACACTAGATGGGCCGTCAGCTCGTTCATTGCTCTCATAAAAAATAACTTAAAAACTATTTTATTTATCATCTTTTTCCAAAGCCTATTTAATTTTATAATTACACCTTGTATATAGGTAGTATTGTATTCAAAGCTCATCGCTCAGAATTTTGAAATAATACTCTTCGAATATTTATTTACCTGCAAACAAATCCCGCTTACATTTTATTTAATCTCAAATGATAAGGGTTCGGTATAGCAAGCAGACCTTCCTTAGACGCGCTGAAAACCTTTATAGGTCAATAAATTTATTCCGTTCGCTGCCTGAGGTTGGCTTAAGTACTAAAATCCCTACAAAAACAATAAAGTCAGGTAGTCTGCAAGCTATATCGTCGGCTTTATGCCTGAAATTAGAATAAAACACTCTGGGTTTCAATTAATATTTAATGTTTGTTGGCTGTAAAATTTGGTGGTTTTAAATGATCGAGGCTAGATTGGTGGTGGCACTCTCGTTGTGACCACTCACCATCATGTGGGCTGTATGCTTGTCTACTTGAAAGGTTAATAATAAAATCAAGGAAGATTCCATTGCGATTAATAATGTTTTTCTGTGTAATATAAATTTTTTTTTTATACTTTCTCGCATTTTTCTCTCATTCTTTACGACCACATAATTTTTTATAAAGTTCATTGAACTTAGCTCATGCTTAATGGAAATATTACATTGACGATCCTAATGTATTAATAATAAAGTTGTCTGCAAATTGAGTGACAATTAAATTTGATTACAAGCAGAGAGAAAGATTTGGAATTCGGTAGTCATGTTTTCTCGCTTGCCAGCCTTCGCTGTCCTAAATAATTATTTTTCGTCGAAGCAGACTCTGAGGGTCGCAGAGTAAACACAATTTGTCCCCAACATGAAAACTTACACCGGCTAAAGCCCAAGACACACGGTCTGATGGAAAGGGTCAACACGAATTCACGGAGATTCGTATGGTTGAACTTGTATTAGGTAAGTTGCACATGTAACGTATTTTCTTTTTTCTTTTTTTTATTGCTTAGGTGGGCGAACGAACTGACAACCCACCTGGTGTTAAGTGGTTACCGGAGCCCATAGACATCTACAACGTAAATGCGCTACCCACCTTGAGATATAAGTCCCAAGGTCTCAGGTATAGTTACAACGGCTGCCCCGCCCTTCAAATTGAAAGGCATTACTGCTTCACGGTAGAAATAGGCAGGGTAGTGGTACCTACCCGTGCGGACTCACAAGAGGTCCTACCACCAGTAATTACGCAAATTATAATTTTACGGGTTTGATTTTCATTACACGATGTAACTCCTTCACCGTGGAAGTCTCACGATTGACATTTGTCAAGTACGTATTTCATTGGAAAAATTGGTACCTGCCTGCGGTATTCGAACACCTGTGCATCGTTAGATACGAATGCATCGGACGTCTTATCCTTTAGGCCACGACGACTTCAACGACGACGACCGTGATACAAAGATAGTTTTTTCCTACTTATTCGCTGGTAGCTGAGGCTATTTTAACTACGCCCAGATGGGTAGGTGAGCTCACGGGCTCAGCTTGATCGAATTTGCTAACACTAGCCCTAACAAGAGCAGTGCTTCGCAGAATCTACCACCGGATTGGAATCGCGAACCACTGAGAAGATTCGGCGAGAAATTCAGTGGGCTAAGGCATTAATAGAAAGCGATTTTGTTACATACTAATAAGGTCTCTTTTTGAAGTGCCTTTGGAGACTTTATTTAACGCAAGGAAACGGGAAGGAACTTCAAAGATACATGAAATACGACCGGTAGTGTCGGAATCTGGGGACGCAATTTGTATTAAGAATTTGTTATAAGAAGTGAGCGTGAATTCTCCGATGAGAACCATGATGAGATATCATGGTTATTTACTTACTACCTTTTATCATTTAGGGCAAAAAAATGATTTTTTCGGCTTCACCTATCTCTACATAACTATGTTTTTGACGAGACCTCTGTAAAGCCAGATGTTAGTGTCAAAAACCAGTGTGTATATCCATCTGATCTTGATATTGGATTCTGAAATCTCAATTGCATTGTAATAGCAGTTAGAATAGCAAAGCAGTCATTCCTTCTAGTTTTAGAAGTGGGACAGATATAGAATTATGAATTCAATCACCTATCTGTGCAACAAATAAAATCATAAGTAGGTAATTTGAAATATTTACTACAATATATTCTTATATTCGACGAAGGCTAGTCTGCACTGCTCCTAATATTTTCTTCAGATCCGTGACGTGTTCCCTCAGAGGAACATTCCTGAATTGGCGCTAAAACTCTGCGGCTTCGTGCCAGATGACTTTGAATGAACCGTATCCTATTTTCGATGCCATGATTACAAGTTTTATCTTAAACATACATGTAAGCTTTGGTTTATCGGAATTACATAGGCTTTCAATACGTTTCTTCTCTTTCTATGAGCTTTTTTTTGGTTTAGTACATCAGCGGGTTCTCGAAGCACCTGTTGTTCAATGCAGAGGTAAATATTAGAACGATGAACTTTGTTCAGCTTGAGACAAAAATGTGGAAATCTCGATAGATTGCAAATTGTCGGTCATAGTATTATTGTCTGTATTGTAACTATACTGAGACCTTAGAACTTTTTTTTTTATTGCTTTGGTGGGTGGATGAGCTCACAGACCACCTGATGTTAAGCGGTTACTGGAGCCCATAGACATCTACAACGTAAATGCGCCACCCACCTTGAGATATAAGTTCTAAGGTCTCAGTATAGTTACAACGGCTGCCCCGCCCTTCAAACCGAAACGCATTACTGCTTCACAGCAGAAATAGGTGGGGTACCTACCCGCGCGGACTCACAAGAGGTCCTACCACCAGTAAAAATATCTTAGGAGGGCTGTGAGCTCGTCCACCCATCTAAGCAATAAAAATAAAAAAAATGAAATGACATTATTATGGAAACACAGAAACCAACAGACATAAAAAACGTAATTCTATTAAAAATACTCTTACAATTTCATTTCCCGTTTTTTAGTGTCATTATATTATTTCTTACGTTCCGATTGCTTTTGAGTAGTTTGTGTTAAAAAGGAATTGTTAACGAATCAACGTCGCGTCATACATTGATGCCTATGATTGGCCAACGATGACGTCATATCGCACGAACCAATCACAAAACAGGAAACGCAATAGAGACACAAATAACACTACGAAAAAAGATGGACGCGCATTTCAATTCTATATTTGTAAATTAATTAAAAATAATATAATGAGTATTTGAAGAAGTAAACGCATTTATTCATTTTCTTGGCCACCTCAAGATACATCTAAGAAATAGACGCAACAGGAATGTTCTAGAATAAGGTCTTACAATAGAACCTCTTCTGCTTCAAATCCAGGAGGTAGGGCAGAGCGCGATAATATTCCAATGTCTTGTGACCTATATAAATATAATATTATTTAGGTATTAGATAACCGAATTAAATGTACGTGAAACCATGAGACTCTCCTAGTTTGATACTCTTTTTTGAATATCTAAACGCTTGTAGCCTTCCATAGTTGTTCTATGTACTTTGGCTTTGTTTATGAATGAGGACACATTAACCAGGAAATAGCGTAGTATTACTTTTGAAAAAAAAAGAAACATCATCTTAACAAAGTAAGCATGGGAGACGAGACGAAATCCCTTGTGGCCTAAGATTAAGTCGCCGTCAGTCCTAATACTCTCTAACTCCGATAACTCCGACATAGAGTTTTCGAATGGACATGTAATAAAATTTAGTAAATTGGTGACTACTTTTTTTTGTTCTATTTCTTGGAGAAATTTAAAATAAAGATCAGAAGGGCTGTTCAAATAGGAATGAATTACATGATAATGTAAACACCTAGGTAACAACTCGGGGCTATGGACTTTGCTTTTGATTTCTCAAAGGCAGAGAAGATCCTAAATAACTTGGTAGTCGAGTGGAGTCCAGCCTGTTTTTTCCTACCTATTCAAAGCGTTACATGTTGGAATAGCCTAATTAGTCTTCAACTCAAATTTATAAATAAACTTAGAAGTTACACAAAACCGCTCTGAGATAGTAAAATTAATGGATTGGTGGATTGACCCCAAATCAACAATTCAAAGTATAGATTAATTTTAATCTTAAACTTGTTTGATTTCGCTGTTTCAAGATAAGAAAGTATCTTTCTTTACCGATTAACTATTTTACTAGCATACTACTTTCCAGGGTAAATCAGTATTTTTTTACAAATAAGTTAGTGACGATTTTTTAAAATATTAGTATTTTTTTGTTATTATTTTATTCTCTATAGAATTTTTTCACACTCATTTCGGTTTGAGATTGTGCATACATGTATACATCTAATATATTATTCACACTATGTGATATGAAATCGCTGTCACTCCACAAAAAACGCTATCGCTTCATTAATATACCAGTAATGTCATCGCCATATTGTCTAGTATGAGCAGGCCGTGGATTTGAACCACGGCTAAACCCCAGCAGATTTAGAGGTACATCTCCGGCTTTATCCGATCGTATTCTTCTTTATGTTCTTCAAGATTCCTCCTACTGCATATTGGCAACACATTTTTCTTAAACAAATACTGTATGGAAAACGGCTGGAGTGTTAGCATTTTAGAAATGTTTATGTTCTGGATGGAAATAACTTGTTTTCTCAAATGTTGTTTTCAATTCAATTTGTTTACTATTAGGCTGTAAAATTTACTCAGTGATATATTAATTGCATGAATTAATTTTAGAATATTATTTTCTGTGGTCGTTCTTTTAATATCGACAGTACACCCTGAACAATAAATGTATCCTTCTAGTTCAGTATACTGACCTATTTAATAGATAGTTTGAAAAGTACATATTTTAATCGTTTTAAAAATCTCAACAAAATCATTTTATCAAAAACTAAACGATAATTTATTTATGCAGTCTGTTGTTTAGTTTAGTTTATCTTGACAAGCCTTAAAAGTCAATCAGTCGTGTTAAGTGGTCACCTAATGGACACCAGAATACGATGGCCAGCTAGCTATCTTGATAAAATTAAATTGAACTCTCGCTACATGAGAATAAGGGCTATCTCATCAAAACGGAAAACATGACTGCATCGCCGATGAAATGCTATGTGCATACGTCTTATATATAAAATTTTCGGGTCACAATGCTAGTTACCATACTCCTCTGAAACAGTTTGACTGATTTTTTTGAAATTTTATATGCGTGTTCAGTAGGTCTGAGAATCGGCTACTGTCTATTTTTCATACCCCTAAGTGTAAGGGTTGTCCACCCATAACATTTATTTTTTATTTCTTGGACATTTTTTTGTTTTGTTATTATGAGGCATTATGTGGTTCAATGAGGTTTTGTTATTTTTATATTCCCTCATCATTCACAGCGCTACATGCCTCTTTCACTCATTTACCACATCCTTATACACTTACAATAAGTTTTTTTTTTTCCTACACTAGAAATTCTCTAGAAATCTTATATATGGCAAAACAACGTTTGCCGGGTCAGTCAGTATTATATAATAATACCGTTTCAAATTTCGTCAAGGCGTCTTTTATTCTATTGAGTTTTCGAATAAATTAATATACCTATCCGTTGTTGTTCAAAGTATCTTGACGTTATTAGGGTGACAATACTGCTCATGGCATCCCCCCCGACTGCGGGGCGGGCCTTGAGGATCGAGTTTGAATTTATGGTAAGTGAATTCTCGCGAACACATATGTCTGTTTTATACTTTAATTCTCATTGGTGAATGAAAGTAATATTGGATGTAAGCTACGTAAATCCTGGTCCGTATATCTTCTGTCTTAGCCACGCCGATATTTAAATCTAGAGAAATATATGTCGGAGAAGCCAAAATTATTAACGCCATCGTCAGACATCGTAGGGGCGAATAGGGTGATCGAGCTAAAAGAAATTATGAGTACACCAATTACGTTTGGTGTCTTAGAACAATTTAGAAATCTTCTTTTGACGTTAGCAAGCGAAAACGAACAACAGTTCTTAGGACGGAGGCACTGCTCTTCAAGAAGGCTGGTTGGTAAGTGTGTTGGCGTCTACGCGCCTCCATTGGCTAGGCCATCTGTCGTAGCATGGAGTTAGCCGAGTTTCGACGACACCGCGATCGTGCTGTCATCTCTCGGAAATCTTGCTGTGTTTCATTTAGATACCAAACTAATGACCGTCTCCGACATATTTATTTTTCATTTGTAATTTTATAATTATGTATACAAGCATTTGTATTATACATACATAGCGTTGTATATCGACGCTTGAAAGGCAAACGTGACTAAGCAACAATGCGTGAACTTTACAGTAGACTAATTTAAAGTTGAAATACCTGAAAAAAAATCTATTTTAACGAATCTAGCTGTAGGATTGAAATGATTTTAATAGACCTAGAAATATGTATTTTTTGCGCATCGAATATGGTTATTGCCTATCATTTATGTACAAAGTAGTTATTGTCGCTTAGTCACGTTTGCCTTTCAAGCGTCGATATCTATTTTTGTGTGGTTATCGGAGATTTCATAAATTGCTATGGAGAAAGAAAGAAAGAAAGCCGTGGCGAGATATGATACATCAGGCGATCAGGGCTTCAAGCTAGACACGACCTTCAGCAATGAAGAGACCGACAATTGAGAGAGAGAGAGAGAAGAACACTACAGTGTGAGTAGATAGAAGATATCAAAACTGAATGTATTATTATATTCATACTATGCTTTTCAGGATATTATCAAAATAACCCTTCTACGCATATCTGTTCATAAAATATTTATCACTACTGTAACTGATACCATTTTATTTTTTTTGCACTCCACGCTTTTTTTTACAATAAAACAATTTTTTCTTACACTATTTTTAATTCAAATTTATTAAAAATTATTTTCTATTTTTTAGTTGGATGTTCTATAAATTTAGATTTTTTTAAACTATTATTTATTTTATTTTATAACGCCATTAAAATATAATATTCAAAATGTTTTAAAAATACGTGTTCCATCTAAATTTCGACAATCAACATTGCGTTTAGTTTTAACCAAACTTAATTCCGCAGCATCAACACCGGTACTTCAATCAACAACAATTACACTACCAATTAATCTAATTCAATTGTACTTAAGGGACATCGATCATTGCAATCAACTGAGGCCCGAGCCGGCATTGAGTCTGGTTAATTGGACTCCGATCGGCCCAGGCCGTTCTAATTGGAAACTCTCTTTATACCGTAAGACTGTGTTCGTCTTATTTCAATTCTCAGATATTTGTTTCGGAGATCAAAGAATGGGGTGATGTTGTGTTAGAATAATACGTTCTACAAAGGTTGGTTTATAGTGAATTTCTGATTGGTTTTGTATCCGTAGCGCTTAATGTATTGCAAATAAATTTTTTTAGTTGAGTTAATTTGATATGTGTCTTCTGACCCGAGCTCGAAGTCTGAATTGTATTATGCAGTGGTTTTTCAATTAGTGACGTCATTATGGCCTATAGTATAAGACGGAGTCGGACGGAAAAATATGTAATTTGCGTAATTACTGGTGGTAGGACGTCTTGTCAGCCCGCACTGAAAGGTACCACGACCCTGCCTGTTTCTGACGTGAAGCAGTAATGCGTTTCGGTTTGAAGGATGGAGCAGCTGTTGTACTAAAAAAGTTAAACTAAGAACGGTAGGTGGCGGCATGGTGACTCTGAAGATCAATTAATACCAGACATCATAGCAATAAAGAAAAAGAAAAAAAGACGTCTGGTGTAATGGTATCGACCGACGCGATTATGCCATTTTTTATTTTCCATTACCTTTTTTCCAACTTTTAATGAGTCCTATAACTTATCTTATTGTCCGTGTGAATATGTCACGACGAAATTACCGGAAACCTTCGAGCTTCAGGCGGTCGTCAGTTCGCAATTGTGCGCCAATATCAAAATTCTTCAACACGTTATTATTACTGCTACGCCGGTCTAGAACGCTCGAGAAGTACAACGCCATCTATGGTCAGACAGCGGAAACACACATTGAAGGTACTCGAATTGTGCGGAATGTTCTCGACGATTCTAGTGAGGTGGTGTCGGCTATAAAAGAGTTGCAGAGATGGCACGCAGTAATCGGAACTACTCGAAGCGAAACAGCGAACGGATCTCCTGACGCGGAGCGGAACACCTGAATTAAGAATTTTAAAGTGTTCTATGAGTGATAAATAAGTGTTAACTTGTGCTTTGGTGGAACTTTGATTTATCCTGAAGCCTCAGCGTGTAACAGGACACAAAGGAGATCGTATTTTCTCCGTTAAAATTACTTTAAAATCGATATCTTTAAAAATATATAAATATAAATTGTACTACAGCTGTGTAGTTGACTTAAGGTCGGGTCCAATTAACCCTAGTACCCCAGAGGATTGCGGGCTTCTATTAGAGAGGCCTTTGTTAATTTATTTCGATAGGCCGATTATTTTAAAGGTTTATTTAGGAGCAGTTCTCGGGTAACCCACACGATTTTTTGTTTCGTAAGGCCACAGAAATATCCTAGCGTATCATAAAACAGAATTATTAAACAAAACATAATTTTAATGGAAACGATGAGATACACGTTATAGTTGTACCTGGCTATCCGTTATCTGCTTTCAGCGTATCCTCAAGTACTTTGGTCACATCGCTCGTAAAAACCCTGATAACTTAGAGAAACTGGTGGTAGTTGGTCAGGTTGACGGGAGATCACGCGTACGCTCACCTACCCGCTGGTCAGATCTGGTAAAGACCAACCTGCCAATAACCGAGGTTATAAAGACCGCTTAGAACAGGAAGACGCAGAGAAGATTAACTGGTGGTAGGACCTCTTTTTTACTGGTGGTTGGACCTCTTGTGAGTCCGCGCGGGTAGGTACCAATACCCTGCCTATTTCTGCCGTGAAGCAGTAACGCGTTTCGGTTTGAAGGGTGGGGCAGCCGTTGTAACTATACTTGAAACCTTAGAACTTATATCTCAAGGTGGGTGGCACATTTACATCGTAGATGTCTATGGGCTGCAGTAACCACTTAGCCCCAGGTGGGCTGTGAGTTCGTCCACCCATCTAAGCAATATATAATAAAAATAAGAAGCAAAATAGTACATAGTACATCAACACTTCAAGCTAAACACGACCTTTAGTAATGAAGACATCGATTAAGGAAGAAAAAGGAAGATAGTTGTATGTGTACATGAGTACCTACATTCGTATTGAGCCATGCGACTACCTCGTAAATTAAATGAGGAAATTCGTTGATAGAATTTACGTACGGCTTCCAGGATTAAATAATTATATCCTGTAATACAAATTACACTCGTGTCTCAAGATTCCAAACGGTATCGACGACGCCGTAACGTTCTAGTGGGCTCCTTGTGTAAAACAGTTCGTTCAGCTATTATGAATGAATGATTATGAATAATAAAAAACGAAGAAAACCAATAGCGTCATAAATTTTTTTTTTATTGCCCTTGTAGGCAGATGAGCATACGGCCCACCTGATAGTGAGTGGTTACCGTTGCCCATGGACTTCAGCAATGCCAGGGGCAGAGCCAAGCCGCTGCCTACCGCTTAATACTCTCCACAAGCCGCGTTTGAAGAAAGACAAGTCATAGCGCTCGGGAAACACCGTAGAGGGGAGCTCATTCCATAGCCGGATGGTACGTGGCAAAAAAGACCTCTGGAAACGCACTGTGGATGACCGCAGTGGCCCCAGGTAGTATTGATGAACTCTACTCCGATGGCGGGCGGCGCGATGGTAAAATGAAATGATATGGGATGAAATATAATCTCAGTAGAATGATGGTAATTTACTAAGACGTTTTCAGTGGACTTATTGGAGGATCCCGAGAAGTCACGTTCAGCGGCTTTGTTTCATTCTCCCACATATGTGTCAACTAGGCATTTACATTTTTAATCTTTATAAAGAATTAGCAAACAATGTGCGTAATGTAGTACTTAGTATACAATGAGATCGAGATAAGCAAAAGGAACCCTTGCGGGGTTGCAGCGTTGGGTACGTGACATAGACGAGGGCCAGCGGAACTGCGGGTAGATGAACATACAGAATATGCGGGTAGAAGGAAAATAATTTATTTCTTTAATATAGGAACCATATTTTGGCGGGAACGCGATGAGTGAAGTCGTGTGATTTGTTTTATTTTTTCTATTTAGTGTTTCTTCAAGTTTCAATGTGTAATAACGGTGGCTTATTAACTATTTAGTTTCTGTGAAAGTGCAGAAATGTGGGAAAATGAAACAAAGTCGCTGAACGTAACTTCTCGGGATCCTCCAAAAAGCCCACTGAAAAAGTCTTCGTAAATGACCACCATTTTACTGAGATTATGTTTCATGCCATATCATCTCACCTCATTTCATTTAATTTCATCTCAGTCGATTTAATGTATCAAATTAATCATCTCCATTTCATTTCACTACTATAATTTTTCAAAAAATAAGAATATAAATTAAAATAAGACTGGGCTTAAAGGTCTTAGTTACCATGTCATAAAATCCCTTTAAAAAAATCTTTAATTTAGTTTTGACGTCACGTTTTTCAATGGAGCTGTGGCTGGGAAAACGGTGAAGATATGATTAAGCAGCTCGAACTATTACCAAAAATATAAATACGATAAATATAGTCGATGTTTCCATTGCATAGAAATGAATGAATCATTTTCATTGAAAAAAAAAAGAAAGTCAACAAATGGTTATTCTGTTGGCGACAACCCGTAAAATCTGTTTTTTCACTTACGCGTCTGTCAAATACTCTATGGTACAAAACATTGGCTCTGAAACCCGCTTAAGTAGCCATCGGTAATGGAATAAGAAATGAAAAAAACAGGAAAAGCGCGTGTCGCAGTTTGCACAGAGTTCCGTTGTTGGAATTAAATCTTTGAAATATTTTTTTTGTTTATCACCTAATTGCATATTTCATAAAGATCTTCACAAGCTGTGTTCGAAATGTTTTGTTCTAAAAACTTTCTTTCCTCGTTCGGCGATTGGCTAGATTTGATTCTAGACTAATCATTTTTTTATTAATATTTTATAATGTTTCGTAGAATATTTTCTCCTAATTTCATTAAAAAACAGAGATCAATATTTTTTCTTTCTCTGTCTGTATTGTTGACTAGCGGCCCGCTCCGGCTCCGTTCGGGTCTTTATCAAAAATTTCAACGATATTTGCCGTTATTTTATTTTTTAAATAAAAGAACACTTTTTTTTTTTTTTTTTTTTTTTTTTTTTTTTTTTTTTTTTTTTTTTTTTTTTTTTTTTTTTTTTTTTTTTTTTTTTTTTTTTTTTTTTTTTTATTGCCCTTGTAGGCAGACGAGCATACGGCCCACCTGATGGTGAGTGGTTACCGTTGCCCATGGACTTCAGCAATGCCAGGGGCAGAACCAAGCCGCTGCCTACCGCTTAATACTCTCCACAAGCCTCGTTTGAAGAAGGACATGTCATAGCGTTCGGGAAACACCGTGGAGGGGAGCTCATTCCATAGCCGGATGGTACGTGGCAAAAAAGATCTCTGGAAACGCACTGTGGATGACCGCAGTGGCTCCAGGTAGTACGGATGAACTCTACTCCGGTGGCGGGCGGTGCGATGGTAAAAACGAGATGCCGGTATCATCTCGAACAATTCCTCAGAGCACTCTCCATGGAACATACGGTACAAAATACAGAGGGAACCGAAGTCCCTCCGCAGACCCAGAGGTTCCAAACGATCCGTGACACACTTATTGTGGCATAACTATCATAATTAGACATATGCTGTTGCAACAGCTTTTGTAAATATTAATGTGTTCTACAAAGTTGTAGTACATTATTTTATTCTATCATCAATAGTTTTCGCAGGGCACGCGACGTAAAGAATGTTTTAAGTATTTTTTTTACACCTTGGGTTACATTACTGGAGTTTTAGTAAAGATCTCTAATTTAAAAAAAAGATTAAGTCTATGTCGCTCGGGAATAGTGTAGCTTCCAAACACTGAAAGAATTTTTCAAATCGGTTCTGTAATTTCAGAGCCTATTCAATACAAACAAACAAACAAATCTTTCCTCTTTATAATATTAGTATAGAAAACAGATGCGAGGGCTGACCCTCCATCGCTTAAAATTTTAGGATTTCAATTGTATGCCGCTTAGTCACGGAACCCTAAAAAAAAGGGTTTCAATGAACTTCAATAAACAAATTGGCAATGGTTTTTATTCAACCGTATCTTACCTCACGTTGAAATGACAGGCATTTGTTTTTATTTATTTTCTTTGTTGTTTTTAAGTTGTGTAACTTTGTAAAAGAGCTTTGTACAAGCTTCTCTAGAAACAATAATTCATTAAAATTTGTTATTGAGAATGTATTACTAATTCGATTATTTATCACTGATGAGATGATGAGACTGTTTGTTAGATGAAAAATCATAAGTACAGTACTTTGATAGTTGGCTATTTTTATTATGAGTATTAATTTTTTGTCTTAAGGACAACGTTATTTTTTATCGCCCTCAAGGTTAGACAAATTTATAGACCTCAGATAAGAGGTTGTCTATAAAATTCATTTGGAGAAGGACATGTCGCAGTGCTTAACAAACATCGTGAGACTTCAATCCATAGACGAATGGTAAGAACGAGGTGCTTCCTTGTATTAGGGATGATACACCGGTATTCGATGGTAAAACGTTTCTTTATTCCATAAATGGGTTAATGAACTCACGGCCTACCTTGTGTGAAGTGGTTGCCGAGGACCATAGATATCACAACGTGAATGGTCTATCTACCTGAGATACAAGATCGAAGAATTGTTGTTCCTACGACAGCTTCTCCAGCAATATTGAAGATTGTGGCATCTAATTTTGTTGGCATTAGATATGCCATCACTTACAAATGTATACAGTTACCTATTTATTATTTACTGCATAGAAATCTATAAGTTATTTGTGTATGCCGAGAACAGAGGAAGATGGCGAAACATCATCTAGACGATGATAATGGGAGGAGATGTCACGAGCCTCAGACATGAATAATGCGACTCACGGATTAGGTATAGAGGAACTCCGTATTTTTAACAGATTGTAATCAATTTTGGTGCATTGATTGAAAGCATTCTAAATCTAATTGTAAGTAAGTAAAGTCCATAGAAAAGTAGCGCTCTAAGTTTACGATCGTGCATAATGCCGCCGCGCCTTAATGCATAAAACGGTTCATGTACCCGTATCAAGCGGTACGATTGTGCCGTAAACAATATCCCGTAGAGCAGTACTATTTAACCACTTAGCACCCGGTGTACCGCGAGGTTTTCTTCCCATTTAAAGCTATAAAACATTTACTTGGCCTAAAGGATAAGAAGTCTGGTGCATTCGCGTCGAGCGATGCACCGGTGTTCGAATCCCGCAGGCGAATCCCACAGGGTACCAATTTTTCTAATGAAATACGTACTTGACAAATGTTCACGATTGACTTCCACGGTGATTAAAGATCAAACCCATAAAAGTATAATTTGCATAATTACTGGTGGTGGGGCCTCTTGTGAGTCCGCACGGGTAGGTACCACCACCCTGCCTATTTCGGCCGTGAAGCAGTAATGCGTTTCGGATTGAAGGGTGGGGTAGCCGTTGTAACTACCCATACTGAGACCTTAGAACTCATATCTCAAGGTGGGTGGCGGTATTTAAGTTGTACATGTCTATGGGCTTCGGTAACCACCATGTGGGCTGTGAGTTCGTCCACCCATCTATGCAATAAAAAAAAGGTCTACCAAAGGACTGTATCCACCGATCAAACTGAGATATTAGCCCTAATAATTGCAAGGAAGACTGTGTATATGCCTGCTACAATAATTGGAAAGCTACTTAAATCATCATATCGGTTGTTTTTTGCGTCCACCGTAAAAACACACAAGCTTCTAATACCCTTGACAAGGCAATCGAAGGCAGCGATGTTGAAAAACGTACCCGGATAAGCGCTTATGAAATTATGGAGTTTTCCGGGCACTTATCTTTCGCTACAGAAAACAAATTGCGGCCATAACTACAGTAAGTAAATAAAGTTTAGGCTTATTGAATGTTTGCCAAGGGATTTTAATAGATATTTTAATGTTGATTTATAGTACCGACTAAATTTTGAATTTAGACAGTTTCCTGAATTAGACACCGTAGTTAATATTGTCACTGACAATTTATTTATCTTGTCACTTTTATACCATTAATTTCTATTCAGACATAAAACCGAAGATAGTTCTTTTCCCTATAAAAATAGGAAATTTAAGAAACAAAAAATTACTAGCCGACACGTAAGCCTTACTGAACCGACCCAAGATATTTGTCCACTATTGCTGTGTGGAGCCCAATATCAAAATTGTGCGATTTCACTATTCAAATAGTAGCTGACTACATAATAAACTGTTGAGTATGGAAGCTTTTAATTTTAAATCTATTAAACATCGATATATGCTATTAAAGCTCAAATCCAATGTGGGGGAGTTTGTTGGACCAAATCTTGGCCAAGGGGCGATTTTAGCTTTTTTGGTAGACGATAAATGGGTTTAGTACGTTTTGTTTTTATTCCATTGCAGTTTTTATTCCATTTCAGTTTTTATTCCATTTCAGTTTTTATTCCATATTTGTCCACTAGATTAATTATTCGTTCGTATGAAGGAAAAACGTATATTTTCAACATCGAAACCGCATTGAATTGTTCTGCTACTGAGAAAACAAGCATCATTGGAATCTTCTTTATCTCAGCCAAAATGTAAGGTTTTTTTGTTTTTTTTTTTTTTTTTTTGTAAATATGTAAACGTGCCCCGATAAAGTTTCAAGTCTGTCCGGAAAACGTAGAGTCGGTTTAGCGTTTTATCATGATTTTATGCAAAGATGAAATTTCGCGAGAAAATTCGATTACGGGACGAAAACACGATTGAGACATTTCTTTTTTTTTTCGTTGGGTAGAGTTCATACATCTACTGTTGATATTTTCGAGAGCCTACTTAATTATGTAGAGTATTACGTACGTACTTTATACGTATATAGATTGCAGTAAAACGGTATTTTTTTTTTTCGATATCTACTCTTATATAAATACATACAATACACATGCATATAATAGTTTATGCATATTACCGTTTTGGTGCTGTTAAATAAAAAAAAAGCTAAATATGCAAATACGGGATTTTCTAACATTAGAAGTAGGCATAATATCATCGTACTCATTAAAATCGTCAAAGAAGACTTGCCCGTAGCTGCAAAGTTTCTCACCGGCTCTTCCCAACAGGTCGCGATTCGATCCATAGTAGTTTTATTCCTTCCTATTACTTCCTTCCTTCTTTCGGAGGCGTTCGGATGCTCTTAGCAAACCCCACCCCTCCTGACTGTGCCCATACTCGCCCACCAGTCCTGGCGTAGTTGGAACGCCCTTTTGGACCAATACTCCAATTAAAAAAACCAGTAATAGTCTCGTGCTTTATATAAGTTAGTGGCCTCTTTACGGTGAAGTATCAATCTTCTGTCTGCTCATCCTAGATGTTCAGATAGATAGCTGCAAACAGATTTACCTTTTAATCCGGCGCCACTTTCAGCCTTATTTATTACTTCCAATAGCCAACCTCGATTGTTTATTGAGCCTTAAAGGGCTTAAGGACCCTGACCTTATTGGATGCGGTAGGGCTTCATCAATCAAGAGCGAATCAGATGCCTCTATCAAATAGACGTGCCTTAAATAGGCTGTCATTGATATTTTCATCAGGGTGAGTTAGGAAAAGTTGAAGGAATGGAAAAGTTTAAGTTCCCGATACAAGTGTATTTTTGTGAAAATTAATGATATTTTTTGTAGTTGTGTAAGTTTGTTTGTACAGAATTACAGTTCAATGAACTAGCCCGAGGATTGAATGGTAATCTGGTTTCATCATAGCAAGGTAGGTTATGTCATGTAACAATAACACGACATAAAATAATTCCGTAATGACGTCAAAGTTGTGAAATTCAGAGGTAATAATTTAAGCGGCCCGAATTGCGAACTTCCTCTTGAAGTAATATAAACAAAGACTTTTAAATAAAAAATTGTTTTTATTTAAAAAAAACCTTTAATAATAAAATAAATTTAAACCTTCTCTTTAACGCGTTTATTCATGTAATTTATAACAATATATACCGGAGATATTTCATGAAATGCAACTGCGTATGCAAATACCAAATCTTCATAATTGTGTTAATATAATGTATGAATTAAAGTAGATTTGCGGTGATTTAGCTTGTTGTAGACATAATATGAGCTCATGAGAACCCTTATCTTCTCCATATTCTTGTACGCTTCTGAGACGTGCCAGACGTGTCAAGGCCCGTACCCGAGAATTGACGCATTTGAAATGTGGTGTTGGCGCAAAATGTTGGGCGTATCATGGACGGAGCGCCGAACAAATGTGTCAATTCTCTCGGAGCTAAACGTCAAGAGCCGTCTATCTACAATCTGTATGCAGCGTCTTCTCGAGTACTTCGGACACGTGGCCCGACAAAATCCTGAGAACTTGGAAAAATTAATAGTTGTAGGTCACGTGGCAGGAAAGAGAAGTCGAGAAAGATTGCCAACCAGGTGGACGGACATTGTCAAGGAGGCCACAAATACCATGGTATGTCCCGGGCGCCATTAAGCAGGCCGGATGCAGGCAACATTGGAAGCTGGTGCAAAAACTGGACTAAGGTGGTCACAACCCTTCAGTAATGAGGAAACGACAAAGAAGAAGAAGACATAATATGGCTTTGACCATATTTTTTTCTTTGTTTGAGAACCCATTTCAAAGAGTAAATTAGTTATAAAATTTGTTTTACGTTTTTATGGTCGAACGAACGACTAAGATGTTTCCAAAAAAGAGGGTTGAAGACATGCGCTCGTCTAAATGTTTTTACGTTTAAACAAATGAAAATTCATGGCTACTTGTAAATTCAGATCACAATTCGGGAGACGCTTGCAAGAACTTAGAAAACATCCTTTACGCCCTCACGTAGGTTAGAGGACAGATATGACAAATGGGAACAGAAATTATACTGGGGATTTTTGTGATCAACTTTTTTTTTCTTTCTCTAGAAGCGGCACGTGATGGCTTTGCGAGAGAAATCGTAATGTTTACGAAAATAGCAATGCGATTTTTTTCTGTTAGTGGTAGTGCATATTGTGAACTAGCCGGTAACTACATTGCCGATCCTGCGGACCAAATGGTAAATAGTCGACGTCGCCCAAAACACGTCATCTTGGATCCTCCCGACCCACTAACGGTGCTTTTAGGTACCCCAAGCACCGGTCATCATTGTCGTCGAAACCGTCGTTTGCGACGAAGGACTCGGCGAGTAAATTAACCCATAGACACAGTCCACTGAGTTTCTCGCCGGATATTCTTAGTGGGTCGTCTGCGAAGCACGGCTCTAGCTAGGGTTCGTGTTAGCAACATCATCAGGTTCGAGCCCCGTGAGCTCACCTACTAGCCCGGTGACGATGATATGGTCTCTGTAGACCATCAGCCTACGTAGGATAGGAAAAAAACTGAACTAGCAATACTAGGTGCTATGATTCTGCCTTCCTCTAATACGATGCAGTCATGCGTGGCGTCGACAAGGATCAGACAGCTCTTAAAATAAATGCCAGGGCTCTACGGGATAAGACAGCGGCTGTACTGAAATATATACCCGACACTAGGTCACGAACAACTATTAAGACCGTGGAAGAATTGAAATTGAATTGGATCTGAAATACAATCCGGCAAATTATTACTCAATCGTCAGTCTTACGTCGTAGTCAAAGGTCGGACAGTGGTGTTAAAACATGGGACCCCAACTTGATGTATGGTGAGGTTTTTTTTTATTGCTTAGATGGGAGGATAGTGGTGTTAAGTGGTAAGTTGTTACCGGAGCCCATAGATATCTACAATGTAAATGCCGCCACCTACCTTGAGATATGAGTTCTAAGGTCTCAGTATAGTTACAAAGGCTGCCTCACCCTTCAAACCGAAACGCATTATTGCTTCACGGCAGAAATAGGCGGGGTGATGGTGCCTACCCGTATGGACTCACAAGAGGCCTACCACCAGTAATTACGGGTTTGATTATTATTTATTACACGATGCTATTCCTTCACCGTGGAAGTCAATCGTGAACATTTGTTTAGTACGTAATACGTTAGAAAAATTGGTGCCGCCTGCGGGATTTGAACACCGGTGCATCGCTAGATACGAATGCATCGGACGTCTTATCTTTTAGGCAACGACGACTAAGTCAACGTGTTGTGATATTGATAAGCTGATACGCTCGGTCTATCTATCTCATCTATCTAAAGCAAGCAATAGTAGTGAATTATCTTTTTACAAACGACGACTTAATCAAAATTACATTAAGCCAACGAAGGCCCAATCTATTCGGTTTGGGAACTCAATAAGAATTACAGTTTCACGAAAAACGGTAATTAGATCTACAGTAAAATAGATAAAGGAATCTTCAGCGAGGGTCCTTAATGATGAATGAAGCCATACGATGACGGACTAGATAAGCATTCGTAACCAGTGGTCGTTGGAATACTGATGGATCTTCGAAAATATCGAGTTGAACATTTCTTTGGCCGGGAATCTATTTAAACATTTAGGGAGTATAATTTTTTTTTTGTTTACCCTTTTAGTTAAGAAAGTAATCTTATGTTTATCAGGCTGGTATTAGTAGCAGGCACAATAAAAAGTAATTTTAACGGTATAAACTCCCATTTCTTGTTGCCATGATATTTATTATTTTCAAAATTCGAATATTTTAGGGTTTGCATCGGCACGGACGACAAAAGTAATCTTGACATAAATTTTAAGCTATTGCATATATTTTATCGCGGGCCTTGAGAGCGAAATCTTCAAATTCCGTAACGAAAAAAACCTTCCACCCCTCACTACGCCTACTATGTAGCTCGCGTTCAACACATTCACACGTTGCGCTTGTGTAGTGTTTAAAGTAAGAAGTCTAAACACTTATTCGCGTACTATCAAAATATGTGATATAATTTCGTGGTTAACACAACGATAGCGCAATTTAGCTTTTGCGTCAAGCGCCATCTATCAGCGACAAACGGAATTGTAAAATAGAAAATTATATCACATTACAATGCGTTGAGCGTGCCATTTTCTATCGGTTAGTCGAAGAATTTTATTACTACTCCTACTACGCATTCAGTGATTGGAGTGGCATTAAAAATAAACTAGCTAAACCGTTGATTCTGGGCGAATGAGAGTTAGAACTAGCATCCAAAGGCGTGTCTCTATCCCATGTAGCGCCCTCTAGTGAGGGTGCGGTCAAAATGGAATACTCACAATTAGCAGATTCATTGAAAGTTAGCCCACTGAGTTTCTTAAAATATTAAATTATTATAATATTAAATTATTATTGTCGATTTATAATTGCATAAGTTGATTGAAATGCTATGCAATAGCTTTACCGCGGCAGTCTCCGAGTGCCACACGTTTTTTTTTTATTACACCATTGGTATGGGGTCACTAAAAACCCAACAAGATATCTTAGGTACGACCAACCTCGATGTAAGATCTCTAACACTAAGGCTTAGGGACCCCGGTAACCGTACACGTCGGGTTCGACGTGCAACCTAACCCATGCAACAGCTCGCTTAATTTTTAACCGGATCTTCTCAGCGAGTCGTGATTCCGATCCGGTAGTAAATACATTCGCGAAGCAGCTGCTCTTGAGTTGTTAGGTCTCCTTCGGAGGCGCTCGGGCAGCTATTAGCAAATCCCACCCCTCCTGGCTGAGCCTTTGCTCGCCAACCTGTTCTGGTGAAACTGGAAAGGCGTCCGGGCCACCAGTAAACCTTCAATCATAAAAAAAAGATCTCTCAACGTTGACTGATTCCGATCCAAGAGGACATGTCCGAGACGTCAATAGTCTAGATATGACTTCAAAATCGTTTTCCCACAAAATAAAATTATCAAGTTTTTTTATTTTTTTATTGCTTAGCTGGGTGGACGAGCTCACAGCCCACCTGGTGTTAAGTGGTTACTGGGGCCCATAGACATCAACAACGTAAACGCGCCACCCACCTTGAGATATAAGTTCTAAGGTCTCAGTATAGTTACAACGGCTGCCCTACCCTTCAAACCGAAACGCACTATTGCTTCACGGCAGAAATAGGCAGGGTGGTGGTACCTACCCGTGCGGACTCACAAGAGGTCCTACCACCAGTAACTAGAAGCGAATAAACGAACGAATTTAACGAGCCACTATTAAAAGGTTCGTTCGAAACAAAAACAATTCCCCGAGAACGATACAGCTCCGTAAATAGTTCACAAAGAAAACTATCGATACGCAGAAACTTGCCAATTTCAAAGGAACACAAATTCGATCAAAACTAAACGCTAGGCTATATTGACGTTTAATTTGCCGAACTTAATTTTGTTTCTTGTAAATTGTCGCTCCGTGATTTTACTCGCGTTAAATTTGTACTTTGTAAAGAATCTAGAAAAAAAAAAAAAAATTTAAATTATCTTTATCTAAACCGCGTCAGGTCATAAATTCTGTCACATGTTTAATGTAAAATAATTGAAACAAGTTTATTCATTATGTAACCATTCATATACCAAAATGAACTTAACAAAACATAGATTCTTATGACACTAAAGTTTATTCAAAATGACCTCCGTGATTTTGAATACAGGCCTTCAATCTGCGCGGCCAGTCGTCTATTGCAGCACGAATGAGGTCCATGTCAATATCGGCGGCTGCCTTAATCAAGGATGTCTTGAGTGACTCCAAATTGGGATGAGGCTTTGAGCACGCCTTTTCCTCCAAGTGTTGCCATATCTTGTAATCTAACGGATTCAAATCTGGACTGGAGGAGGGCCAGTCTTCGTGCCGGATGAAGTCGATTTCACGCGCCGCCAGCCAGTCTTGTGTGCTCTTCGCTCTATGAGCTGGCGCCGAATCTTGTTGGAATACCCAGTGCCTGTTATTGAACATTGTATGAGAAACAGGTTCCACAAGGTTCGTCAGGACTGTATTTTGATACACAACTGCATTCGTTTTTACACCTTTCTCACAAAAATGTACCTCTGTTAAGCCCCAATAAGAAACTCCCAACCATACCCTGAGCGAGGATGGAAAATGACCTCGTTGGACACGCGGAATACGGTTGCTCGCTTCTTCACTACTGTGTGCGTACACCTTATCATTTTGTTTGTTGTAGCTCTCTTCTACGGTAAAAATTTTTTCATCCGAAAAAAGAATTTCCCGATATTTTTTTCCCGCGTACCGCTTCAACAAAGCGCGGCATCTCTTCAGTCTCAGGTCCATTAGACGAGCATTCAAACGATGTCCTGTTTATCTTCGATATGCCCGAAGCCCTAAGTCTTCATTTAACACCCTTTTCACCGTGGTTCTGCTTAACCCCATCTGAAGGGCCAACAGTTTCTGCTTACGTTTGGGATTTCTTTGAATTCGCGCCTTCACAGCTTTTATCACTGCTGGAGTCCTAACAGACCGAGGGCGACCACTTCTTGACCTGTCATCTACACTAGAGTCTTCATTGTATCGTTTGATGGTACGATAAACGAATCTTTTGGTTATATTAAAATTTTTCAGTATGTTAATAATTTGAATTGGCGCGTAACCGCAACGATGCAACGCAATAACTGCAACACTGTCTTCTTTAAGCGTCCACTGCATATTTAAAAATGAGTAAAATTCTAAAAGTATACATTTTTATTTTCATGAACAATTCGAAATTCGAATTCAATAAACTTTTTTGTGGCCAGCATTCTAAAAGAAAAGTTTTTACTGTGTGACAATACTTATGACCTGACTAGGTATATACAAAAATGAATTGCTGTTCGTCAGTCTCGCTAAAACTCGAGAACGGCTGGACCGATTTGGTTAATTTTGGTCTTCAATTATTCGTGGAAGTCCAGGGAAAGTTTAAAAGGTAGATAAATATGAAAATGCTCGGAATTAAATGAAAATAACAATTTTGTTTTTCCTTTGATGTGACTGACCCCCGTCGGACGGATTCCTTTTGTTTGTTTTAAGTTTATTGTATTAAAAATTTAAGGTATTTATTTATCGATTGAAGAACTATGAAGTCTGCCGGGTCAACTAGTTATGAATAAAAACTGTGCACAGTATTTAAATGTTGCTGATGTAACAGAATTTCTGTAAAGTTTACTTAATAATGTTTATGACATTTCTACAATTGTTTTATCGTCATAAAGTTTGTATATATATTAATGTAAGTGTGTATAATATTAATATTAAGATGGTTATTGACCTATTTTGTAATGTGGCTTCGAATACACATCGAGTTTGGGTCTAATCGATCTTTTTTTCAAATTCTGGGCTTTTAACACACATAGAGCTTAGGGGTTATTAAAGTAAGACGTCAGAAAGTTAATCCTACTGAAAAAAATGGTATCATTAATTTACTATTGTTACGCGCTGGAGTTCGGGATAAATAAAAATTCTAAGTGTGCAAATTAGGCACTTTGCACACTTAGAGGCTCTTTACGAACAATTAAAAATTCTTAATTAACTTCTTCCGCTTCGCTTCAGGTGATCCGTTCGCTGTTTCGCTTCGAATAGATCCGATTACTAACTGACTTCGTGCCATCTCTCCAACGCTTTTATAGTCGATACGACATACCTAGATTTAACGAGACGATTCTGGGCAAATCGAGTAGCTTCGATGTGTGTTTCTGCTTTCCGACAATAGATGGCGTTGTACTTCTCGAGCGTTCTGAATTTTACTAATTTATTTAATATTAGTTTCTACTATTCGGCGATAGATGGCGTTACTCTTACCGGCGTAACACTGTCATTCTGTTCATTGCTACTGTTAAGCAATCATGCGTTTCAGTTAAAGGCTGGGGCAGTGATTGCGTAATAAAAGCGGGACCTCAACCTTCTCAAGGTGAGCTGCTGTACTGCGCCGATAAGCACTTCTCACATGAGGTGGCCGTGAATTTATTCACACAGTCAAAACAAGAAAAATGATCTGAAATTTATCGAAAGTAAAATATGCAAAAACGATAAGAATGTCTAACGCATTATATTACGTCAATGATCGAAAACCATTAATCGCAACCGGAAATATCCATTTTTCCACGATCCGGAAAACAGATCACGTAATGACGATCTATTTTTTTTGGCGACGTTGGCATAAATAAGGCCGTCAAAACGGTGCTCCGATAAATGTTATTGGCGGAGGAAAATTTACCGTGAGCTGCCATACACGACGGTTTAAATGAATTTTGAAGCACAAGAGTATACCACGCGTGACTCGTTAAGAAGAGGAAAGGTCAAAACTGAGCACACTGGGTTGATAGAACTAGGGATTAGTATTGCAAAAAAAAACCGTTTCACAAGATCGAAAAAGAGCTTAATTCCGACAACCGAAGGTCATAGACATCATATCCCAAATTCCACCACTCACCTTGAGAATTTTTTTTTTATTGCTTAGTTGGGTGGACGAGCTCACAGCCCACCTGCTGTTTAGTGGTTACTGGAGCCCATAGACATCTACAATTTAAATGCGCCACCCACTTTGAGATATAAGTTCTAAGGTCTCAGTATACTTACAATGGCTGCCCCACCCTTCAAACCGAAACGCATTACTGTAGGGCAGTGGTACCTACCCGTGCGGACTAACAAGAGGTCCTACCACCAGTAAGTGTGTCTTAATTATACTGAGAAAAAGCTTTTCCGTTCCTCTAAACTACATTGCATTATAAATAGTAGCATATTGGTATCCATCCGGATGGATTCACAGTACGCACATGGGAAATAATAAACGAAATGCTTTCTATGGTTTATATTTATCTAACCAAACTGATGTAAGCCCTCCAAAGGTTCAACTGATTGAGACCAGGCTGATGTATAAGCAAAAGAGTATTTGGAATTAGTGGTAAGTACTAACATTACTGTTATCAAGGTTGACGACGTTAAAGTGAATAAAAATTGTCTGACAGAATGCGTCCATTATAAATAAAAACCTTAATCGAATTTCGTGCAATACAAAAGTTATAATACACAGAAATGAATAACATAAAATGATGTGTTTGTCCATCAAAACATTGCCTTCACACCACAACCATAGAGCCGCCATCGGTTTATGAATGAGTCTACATCGACCAGTCAAAAAGGGAAATCGATCGTAAATTTTTACTCGCCAATAAATCGGGACATTTCGGTCGCGTGAAATGGCAACACAATTTCTAGGGTTCTTTTGTTTTCAAATGCCCGGACGGGTTCTATTAAGTTCTTTTTCATCATTCATACTTGATTTTTATTTTTAATAGATCAATCTTTCTGGTTCATCCTGTACATACATAATATGTGTAATCATAATCCTGTATCACTTCGGCTCTCTAAAGAGTTTTAGCTGTGATGTAGTAGTCCAACAAGTAATTATACTGGCCTAAAAGTGAGAGTGAGAGCCATTGGTAATTACTGTTATCTACTTTATTTCTGCCTTCAGTTGTGCGCTGACAAATGTTCAATGAAAATGATTGAGATTTAAAAAAAAATACACTTCGGTGTTTTTTCTACATTTCTATTCTCATTTTGTGCTTCGAAGCATTTATTTCGCAGGGCTGGGCAGTCTTTATAGGAGACCAGGAGCTTTCAACCTTCTTCTTATCAGCCCACAGACGTCCACTGCTGGACATAGGCCTCCCCCAAGCCTCGCCACAAAGACCGGTCCTGCGCTGCCTGCATCCAGCGGATCCCCGCGAATCTCAATAGATCGTCGGTCCATCTTGTAGGAGGGCTACCTACGCTACGTCTTCCGGTACGCGGTCGCCACTCAAGAGCTTTCTGGCCCTAAGGGCCATCCGTTCTACGAGCAATGTGTCCTGCCCCTGCTTTCGACCTAATACTACTTGTCTAATATGCCTAATAACTATTGTCGTTATTTCTTGACATAGTAGGCGTATGGTGGTACAAAGAAATTGCGCAGCACAAAACGATGACAGTTCCGAGACGTCTTCACTTTTCCTAAGTCAGGCAACGAATGTGCTTCGATTCAACCCGAGCGATGACCTCTCGATTCTGCCGAAGCACACCACCCGAAGTGTGCCGATGTTTGCCGAGTAGTTGCGGCTCATGTCCACTAGATGGCGCGTTTTCGCTTCGTTTGTCGTATTCGGATGCAACATGTGTATACATATATACACCTCACGGTAATTAGGTTCTGATGTCTCTAGGTTCTAGTAATCACTTAGCACACGTTCAGTTCATTTTTTCACCAGTAGTAGTTTAGCTTGCCTAACCGTTTTGTGTTTTAGGTTTTCATTACAATATGTAATAGCCGCATTATAAATATAGATCTTACGAGGGCGGCACTGAAAATTTCGGGAATTAACGAAGTGACACAACATTACTATTTAAAAATGTATTTATTGCTTTTCGAAATATTCTCCGCGAAATTTGACACATTTTTCCATACGATGGAACCAATAATTGAAGCAACCATTCCATTCGGAAGTTGGGGTCTCCAAAATGGCCGTTTTGTAGGCGTACACAGCTTCTTCAGGTGATGAAAATCTCTGTCCACGCAATTTATTCTTTATTTTAGGGAAAGTATAGAAATCATTAGGGCTTAGGTCGGGGCTGTACGGCGGATGGTCTAATAATTCTATGTTTTCTTGCTCTAAAAACTCTTTTGTTCTGTGCGCGGTGTGAGAACTCGCATTGTCGTGATGGAGGATGATGCGGCGGTTGCAGTTCTCTTTACGGAGTTCAGAAACGACCTGTGGCAAACAAATGCTAGCATACCATTCTGCATTAACCGTTCTTTGTCCCTCAGGAGGAATAGTCGTAACATGGCCGGTTTTGGAGACAAACGTGGCCACCATTTTTTTTGCAACACTCCGTGAACGAACAATTTTTGTTGGCTTTAACTCATTTTCGAACACCCAAACTCGTGACTGGTTTTTTGTTTCGGGTTCGTACGCGTATATCCAGGATTCGTCACCTGATACAATGTTGTATACAGCATTTGAGGATCCTGCGTGGAATCTTTCGAGAGTTCTGACGCACCAAGTAACGCGAGCCGCTTTTTGCTCTTCACAGAGCGAATGCGGTATCCATCGGGAAAACAACATTTTTACACCTAATTGTTCATGCAAGATTATTTGTATTTGACTCATGCCAATGTCTAAAGTTCCCTGAATTTCGCGGTATGTCACATGTCGATCTTCCTCAATCAGCTTACGCACAGCATCAACGTTTTCTTGGGTGACTGCAGTTTTTGGACGACCTTGACGGGGATCATCACTGAGCTTGACACGTCCACGTTGAAACTCAGCAAACCAGCGATAAATTGTGGTTTTGGATGGGGCTTCATCACCAAATGCAGAAATCATCCGGTCAACACACTGTTTTTGTGTTAAACCACTTCAAAAGTCATAATAAATCATAGCTCTTGAATTTTCTCGAGTCAATTCCATTTTCTCAACGACTAAACAAGTTTGACAAAACCTCGTGACAAGACCGAGAATCTTTTTTAAAATAAATAAATGGTATTCGATTTTTAAAACCAAGGAGTTTTCAATTAAAAAGATTTTAATATGACAGGAACAGTGGAAATATTCCATTCCCGATACTTTTAGTGCAGCCTAGTAGCAACATCTTGAAATAGATTTTTTTGGATAGATGGAAATTTTGTATCTGTCAAAGTTACAGGTAATTTGTAAACACTGCGTTTAATCAAGGAAGCGTATATTTCAGAAGGGAGCACTGCTCCATGTATAAATAAAAATATTTTTAAAATGAATAACTGACGCACGTTGAGAACTTGACTTTTCCTGTAAACGCGTATGTCTATAAACAAAGGAACCCGGAAACACCAATCTCATTTATTCTTCACGACTTTATAGTTGCGTTTTCGCTATTTCGACGATATGAAGGGAAATGCGCTTAGAATAAATTTCCTCTTTTATAACACCATAAATCATAGTAAACTATGAGCAGTTACGATCTGTATGGTACATGCCAATGTACCATAAAACGCTGGATAAAAAGCATTATTGTCTTGATGAAATGAATTATCATTTTTGATTTAGCGGAGTTTTTTAGCCGGTTCATATTATGTTTAAATGGAAGTGGATTGAATGGAGGAAAGCGAATACAAAATATATTGTACGCGGTCCTATTCAGGATATTGGGTCAAATCTATTTATTTAATGTGTTGTCGAAACGCAACACGGATGTGGTAAAGGCGGATACAGAGAAGAATAATATCACCTAGAAGAGTGTCGAAGACCGGGAAATGCGGAGGAGTTTAAGTAGAAAAGCGGACCCTGGCATCAGATCGGGAATACGCTAGGTATAAGAAAAAGAAGAAGATTGTCTTCGGATATTTTTGTGCTAATGTTTAAGTGAATCGGACGTCTTATCTTTAGTAAAAATAATTTTGAAAAGTTCTGTTTCATTACTTATATGCAATACAGGGCAATCTGATAAAAGCTCGTTAAATAATAAAAGCTATTTAAAAGTTAAATGCTAAAAAATAAGAGCGTGTTAAGAATCAAATGCTAAAAAATAAAAGCGTGTTAAGAATCAAATGTTAAAAAATAAAAGCATATAAATAAATGTTCCACGTTGAGCGGTATCAAGCAAGGCCTTTGTCTTTTGATATGGCTGCCGGAAGCACACGAGACAAGCACAAGTTCAAATGGACCTCGAATAACAAAATATCCTTAACAGAGATTTTGGCGCCAATCGGACATCAAATTTGGAATCTTAGAAACTCTTCGTACTCTGATGTTTTTCTCAGTTCTGTTTCTAGATTATCCGCAAACTGGGTCAGAATAGAGTATTGTTACGCCGGAAAGAGTAACGCCATCTATCGCCGAGCAGTCGAATTAATATCGAAGGATCTAGTAGCATCTAGAACGCTCGAGAAGTACAACGCTATCTATTGTCAGATAGCGGAAACACAATACTCGACTTGTGTGGTATATTCTCGGTACTTGTAGGGATGTGGTATCGACTATAGAAGAGATGGCACGTAGACAGTCAGTAATCGAAACTACCCGAAGCGAAACAGCGAACGGATCACCTAAAGCGAAGCGGAAGAAGCGAATTGAGAATTTTAGTGTTTTAAGTGTTCTAAGTGCAAATACAGTTTTAAGTTGTACTTTGGTAGAATTTTTATTTGTCCCGAGCCCTAGCGCGTAACAGTACTATTATAAGTAGGTAGGCTACGGGTCCTTTAATCATTCCACATTGTGTGTAAATCGTATGTGAATAAGATACAAATTGTATCCGACGTTGCCGAAGCTGTACGAAGCGATTAATTCTATCAAGATCGGATCGCGTTAAATGGAAGCCTCGTACGCAATTTCGTTTCCGGATAAATTATAATAACAAGTTTTAGCTTCGTTCATTTTCCGTTATCGCATTTTTGTGTTATACCCTAATGCTTAGTCTTCGACTCCAAGCAGCGCACGTGTAAGTTTTGTAACGGTGTTCAGAAAGAACAGCCACATCGCCTATTTCACATTGACGCAAGCTGCAGTCTCCCATGACACGACCAGTTACCAGGTTATTTCTGCCGAGAAGCAGTAATTCGTTTCGGTTTGAAGGACGGGGGCATTGGTGGTAACTATACTGAGATCTTAGAACTTATATCTCAAGGTGGATGGTGCATTTACGTTTTAGATGTCCATGGGCTCCGGTAACCACTTAAGACCAGGTGGGCTGTGAGCTCGTCCACCCATCTAAGCAGTAAAAAATAGCAATAAAAAAAACAAAAAGCATTATTGTTGTAGTTATATAAAAAAAAACACGTGTGACACTCGGAGACCGCCGTGGTAAAGCTATTACATAGCATTTTTTTATCACCTTATGCAATTATAATTAGACAATAATAATTAACAAGCGCAACGGTTGAATGTGTTGAACGTGAGCCACATGGTAGGCGGAGTGGGGGTGTTAGGTTTTGTTTTCGTTACGGAATTTCTTGATTCGGTCATCGCGCTCAAAGCTCGCAATAATAGCTATGCAATTAAAAATCTAAGCCCTCTCCCGTCGCTTTCGCAAAAGTCATAAGCCCAGCTGACAGAACAAAGACAGCGGTCTTTTTGTTTTGATATTTATATTTACGTTTATTCAACGTTAATAAAAACGTACGTAAACTCGTTATCTTTATATGTTTACACTCACATCAAAACATAAATTGAGACACTTAAAGTTGACTCGGTGAAACATCGTAATGTCATTTAGTTGAACGCGTTTGTGAGGATCTAGGGTTGTGTTGCATTGCGTAGTGGAAAAAATTTGGGTAGTTTACCCTATTTAGTAGGTTGGATTAGAAAATCTTATGACTATCAGTCTTCGTGGGTTAAAGGACAAAATGTCTTATGTATTAGTATCGAGCGATGCATCCATATTCAGGTTTAAATCTCGCTGGCAGTTTTTGTGAGGAAATGCCTAACTAATACATTATCACAATGAATAAGTCATATTTTGTTAATAAAGGTAACCTATAAAATTAACAGAATTAGGTACGTAGTCAGCGCCTCATTTCGCGGAGAATTCTTGCGTCATAGTTTCAAGGATCCAGCCCTTATAAAATATAGAATCATATTTCACATTTAAGGGTGAGTCACGCGTGATACAATTTACAGTGTGATCTTTGTTGTTCTGTTAACTGCATAACTTTATGTGCGCATTGAGATCGGCTGTGAATATAATTGAACTATAAAAATATTTGTAAGATAGAATTCAAACAGAATATCGCGATATGATTGTGTGGTAATACTGCCACCTACCTTGAGATATGAGTTTTAAGGTCTCAGTATATTTACAACGGCTGCCCCACCCTTCAAACCGAAACGCATTATTGCTTCACGGCAGAAATAGGCAAGTTAACTTCGGAACAATTGATGAATATTTCTTTTACAAAGCCATAGGTTATGGTCCGAAAAGTGTTAGTTATTGATTATTATTTTTTTCAATTAATTTTCTATTAAAGTTTGTAAAAAACCATCACGGATTATTTTAAACAGTGTTGAGTCTCTATATCAGGCAAGGATTAATAAGACATCGTAATCCCATTCTCTCGTATTGTTTGGAGCCTCTGGGTCTGCGGAGGGACTTCGGTTCCCTCTGTATTTTGTACCGTATGTTCCATGGGGAGTGCTTTGAAGAATTGTTAGAGATTTTACCGTCATCTCGTTTTTACCATCGCACCGCCCGCCACCGGAGTAGAGTTCATCCATACTACCTGGAGCCACTGCGGTCACCCACAGTGCGTTTCCAGAGGTCTTTTTTGCCACGTACCATCCGGCTATGGAATGAGCTCCCTTCCACGGTGTTTCCCGAGCGCTATGACATGTCCTTCTTCAAACGAGGCTTGTGGAGAGTATTAAGCGGTAGGCAGCGGCTTGGCTCTGCCCCTGGCATTGTTGAAGTCCATGGGTGACGGTAACCACTCACCATCAGGGGGCCGTATGCTCGTCTGACTACAACGGCAATAAATAAAAAACATGTGTTCAGTTAAGTGAGTAAAGTATATTCGGATTACAACCTCACGTGCTATCGACAGTCGACAATCCTGAGACTAAGGTAGCATCACTGCAATATAATTATTGCTAGCACATACATATTAATAGATGCCATGGGAGCATTTGTGGTCCCTACAACAGATTCCTTCCATTGTATTCTTAAACACGCCAAAGGAATGTAAGCGCTAAAAAGCACCAATACTTACACTAAGCGGGAAGTACTGATTTTGCTATAACATAAGAGCAATTCGATAGAGCGCTGGGCTCGCGTGCGGCACGCCAAATGTTTCTTCGTCTACACACACGTACGGATAGAAATCACGTTAGAACAAGCTGCATTTTAGCAACGGCAATTTTTTTTTTATTGCTTAGCTGCGGGACGAGCTCACAGCCCACATGGTGTTACGTGGTTACTGGAGCCCATAGACATCTACGACGTAAATGCGCCACCTACCTTGAGATATAAGTTCTAAGGTCTCAAGTATAGTTACAACGGCTGCCCCACCCTATAAGCCGAAACGCATTACTGCTTCACGGCAGAAATAGGCAGGGTGGTGGTACCTACCCGCGCGGACTCACAAGAGGTCTTACCACCAGTAATTACGCAAATTATAATTTTGCGGGTTTGATTTTTATTACACGATGTTATTCCTTCACCGTGGAAGTCAATCGTGAACATTTGCTGAGTACGTATTTCATTAGAAAAATCTATATATTTATACGTGAAGCAAAAACTTTGTATCCCTTTTTACGAAAATTGCGCGGACGGAGGATTATGAAATTTTCCACACTTATAGAGAATATAGAGAAGAAGTGCACAATACTAATATTTTTTTTTAAATAATGCATATAAGATACATTAAATCAATAAAGAAAACATTACACACACTACATACCATGTATTTGACGCACACACGCATGCATACTATTTATTGTCAAACTTTTGTTCTTGACATCTGTTGTCAAATTGAGAATTGATTAAATTTTAATATTGTTTGTCTTTGTTAATATTTTTTATAGTGTACTCTTGGCGAAAATTGTGATTATAGAAGTATAAAATACAATCATAATAGTGTCCAAACTTACAATTCCAATTAATTATAGTCGAATTTCGACTATTGCGGGATCTCTAATTTGTATTAAATACAATATTTTTCAACTTCATTTTGTTCAGTATATTAATTTTCTAATATAACGGTTTTCCAAATCAATATTCAGTTACCTTTTAAGGGCTATCAGCTTATGTGGTGCGAAATAAATAAGCACTGGAAGACAAGAACATGGTTTCAAATAGCTACCTCTATTGAACCATCAATCTTAGTCAATTTGTTGGCACACTAATGTGGCAATAGCTATCATACAAGACAACATATTTGACAGGTGCCTAAATCTCGCTCACGACATTTTCAAGATAAACTTGCATATATACAAGTTCCGAACAACAACATTTGGGCCGTCGCTCTACCGAGCAATTTCACCCGCTCCGCGAAAGATCTTCCCTTTGTCGTTTAACCTCCAAACTAGCACAACTATAATAATTTGTCAAATACACTCAACTTTGATGAAAGCTTTAGAAAAGGTGATCAATGTTTTTTTTAAATTGTAATATCATTCAAACATACCGCTTACATAGAAATATTATTTTTGGCTCAGCTCACGGCTCTTTAAGTTGAGCCTTTGAAGGGACACAAACTATTCGTCTCATTAGCATTGTAATTGAGTGCTCTAATAGAACCTGCCTGATTGAGAAATGACATTACAACATCTGTTACAGTTTTAAACGAGACGTTAAGCCGTATGTTTTCAAAAGCATGCATGTAGAAGGAATTTAACAAAGTAAACTTCAATCGTATGCTTTGGTAAGAGAGCTTTTGTGTGAGCTTTTGCGTGGGCGATGTCACGAAAATCCCGATATTGTTATGAAGCGTATCAAATATTTCCCGAGTTCGGTAACTAGTATTTTCTCTGATAGCTTGTTCTTTTTGTTCAAACAATAATAAATACGCAATTCGATATAGCTGGCACGAATTATTAGTGGGTTCTGTAATAATGATATCGAGCGACATAAAATTACGTCTAATACCTTCTGTATATTCGTAAAACATTGACAAATATTATACTTTGTGTTAAAAATATCAGATAAAATTTTGAAGAAGAAAGCGCAAGTCGTTCCGAAAATTACTACAATTTTATGATAATTTATAGAGTGTCATGATGTGTGCAAGATTTGATATACATCAGGCCTACCTATGATGTTGTAACACATACATCATACACACATATCGCACCTTTAGAACTGAAGTGGCTTGATCCAAAATTATTGTTTTATGCTAAACGAAGACTATAATTGAAGAATTGTAATTTTTCAGTTTCAATTTTTTATAAGCGCATACTTTAAGCTTTAACGCTTAAAGTGATTTTAAAGAAAGGGAAAGTGCACTTTGCCTTTTTCTAGACTAAAATTTAAGTATTATTTTGAATTTTAAAAATTTTATTTTATAAGAACACTAGCGACCCGCCCTCATTTCGCTTCGGAAATTATAATTTATTATTGATTTCTTCACTATTTAATAGATGTTATTATACATAATATAAACTTTCTTATTCAATCACTCTATCTATAAAACTGCATCAAAATCCGTTGCGTAGTTTTAAAGATTTAAGCATACACACAAGCATAGTTAAATTGGTTAAAATAGTATTATTATTCACCAATAGATGTCGGGAAGAGTTGATTATTGAAAACACGAATAAAACAACATTTTCTGAAAATAAATCGTAGCTAGATCGATTTATCGCCCCCGAAATCCCCTGTATACTAAATTTTATGCAAAATGGTTGGAGCCGTTTCCGAGATTCTGATTATATAATATTAATAATATTAATATATATATATATATATATATTAATATACAAGAATTGCTCGTTTAAAGGTATAACATAGGGACAGATATAGAGACAGAGAAAGCGACTTTGTTTTATACTATGTAGTGATGATTACAATACATGTTTACAAGTCGTTCAAAGTATAAAACTCATTTTCTTAAAATGTTTAGTGAACTCACTTCAATTCTAAATTTGTGATTTATAGTGATATGTGATATATAAATATGTGGGATGGTATGGCGAAATCTAGTGGATATTTACTTTAACAACAAAATCTTTTATTCTTTAAAAATAATACTAGATACATCTTCGTAGCATCGTTATGTCAAACTTATATCTGTCATTTATATTTTCTTCTTTTAAAATAAAACTAGTGTGCCAGTGTGAATCAACCAAAAAGTATCGATCTTCCCACTCGGCCATTCCTACCTATTCGTCTGCCTCAGACGAATCAATCCATAATTTCATAAAATTAGTAAGACTAGTCGTATGTTTCGGACCTCCTCCATTCCCAATCTTCAACTTTTAGTCGTCCTCTTCTATGATTCTCTCTTATAATTTATTTTTCCATCTTCTTTGGTACAGCGATAAAACTACTTCCATTCTTCTCTTTGTACAGTATTCTATTTTGTGTCTAATGATTCTGGTAAGGCACTTTAAACAACTTCTTGCAGTCTTCTTTCTCTAACTTCTTGATGATGATGATGATTGATGGTCTAAATCACCACAGTTGTAACATCTTTTAAAATTCGGATTTCTTGATGGCGATGTGCCTACATTTACATTTACTTGCGGAACTGCCTGGTGATATGATAGTGTACTCATTTTCTTCCGAATATCGCTGTAAACGTCCAGATTTCTTCGAAAATCACTGTAAATGTCTAGCTTCTTTCGAAAATCTTTCAAATCTGTAGCTCTATATAAAATTGCTTTGTTAGATTCAGGATCACTGATACCATCTATGACGTATTCCATTAAAGCAGCATCATCTACTCTTCCATGCAGTGCTATCTCTTTCATAACTAAAAAGTATTGTTGAAAAGTTTCATCATTTTTTATCTTTCGTGAAATAAGCTTCTTGGGAATCTTAGCACTATTAAACTTAGGGCCAAATTCTTCAATAAGGGCTTCCTTCAATGTAGGATAGTCTTTAACTCCACCAATAGATCTTAAAAATAGCTTTGCTGTTCCACCCAAAAGTTTCTTTGCATAGATCAATCTTTCCACTTTAGTCCACTTCATCAAATCAGCAACATCTTCAAATTCATCAAAAAACTCCAAAATCGGGTAGGTATCATCTCCGGTGAAAGGTGTCATGGACTGCTCCAAATCGCGAAACGAGATATGCACCTCAACGTCTTCTCTTTCGTCATTATCATTATTCTTCTTAGGAGACATTTTTTTACTTAGGGATACGGTTTATGCAAAAAAAAAACGTCTCGTTGAACTCGTAAATAGTCGTAGTAGTCGTTAATTATTATTTTCAAAATAAGTCTTTTTCTTAAGTAATCTTCAGTAACAATCTTAAGTAATCTTCATAATAAGTTTGCATAAAATAACGTTACACAAAACTTCATCAATAATACTTCATCATAAAATCGTTATTTTTACACATCTCGAAGTCTTCGATTCACAACGAAAATGCACTGGTAGCGGTCAACTTATCTCTGTAAAAATTCTTCCCACTTATATATACATTAAGAATATTATTGTTTGTAGTAGTCTAGTATAAAGTGTATGGTGATACGGACGTTTGATATAGTTATTTTAAAACCGGTTTCTACCGAAGTTCAGAAGAAACGAAAATTAACTTTTGTACAGTTTGTGTGCATGCCAAAAACAGGTACTCTGTGGAAGGTTTTTGTGTTAGGAAACGATAAATATAACTTCAATATTAAAACTGTAATTTTAGAACAATTATTTGTAATTTCATTTTATTTGTAATTGGATTGTGGATTGACTCGGTGGTGCGCCGAGGGTCATGGGTTCGATTCCCACGTCGGGCAAATATTGTTTGATGAACAACTATGTTTTCTCTTTGTCTAGATGCTTGGTGACTTCAGTGACGGCGCCGTGTTGTTTTTACAAATGATGACGTCAGCAACCATGACGTTATTCTATTCGTTTTTGTTACTGCCTTCCATGAAAGTAATGAAGACTTACTTTTCCAATGAATTCAATTTATTGAATTTCTGGTGTACAACAAAAGTAACAGAGAGCTCCGCTCCGTTCGAGTGCTCGAGCCGGAATTTTCGAGCAGCTGAGGACCGCGGCGAGATGGAAACAGCTCACGAGACAGGCAACGGTCGAGTTTCAGGGACACGACCTTCAGCAATGAAGAAAGCGACGAAGAAGAAGAAGGTCTTCATGTCCCCTTACGGGGGCACGGATCAGGCCTCGGGGCAGTCCCCTCTGCCTGGGCTTAAACTCCCTGCCTAACGAGGCAGGGGTGATGTTTCTGCTTCTTCTGCTGATTCTGTGAAGGCGATGAAATGAGTGAGGCGATGATGTCGTGGTCTGATGACGGTAGATGATAAGATCATAGATGATGTAAATGATATAACGGTTGTGGCTTGATGATTTGATGGAGGTGATGATGAAGGGTTTTAAAAACTATAGTAATTAGATGGATACATCCCCAAGTGCGCTGTCCTCTTCCTTCTTCTTCCCCGCTCCTCTTCTACTCCTCCCGCCACCGACGTCGCCCTGAAGTCCCCCGTCGGTAGTTGTATACTTTTTTTTTTGGTTTTTCACCGACCCAAACACTTTGGGCCTTTGCCTATGAGTTTTTTTTTGTGCGATAATAGTCATTCGTACATTACATGCGTAACATTAAGGAAACAGTTAACTTTAAGTAATCTTATTTAACTAAATATTGACGTTGCGCCGACATATACATTTAAAGATATAAAAGTATGTTTATCAGTCCCCATAACATAGCAAATAATAAATTGGTGTCGGGTGACCGTACGTGGTGTTTTCTCAGTTATTAATATTATTTGTAATTGGATCTAACTTGATATTTATACAAAAAAATTAGCTTTAAAATTTTACATATATTTTGGAATTTTAATTATACCAATGCCTTTTACTGTGTGAGATGAAACGAAGCACGTAACGTAATATTGATGGATTGGAACTTAGGTTTTTACGATGTTAATAAATAGTACTAATAGAAATGAGTCTTATATGATACTAGCGACCCGCCCTCGCTTCGCTTCGGAAACTGTAATTTATTATTGATTTCTCCACTATTTAATGGATGTAATACATGTAAACCTTTCTCTTCAATCACTCTATCTATTAAAAAAAACCGCATCAAAATCCGTTCTGTAGTTTTAAAGATTTAAGCATACATAGGGACAGACAGATATAGGGACAGAGAAAGCGACTCTTTAGTGATTAGATTACTGAAGAAGGTCAATTTTGGAATGTACTTCAACATCGACAAGCTCAGAGCAGCAAGAGAGCAATTGGCGATATCTTATTTATTGTGTTGATGCTACTTTATCCTTTACTATACTTTACTTTATTTTCATTTTTATTTAACTTAACACGTTGTTATCCAGGCCAGCGTAGACGTGAACGCCGATCCACTTTGAGATCTTCAATTCTATTGTTTAATGTTCCATTTTTCAAACCATTGTCGAGGCAAAAATAGGCCTGTAGCATTACCCGCCAGTGGGATCCCCAAAATGCCCTAGCATTTGGACCAATTTGTAAATTTTGCGGGTCTAATTAATTTGTCTCATTGTAATATAATTCTTTGGTGAATTTCTTTACAAATTTGGTAACTGCCTGTGAGAATTAAACTCCGGCATATTTACATCTCCCAATACGAATATATATTACACGGAGTGCCGTAATTTTAAGCCACAGGGGCTTAGCGGGCGTTAGCTTTCACTTGATTGTGTTTAATTCAATCTCATGAGACCAAAACATCTGATCTACTTTTCTGAATTAGTAGACAAACTAGCTTCCTCGTTTTAAGCTCAAACGAACTTTCGCTAATTATGCCGAATTACTAAACGGGATTTTCAAAGCGAATAAGTAATTACGTTGGCTCAAATCAGGGCGTTTGTAGCAGACTCGACTAGTAAGACGCAAATTGAATGCATTGCTTTGTGGCAACCTCTAAATAGTAAGAAGGCGAGGTTACTGCTTCGTTCGCGATGTCAAGTGGCACAAGTTACAAACGGAAAGCAAAATCTATTTTCAATTCATTCTTAAAGTAGTCGAAGCTATCTATACTAATACATACATACATACATATATTATAAAGAGGAAAGATTTGTTTGTTTGTTTGTTTCGAATAGGCTCCGAAACTACTGGACCGATTTGAAAAATTCTTTTTCCATTAGAAGCCGACATTGTCCCTGATGAACATAGGCTACTTTTTTTAAAAAAAAAATTATTTTATTTTTTTGGTTTCATGTGTGTTTTAATGTTTCCGAAGCGAAGCGAGGGCGGGTCGCTAGTTGTAGAATATTTTTCGGTCGATTCATATACTCGGAAATTGTTGCGCTTATGAACCGAATGAAGCGGATGATTGAGGAGATAAGGCTTTCCATAAATAGGTCCAAAATCAAAGTCATGGTGGTATATTGGTCTGGAAAGTTGGAATTTACTGGCGCATTGGGTCTAGTTATAGTGAATAGCTTTATCTAACTGGGTTTCATCAGTAACAATGGGTGGTGCGAGAAGGAAGGGCGTAGGGGAATTCGAATGACCAAAAGTGCCAGAACTCAGCTCGGAAAACCTGGAGAGTTCGCAATGTTTCTGTAAAGACCATAACCAACGGACAACGACTGGTACGGACCATAGTCTTCTCGATTTTTTCACATGATGCTGACGCTTGATCACTGAAAACTGAAGACCGTAAAAGCATTGACACGTAAACGTGTAGGCCAGTATTACATCATAAACAATAAGTATTCAAACGCTTTCACTTGTACAATGCACCACATAATTCCATTCCAGTTAGGTTAGTATCCACTAAATTTCAGACTTACCCACAGTACGGCGAGAACATTAAGATTGTGCTTCCAACATATATCACGAGCTTTAAGTTCAAGGCGTGCTTATGAATTACACTGAGTATATGAAAAATAAAGCTCTTCAATTTCTGGTTACGACGCTCGGAAGAAAGGAAAAGTAAAATATGAAAGCTGAAACATTTCTCAGAGAGTAATATTTATTCGTGAAGGTTTTATTTATTTATTAGGGAAAACGTGTAGTCCACTTCATCACTATACTGCAAAATGGGTGATAAGGCCACGGAAAGCGCACGTATTGCTCAATTTAGACGTGTAGTCGAAGTCATAAAAGATGCGGGTATATATCTGTTCTTGCCGTGACTATAGCTAGTTTTTTTAGTTGACTACGTTCTTCTGGTAGGTATTCAATTAATAACAAAATAAAATAATCTATTAGACCAAGGATGAACAACACGCGGGCCACGGAGTGCTTGCAGCCTGCCAAGCAATTCTAAAATTGAATTTATTTTATCGATATTTTTATCGTTTCTGTTCGTTTTACTGTTATTTTCTTGTTTGTTTTATCTTGCATTAAAACTTGTATATGAAATTTTTAGTTTTATATTTTTTGCTCTTATATCTATACTAATATTATAAAGAGGAAAGATTTGTTTGTTTGTTTGTATTGAATAGGCTCCGAAACTACTGAACCGATTAAAAAAATTCTTTCAGTGTTGGAAAGCTACGCTATCCCCGGGTGACATAGGCTATATTTATTATATTAAAAAAAATTGGGTACCTTACTAAAGCTCCAATAATGTAATCCAATGTGTAAAAAAATTATCTAAAATTATTTCCATCGCGTGCGCTACTTCCCAAGCGAAGCCGGGGCGGGCCACTAGTTTTTTATAAATAAAGTTTCGTAAATTATTAATAGGAGATATACTATGTGCGGCCCGCCAAAAATATTAAAATTAAAATTGGCCCATTGATTAAAAAGGTTGCTCACCCCGTCTTACACTATTACGCCTGGATCGCGCGGTACCAAACACAGATGAACCCAATCCTTGATCGAGAAAGATAGTCCTTAAGCGAGCTGCTCTCGGCTACAAATTATGAAACGACTAAGAGACCTAACTACCACGAACTTTAAGTCTACAGTTTCAGCGCTCACTGTAATCTACATAAATTTTCCAGTAATTGTCTCTTTGTCATAAAATGTTTTATGATCTAATATAATTTATAACCAAGTTAAGCCTTCCCTTCTTTGTTTTATTATAACGCTAATCTGTAGTTTTAAGTCTGCTTGCGTAGCCTAGATTTTTGGGCTTTGAAATAAAGAAATAAAGTTCTTAAAAAGTTCTGAAAAAACGTCCTTTTAATCAGCCAATGCTGATAGAGAAATAAGAGATTTCAGTAATACATCTCCCATGCCGCTTACATTGTAAAAATATATCGCAAGCGGTATTTGAAGAATCCGATAACTCGCGATTTTGAAAACAGCGCCAAACTTGATAAGACCTCATGCATATCGTTTCCACAAGAATGAGAAGAACCGGTCACCGTCCTCATTGAACTCGTCGATTACGAAGAAGAGTTGGATGTGTGAACTAGCCCTTAGACACAACCCACTGCCGGATCTTCTTAGTGGGTCGCGATTCCGATCCCATGGTAGATTCAGCGAAGAACTGCTCTTGCTAAGGCCAAGATTAGCAATTTTCTCAATTTAAGCTCGTGAGTTCATCTACTGGTTTGTAAGAAATTGGAATAGCCCCTTAGACTACCAACGAATGGGTAGGAAAAAAGACTCCAATTACCAAATAGTGCAACTCGGATTCCCATGATATTAGGCACAGCGGATCGTTTGGAACCTCTGGGTCTGCGGAGGGACTTCGGTTCCCTCTGTATTTTGTACTGTATGTTCCATGGGGAGTGCTCTGAGGAGTTGTTCGAGATGATACCGGCATCTCGTTTTTACCATCGCACCGCCTGCCACCGGAGTAGAGTTCATCCATACTACCTGGAGCCACTGGAGGTCATCCACAGTGCGTTTCCAGAGGTCTTTTTTGCCACGTACCATCCGGCTATGGAATGAGCTCCCCTCCACGGTGTTTCCCGAGCGCTATGACATGTCCTTCTTCAAACGAGGCTTGTGGAGAGTATTAAGCGGTAGGCAGCGGCTTGGCTCTGCCCCTGGCATTGCTGAAGTCCATGGGCGACGGTAACCACTCACCATCAGGTGGGCCGTATGCTCGTCTGCCTACAAGGGCAATAAAAAAAAAAGCAATTCTCGTGCTGTGTACTACTGTACTATAATATGTCGTCTAAATGATGGTAAATGTATAAGCCGTATATTTATTAGTAGATTATTATAGTCCATTAGGTAGAAAGACATCTGCAATACTCGTTTCGAAGGATACAACTGTTGCGACATTAAAATACAATGTATATACATTTTTTTGTGAAGAAATACATGCTTGTCACATGTTCTATATGATTTACAAACAAAAAAAAACGGTAAAAAAAACGTCATTACTGGTGGTAGTAGATGCGGTAGGTAGGTAGGTAAATGGGGGCGATATATCGATCTAGCTACGATTTATTTTCAGAAAATGTTGTTTTATTCGTGTTTTCAATAATCAACTCTTCCCGACATCTATTGGCGAATACTAATACTATTTTTCTTAATTGAGGGCAACTAACCGCTTTAAGGACACAACAAGATGGCGTTATCAATAAAAACATCATAATCTAGTATTATTTTATCATAGAATAAGCAGAGCTGGTTCCACTGCGTGCTCCGAGGTCATTCACCTCGTGCATCAATGGATTGAGTTGTGCTACATTGCGTGTAGTTAAAAATATGAGTTTTTTTTATGTTTCGTCAAATACATAGTATTTGCCCTAAGATATAAGATAAGTAAATACGTATCATATTTTTTTAAAGGTAAGCGTCAACTTTGCATAACCACTAGCATTAGACCGCGCTGTAGAGTCCTCGCAAGATGGTGCCAGCTTTTTGTGTATACGCAAAGCTAATGTGCTTCCATACAAAAAAAGCAAGTTATTTTTTACTAGCAAATCATTTTTTTTTTAACATCTTCTTCATCATTCACTCGCTGCTAAGGATCACGACCACGTGTGGCTTTCCTCCACAGTGTTCGATCATGTGTGGCATGGACCGCATGGTATAAACTACCACCGACTGATTCCTTAACCAAATCCAACCATCTGGCTGGAGTTCTACTCACTAGATGGTTACAATAGCTCACCGCCCATCAGCGTCTAGAGACATTACCTTATGAATGGCCCTATCCATTTTCATACATGAGGTTGCACTCTTAATCGTATTGTATATTGGCTCTTCCACTTTGGGAATTGGAACGCCTGACTGGGCTAAATAGACATTTTAAATGTACCTACCTGGGCTTACGTAGCAGTAATTACGTAAATTTATATTATTTTTTCATTTAAATCCCATAAGGAATGTCTACGGTTCGCAAAATCTAAATTTACATTTGTTTACAATATAAGACAATTTTTGGGATTTTCCTAAAATAAAAAAAAGCATACAAAATCGTAAATTATAATAAACACCATAATAAAATTTACAGCAGTCGACCGATACACGACCGACATTTCAGAATCGATCATCATAAAAATCCCGCTCACAAAATACCAAACAATAAAACAATACGAAATTTATATTACAATGAAATTTTATTTCCCAGTAACTATTCGTATTATTCAAAACTCATATTTACAGATTACATTATTATTATTACATAAATAATATAAATATATTTATCACGTAGGTAACAGTACAATAAAATGTTCGTTGAAGTTGTTCTGACCAACAAATGTTTGGGCCAGTTTTGTGAATAGAATCACAGTTAAGAATAACAGAGACTTGTCTGTTGATAGTGCGACGGTTATTGATAATGTCGCGAGGGTCATCGCTGAAGGTTGCTGCGGATGGGCGGCAGCGTGAAGTTCGGCTAGGCTTTCTTCTGAAACAAAGGGTAAAGGGTCAGTGGATTCAAAATCAAATCAAAACAGCCTTAAGTACAAACTGTACTGTAAGAACTGAGGTCTTAGAACCTGTGGCGTTTAAGAACGCACCTTTTTTTATGATGAGTAAGCCAGATTGCACAACAGGTTGAAAAGAAAAGATAGTGTGACATGATGATATTTAATCGCCAAATAAGACGAAGAAATAAAAGAAAATTGTTAAAACTCTGTAAACCGCTGCATATACAAACAAAGCTCCTATTGTTTTGATTGTGCTGTTAATTGAAAGTCGATCCAAAAACGCAACTTTCACGTGAAATTAAGAAGGCACTCTATCCGGAGCCCCTCAATTGGTGACCCCGACGTTATACGAACACTCAACCTTCTGATCTGAATCCAACTAACTGAATATCTTATATTCTGTGATGGCTACCGCCACATACTTATATGGCAAAGTAGATGGCAGCATTTGTATGGGCTCCGGTAACCACTAAACTGGGCCATGAGCTCGTTCACCCATCAAAGTAATAAAAAAAGTTCTTTGGAAGTGCCCTGAAAATTTTTCAGACGTAATCTTGTCATCTTTTTATAATTGTATCGATTGGCTACTGCGTCAGGACTTGTACGCGTACAGACTATCTCGTCTAGTTGAATGCTTTCATTCACAGTAAATTTCCAGAGTTACATATTGCTAAATAACGTTAGCTTCTGAATTAACTCTCTTTTATGATAATCCCGTGCATTATATTCTTGTTCATAGCTGGGGTTTGGTCTATGATAGTTACTAATCAACCAGTTTTCGCTCATAGATATAGACGGTTCATCATTATCGTCTTAGGCCTTACAGCGCAGGGTGGGCCTTAACCTGGTTCAGTATCTCTCTCCAGAGTGCTCTGTTTAGGGCTCTCTCCTTCCAGTTCCTGACACCAATAGCTTTGAGGTCGTGCTCTACGCCATCTAACCATCGGATATAGACGGTTAATGCCCTATTGATGCGTTTCGGTTTTAAGGGTGGGGTAGCCGTTATAATTATGCTTGAGACCTTAGGAATTATATCACCTTGAGGGGTGGCGCATTTACGTTGTGGATTTCTATAGGCTCCAGGAACCACTTTACACCAGGTGGGCTGTGAACTCGTCCATCCATAATAAATTTTTCATGTCCGTACATAATATACGTGCGTTCTACGTATTTAAATTATACAGCAAGGTGGTTGATATTTAATTTTATGCGGACTAACAATATACCTTTAGACCAGTTTCGGTTTGTAGGTATAGAAAAAAATTCGTTTCATTAAATAAAATAATAACAATAAATAATAAATATTTACTAACAATCACGCCACGTTAACAGGTCCCGTGATAAGTTCGTAAAGAACTTGTGTTACAGGTACCAGATAACGGAAATAAATGTAAGATTTTTATTATACACACACATATATTTAATATACATCCATAACCCTGGAAAAGACATTTCTATATTTATCATACAAATATCTTCCCTTGGCGGGATTCGAACCCGCGACCCCCTTGTGTAGTGATCATGTCACTTACCACTACACCAGACAGCCGTTAGATCGTATTCATTGCATTCAAGATGTTCACCTTCATAGTGCTATCGGTTTTAAGAAATTATTTATTTACATGGCGTGAAAGCTTTTAAGCTATCAAAAAGCTAGAAAATTAATTAAATATATTTCACTTTGTAGAGTTCGAAAACTTCGTAACAATTCTATATTTCATGATAAAGTAAGTTGTTTTAAGATAAATTTAGTTCGAGATAAATTATTCAAAGGGCCGTAATTAAGCTTCACAGCAAGTGAAATTTGAATGAAGGGGTATGTTATTACAGTACATATTTTATGAGAAAATTTCCTAGTACCGGGTTTGTATCACTTCAGTTACTTTCTTTAGAATTGTCCGTTGAGTACCCGGTTCATTATTAATTTATTTTCCATTTTCTAATAAACTTTTCATCGTCCTTGGTGAAACTCAAAAGTGAGGAAGCTAGTTTACGATTAAAGCTACTTAGATTCGTGCTCGCTGCTTATAAATTAATTAAAATACAGGCTCCTCATAGTTATTGTGAAATATCATTGTAATGTGTAATTTTGAAGCAAAAAAATGTGCTGTTTCTGAAATCCAGTCGAAGCTATTAGTGTTCATTCCTAACATCCAATTTATTACTGTTACGTCGTGAGATTCTAGACATCCATTGTATAAGTTTATTAATCAGTTTCGCTTCGATCAGCATTCTGCACAAAGGACCAAAATTGTCACCTAAAGTTCAGCAGTCAGAAGACATGGCATTTGGTGTATTGCGAATATCCTACAGAGCAGAAAAAAGAAGATTCTTTAATAGTAGAAATTGGTAAATTCATAATTGAACTTGTAAGTAAATTTGGGCACGTCAAAACGTACGCTTGTTCCCAAAAGCTGAACATGGATATCTTTTAATCTGTTTCACAGATTTAGCCACAAGACATGCTAATACTTGCATTTCCCTGCTTGATCACCGTCTGCTTTCTTAGTCTTGTAAAGTAGTAATAATCTATGTAATTCGGTGTATGGATATTCACAGTATTGTTCCAGCAAGCCACTCAAAAAAATACATGGATTATATGATTCTTTACAGAAATACAAGATTTCTACTAAATGTAATGAGCCTAGGTCAAATCTAGTATTTAAATGAAATATTAATTCATTGTTTATCGAAATTATAGATTGACTTATTTTTTATTGCCCCGTTAGGCAAACAAGTCCACCTAATGGTGTGTGGTTACCGTCGCTTGTTGAAGTTAGCATTACTAAAAGTACAGCTAAGTCACAGTCCACCACTTTTAGGTCCGCAATCGTATAGACTTAAACTTTTACTTACTTAATTAGAACACACATGAAGCAACGTATTAATAGCGGTCTGCACTGAAATTATTTCAGGTTATAGCTTCAATTTTAAAGTATTTAATGCTCTTTCCACTTACAAGTGTCACGACAATCCCGAAGGTAAAATACAACGAAACTTAATTAACGTGGAATCACGAAAGATCTGTGTACCGTGTTGTAATCAAAAGAGAAGAATAATAAAAAACTTTTTAAGTGAAACCTCAATATTCCAATATTCGGATCCGACCAATTTAACTTACTCCATTAAGGAAATACTGTTTTTTTAATGGCCCAAATAAGAGGCGGGTAAATGGAGTTATCCGAAATGCCGTTATTTCTATGGGCTTGCGTTATATTCTTCATTTAGTTTACATAATGCTGAATTACAGTAACCTATTTCTACTACTCCATAGATACAATCCACTGAGTTCCTTGCCGGCTCTTCTGATCCAGTTATAGACACAGCGAAGTGCCGTTCTTGCTAGAGTTATTGATAGCAAATTCTATCTTCTATTCTTAGATACAAGCAGCGCGTAGCATTAATAGCTCTTTAGTCTACCAACGAATGGGTAGGGATTTTGTTTTAAAATACTGTAACTCGGATTTCCACGCTATTCAGTACAACAATTATCGTGCTTTACAATATTATCCATACTAATATTATAAAGCTGAAGAGTTTGTTTGTTTGAACGCGCTAATCTCAGGAACTACTGAGCCGATTTGAAAAATGATTTCAGTGTTAGATAGCCCATTTATGGTGGAAGGCTATAGGCTATATAACATCACGCTAAGACTAATACAAGCGGAGCACCAATAAAGTATGTTTCAAAATCGGGTTTTTTTCCCTTTTGAGAGCTTCCGCTGCGTGCGCTGCAGGTTAAAGTTTCGCTAAAATAATGTTTGACAGAATTTTTTTCCTTTAAAAGATCTAAAAAAAAATTCGCGACGGCATATGTCTATATGTTAAGATTGGCTCACTATAACGTTTTTTATGCCAACCAAATTTGTTCTAAAATAAAGCATTATTTGTGAACTATTCCACGCGGACGAAGTCGCGGGCAAAAGCTAATACTGTAATAAGATTTTTTTTATTATTTTTTTTTTTTTATTGCGTAGATGGGTGGACGAGCTCACAGCCCACCTGATTTTAAGTGGTTACTGGAGCCCATAGACATCTACAACGTAGACGCGCCACCCACCTTGAGATACAAGTTCTAAAATCTCAGTATAGTTACAACGGCTACCCCACCCTTCAAACCGAAACGCATTACTGCTTCACGGCAGAAATAAGCAGGGCGGTGGTACCTATCCGCGCGGACTCACAAGAGGTCCTACCACCAGTAATTACGCAAATTATAATTTTGCGGGTTTGATTTTTATTACACGATGTTATTCCTTCACCGTGGAAGTCAATCGTGAACATTTGTTGAGTACATATTTCATTAGAAAAATTGGTACCCGCCTGCGGGATTCGAACACCGGTGCATCGCTTCAACACGAATGCACCGGACGTCTTATCCTTTAGGCCACGACAACTTCAGATGCGTAAATGCTGATAAATATATCAGTACACCGCCGTATACCATACAATTCTCATCTACTATACTAAAAGATATTTATCACGAGATGAAAAACTATCTATATGCGTATTTTCATCCAAATCCTTCCCAGTCATATTTGGGTGATTAATAAACGACCAAACAAACATTCAAATGTATTTTGTAACATTAACATTCAATTGCCCTATCCATTTGTGCCCTTTTAAATTCGCACCAAGCTCTCGGCTTGACACAACGATCAAAGTTATTAAGAAACTGAAGGCAACTCTTGCACGTCACGTTAAAATCACTTCGAGTTATTAATTAAGAACTCATTAATTCATTGTCTTGATGCTTGGCAACGTTATCGCGTTACGCGTGAGTTACTCTGAAAGTTAACGCAAACAAATTTTTGTTGTTCATTTCGCTTGGTTTATGAAATTTAATTTTTGTATATAAAGCGTAGGTTCTGGTGCTGTGAATGGTGTAAGTTGCGACTCAAATAGAGCCTTTTCCTAATTTTCTTCATCTTGCTCTTGGATTTGGTCAGCCCAGAATTTTTTTTATTTTTTTTTTATTGCTTAGATGAGTGGACGAGCTCGCAGCCCACCTGGTGTTAAATAGTTACTGGAGCCCATAGACATCTACAACGTAAATGCGCCACTCACCTTGAGATATAAGTTCTAAGGTTTCAGTATAGTTACAACGGCTGCCCCACCCTTCAAACCGAAACGCATTACTTACTGCTTCACGGCAGAAATAGGCAGGGTGGTGGTACCTACCCGCGCGGACTCACAAGAGGTCCTACACATGTTCTCTTATCATGCTGCATACGGATTTGGCATGAGTTTTATGAACGGTTGCCTGTCTGACATCAATACTCCTTAAGTGATATATCCATATTGCAACATACTGTGGAGATGAACTTTAGCCGTTTCTTTTTTTAGTGTTTATTTTACTTCGTCGACTTTATCCGTTTCTTCTTTTATCGTTTCTTTTACTTCATCCATTTTTTGTTCGATTTTGTGACCTAGGATCGTTGCCTCCCCTCTACAGTTTCCCGAGCGTTATGACATGTTCTTCTTCAAACGAGGCTTGTGGCGTACTTAAAGGTAGACAGCAGCTTACCCTCTCTGCCCTTGGCATTGTTGACGTCCCAGGGCGATGGTTACAACTCACCATCAGGTGACTCTATGCAGCCTACAAGGGGACCAAAAAATCATTTTGGGCTGATTAGTAGATCTTACGTACCATTAAGCACGTGTACGGAAACAGTATGCGATCTGGCGCCTCGGACAGCGCACGTGTAGTTGCCAGCGTCGCTACTGTTAACACGTGCTAAGCGTAGCAGACTGTCTGCCCCGCCAGGAACCTGCTCCGTCTTGACGCTGTAACAAAATAATTCTTACACCGATTTCCCGCCTGTAGCTTTGTTTGGAATATAAAGAAAAATGGTTACACAATAAAAACCCTTCTAAAAATATAAATAAGAATTTAAAGGATCGAATCGAACATTCAATTACGAAGACCTTAATTACTTTTTAAGTACAAACGCGAAAAGCAAACAAAACTTCCACTCAAACTTATTACCTATTCATTAAAAGTTTTCGACCAACCCAACATTTGATGAGACGTAGAATATTCGAGGAAGGATTTTTAAGTGATGTGCCATAAATGGTTTTATTTATTTATTTTTGTTTTAAAAATTCTGATTTCTGTATATTGTAAGAGTTTGGTTAGAATTATCGTAATAAGCGATTGCCATTAAATGCCTGCTTCATAATCAAAGAAATATTCCGTATTAAATGTATACACTAACACTTTAATAATATTAATTCAAATTTCGTAAACTACTATATTATAACGACATTTTACGAAATCAACACTTTGGTATTCCACTGACGACATAGTTGCTTGACTATGTCTGGCATCTTGTGATTTATATGAAGAAATATTCTTTAAGTGCATATTTCGAAAGCTCAAAGGAAACATAGATGTAGCCGACGGTAAGCCTTCGAATATTTATCGACAGAAAAATACCGCATAAATAACCGTCAAAATTGTTGACGATTCAATAAATAAAATAAAAGTTAAAAACTGATTTTAGACATTTGCATCCTCTACGATAGTAGTGTAATTGTAAAATCTCTATATATAAAAATGAATTGCTGTTCGTTAGTCTCGCTAAAACTCGAGAACGGCTGGGCGGGCCGATTTGGCTAATTTTGGTCTTGAATTATTCGTGGAAGTCCAGGAAAGGTTTAAAAGGTGAGAAAATATAAAAAGCTCGGAATTATATAAAAACAAACAATTTTGTTTTTCCTTTGATGTGTCCCCTTGATTTGTCTTTTATTTATCGATTGAGGCACTATGAAGTCTGCCGGGTCAGCTAGTTGTAAATAAAATTATTTTCTTACATTATAAGTTAGATTAGTTTTCGTTATCGTGTTGTTTTGTCGCGTAGTTGTAAGGAACATCTACAAATTCAGCACTTGTCTTGTTTAGTCGTGCGCACATAGCTTATGTATGTTGCAAGCCAGATTTTGTTTCTTTTTACTTGTTTTTTATGTATCTTTTTAGATGTGTATTGTGTGCCTAATAAACAAAAAACAAAAAATAAAAAATTTGATGTTCATAGTCAAGTTTAGAAAGACGGTCTTGTATTTCGCAAAGGTAATAATTTGGGATATCGCTATAGCACTAGGTACGCATCGAAACGTGTTGTGCCCGTTGTCAACGTCTATATTTGGAGTCCCAGATTAAATTTTCACTAAATGTCTAGTCAGGAACACAACCGAAGCGTTTACCTTCGGAATTATATATTTACAAGCAATCCGCGCGCTCCCTCTTCTGATGTTCACACGGTACATATAAATGTGAAATATTTCAATAGAGGGACCCAACAATAACCTGTCATTACAGAAACACGGTTATGAATTGTTAAAGGATTGACTACTTTGTAGAATGTTTTCTTTGGTATTATTCCAAAGGTGAAATAAGATTGAAGCTGTATTTGGGTTTCAGGCTGTTTGTGATTGATTTTTCGGATTGTTCGTCAGTTAATTTATACGAGGGCTTTGTAGCCGGGTCGCTTTAGCGGGATTATTGGAAATAAACAGGTGAAAATGCTTATGATTGAAATCTTAATGGAAGTTATTGAATTTATAATTGTTTACGGAATTTGCATTATAGACACGCTCCGAATGAGGCGAATGACTTAAACACATTCATATTTAGAATAGAAACTACAAACCCTAAACGAAGAAACATCTGTAGATGTGACCATCTATCTGTACGCAAGTGAAATAAATATCCACACGATAAGAAAGTATGCCAATACTGTTAGTATAAAATTAATTGTGCTGCTCATTGCCGTGCAGGAAAAAAGAAAAGTAAATAAAGGAAATAAAGGAGTCTCCAAGGGCCAACTGGTTTTGGTATTCTAAATTCAAGCAGTTTTTCGTACAAGGGACTCAAAGAGTAAAAAGTTTGGAGATTTTACGATAAAAAACAAATAACAATTTTAATCTCTAGTCTGGTAATTAGTCTTCAACAAGCCAGTCAAGTCTTGCGTGATGTGCCTATAGGCTTCAGTCAGGGTTTTTATAACCAGTTAATTTCTACATATTAATATGCACATATGAGGTCATTTGGATCTTCCGGGTATACAACTGGTGGTGCCTTATGTCACGGGAAGTGTTTCGAGGAGTTGTTAAAAAACATCTCCTTTTTATCACCACACTATAAGCGCTGCAGTAGAACTATCCATACTTGCTGGAAGCACTGCATCCGTTTGTGCTTCCTGAGATATTTTTATGAGTACAATCAGGATATCGCATGCATCCCTTACTGTTGTTCTCCGAACATTGACAAGTACTTAAACGAGATATGATTTAGAGACGAGGCACTGGCTTGGCAGTGAAGTTTTGTTGTGTCTATGTCTAAGAGTGTTGGTAAGCAATGACTGTCAGGGTCTCCGTATACCAATTGGCTTCTTAGGGTAACTGGAAATGAAGACTGGTATTTTTTTATTGCTTGGATGGGTGGACGAGCTCACAGGCCACTTGCTGTTAAGTGGTTACTGAGCCCATAGACATCTACAATGTAAATGCGCCACCCACCTTGAGATATAACTTCTAAGGGTCTCAGTATAGTTACAACAGCTGCCCTACCCTTCAAACCGAAACGCACTACTGCTTCACGGCAGAAGTAGGCAGGGCGGTGGTACCTACCCGTGCGGACTCACAAGAGGTCCTACCACCAGTAATGTAATTCGTACCTTATCCCGCCTCTAGTGGTATCAGCATTTAATGCGCGCCCTTCGTGCAGCCAAGTAAGGACTGTGGGTGTCTCGACGTGGCGAGCCCTGCAGACCAGCGCCAGGGTTGATTCGGCTTCGTAGTACTTCTCCAAGAGAGGGGCGCCGGCTTCGTCGACTACCCACACCTGAGGAGCTGTGTTGTCATGGAAAGTTGACATAAGCGACAACGTTCTAATTTGACACGGATTAGTTTTAGATTTTGATTTGTTCGTTATAATAAAGATAACTTCAAAACTGTAATATTGGAGTTCTACATATGCATCTATGTTAGAGGAGTATTTTATTTACTAATACAAACGGGAAGCTACGTCATTGCCTTGAGTTATTTCGAGACGTCAGGTTATAATATTAAGTATAATGGATAATCTGTAATCTTGCTATGGAAGTGCTGCGTTCTTTCACAGTACGCTTCCAGAGATCTCTTTTGCTATGTACTTTTTTTACTGGTGGTAGGACCTCTTGTGAGTCTGCACGGGTAGGTAGGTTATTGCTTAGATGGGTGGACGAGCTCACAGCCCACCTGGTGTTAAGCGGTTACTGGAGCCCATAGACATCTACAACGTAAATGCGCCACCCACCTTGAGATATAAGTTCTAAGGTCTCAGTACAGTTACAACGGCTGCCCTTCAAACCGAAACGCATTACTGCAGAAATAGGCGGGGTGGTGGTACCCGTGCGACCTCACAAGAGGTCCTACCCACCAGTAAAAAAGCGACAGTAAATACTCATAATCAGGTGGATCGTATAATCGACTGCCTACTAAAGTAATAAAAAACAAATATTAAGAATCCTACAATTCAACAAAATGTCTATTAGATAAACGGCTTTCTGTAATCTATCTCTCTTAAATACTCACTGTTAATATGTAAATAAGTCCTGCTAACTCTAGGTGGGTGTGTTGATATCTGACATTCGTATACTCCTTCGTCGTCCGGTTTTACCTCCCTGATGAGCAACTTCCAGTTTCCAGGGTATCTCCTGGCCACTGTGACCCGATTATCAGCTGCGTACGTGACAGCGCCCACGGTCAGCAATTCTGGGATCTCATCTTTGCCTCTACGTCGTACCCAAGATACCTAAAAGAGCATTTCGTTTGTGACTCTCGTAAGCTTAATTAATGCAGTGGAGCATATGGGGAGTCCATGACCATTAATGATGCAACTGGTCTGGAACGACATGGGATATGATCATCAGTTTTTTTAATTATCTATTTGTAACTAGCTGACCCGGCAGACTTCGTAGTGCCTCAATCGAGAAATAAAAGACCTAAACTTTTGTATAAAATAAACTTTAAACAAACAAAAGGAATCCGTCCGACGGGGGACACATCGAAGGGAAAACAAAATTGTTATTTTTATTTAATTCCGATCACTTCCATATTTATTTACCTTTTAAACCTTCTCTGGAGTTCCACAAATAATTCAAGACCAAAATTAGCCAAATCGGTCCAGCCGTTCTCGAGTTTTAGCGAGACTAACGAACAGCAATTCATTTTATATATATAGATTAAATGTCAGTCAGATTTTAAGTTTTCATCATTCTAATTGTGAACTGTGCAATTGGTGACATTAAATAATGTTTTAAATAATTATGTCTAATTTTTTTAAGGGATTTTATGACCTGGTAACTGAGACCTTTAAGTCATGTCTTATTTTAATTTATATTCATATTTTTATGAAAAATGATATTATGGAGTGAAATGAAATGAAGATGATTAACTTGAGACATTAATCAACTGGGATGAAATTAAATGAAATGAATTGGCATGAAATATAATCTCAGTAAAATGGTGGTCATTTACTAAGGTTTTTTCAGTGGACTTTTTGGAGGATCCCGAGAAGTTGCGTCCAGCAGCTTTGTTTCATTTTCCACATTTGTGCACTTTCACAGATATTAAACAGTTAATAAACCACCATTATTACACATTTAAACCCGAAGAAACACTAAATAGAGAAAATAAAACAAATCACACAACTTCACTCCTCGCGTTCCCGCCAAAAAAGTCCAATTATGTCTAAGATTCGCGGAAGTCGAAGATAATACGAAATAGAAACATCTAGAAATCTCATCTGTACAAAGCATGCACGCAAAGTACATTAAAGGCCGTCTGGTGTAGTGGTAAGTGACATGGTCACTACACAAGGGGGTCGCGGGTTCGAATCCCGCCAAGGGAAGATATTTGTATGATAAATACAAATGTCTTTTCCAGGGTTATGGATGTGTATTAAATATATGTATGTGTATAATAAAAATCTTACATTTATATCCGTTATCTGATACCTGTAACACAAGTTCTTTACGAACTTATCACGGGACCAGTTAACGTGGCGTGATTGTTAGTAAATATTTATTTATTTATATTTTATTATTATTAAATACGTTAATGGAATTGTACAAATTCTTTGAACGATAATACGATGTACACACAATTATAATGGTTGAAATGCCTCACGCGTTTACGCATGACGCAAAATTTTGCGTAAGCAATCACAAAACGTAATACGTTCCATAAATTCCTTGTTATGAATTAATTTAATCTTTTCACCCTTTGCGGGAATCGTACCGAAAACTGAAACAATTATGAAGAATTAATTACGAATTGCACATTATCCAATATTCAATTAACCTAACGCTGAGATTGTTGTTAAATCTCTGTAAAACAGTTTCCTGCGGTTAACAGCCTGTCTTTAGTACTTATCGGGTCGAAATTTCGTTGAAAACTTCTGTAATTCGCGTCTGCTAGCTTCCATAATCGTGTGATTTCCTGTCCTAAATATAATAGCTTCCTCCTTATTTGATGATACTATGTCCATAAAGATAAAAGATAGGTATTAAGTCGTATTAAATATAGCACTTAATATATATAACTTCCGTCGTTTATTACGATATTATTAAAACCTTTGCCATGTAAAATCGTGAACAAATGAAAGATCAGCCAATTTTGAAGCGATTGTGAATTTACGAGCCTAATATATTCTTTTAATCAACTCTGTGTCGTTGTTTAAAGTGAGGTATACTAAGTAGAAGAAGAAACGAACCACTACTTAACCCTTTGACCGCTATGTAGTTCATGAGTGCCCTACGTGGCGCCCTGAACTAATTATGTCGATTTCTATTAAAAAGGCACCGGAATATCTAATAGACCGGGGAAAGACGAATCCAAAGATACTGAGAATTAATCTATTTATACTATCATTTTTGGACATGTTCCCGGCGAGGAAATGACTCCATAGAGCGCCTTGTCGTTTAGGGCAAAGTAGAAGGCTAGACCGGACCGCGTGGAAGGTTGTCCATGCGATGGACCGACTAGATCAAGTGGGCAGCTGGCGGCTGTTTGCATGAGTGTACCAGACTCACCACAAACCGGGAGGAGTGGCGATTGCTCGTGAGGCGCATAACATCTGCCCACAGCAATGATGCTGAATAACGACCAAGAAAGGAAAGGAAAAGGAAAAGACTAAAAAATACATTAACAAACAAAAGAAAGCAAAGTTCGGCAATCCAGGGGCTTAGTAACAGAAATCAACCTAATTACTTCAGTGTGCCATATGGGGTATCGGTGAGTTACATGGAAGTCACTGTATTAGCAATAAATCACGAAAGAACATCTCTACATCCCTGGAGTACTATTTGCTGGATCCAACAATGAAACCTTTTAAAGCTATTAACAAATTTCAAGCCATTCTTATCTTGATCGTCCATTATTCGTTTTTTGTGCTAGATAGAGGGAAATAATAGCGATGACTTGTGGCAATGGGGGAGATTAGTTAAACGACTGAATTCTTTTGCGTTTACAGATTATAATAAAGCTGCGATTCGTTAAAGTGAAGCGGACCCTTCGAAAAGAATTACGATTTTAGTTGGATTACTTTTGAATGTAGCACAATGTAAATATAAATGAAAGTGAACTTTGAAATGGATTTCTGGTGAAATTACCCAAGAAAATTCAATTTTGTTAACTTGGTTTTTATTTATTTATTGCATAGATGAGTGGACGAGCTTACAGCCTTACCTGGTGCTAAGTAGTTACCGGAGCTCATAGACATCTACAACGCAAATGCCGCCACTCACCTTGAGATAGGAGTTCTAAGGTCTCAGTATTGCTACAACAGCTGCCCCACCCTTCAAACCGAAATGCGTTACTGCTTCACGGCAGAAATAGGCAGGGTGGTGGTACCTAGCCGTGCGCACTCACAAGAGGTCCTACCACTACGTATGTTGTATGTCGGTTCGTCTTAAAGTCATTGCCACCGACTTCAAGATGTCAGATTAACTTGAACATTTGCAAATATACGAAGGGCCGATGAAAATATAATAATTTTATATATTCCAAGCAGTAAAAGTCCAATGTGCTGGTTGGGAGAGGTAAGCTCTACTTTCAACACCTTAGTCCATAATGCCCAAGCACGCAGCCGAGAATAGATTGAGTTGACGCAAGATAGTCCACGCGATAATTATTCAGAGATACCACGGCCCACAGCATTGAGGATTACACTCGAAAGGAGGAAGAGAGAATAAACTACAAAGTTGATTGAGAGAGACTTGACACTTCACTAGCTTTACACATTATTTTTGTAAAAAGAATAAAAAAGAAGATGTAAACATAATAATCTCTCCCATAATAATAATCCTGTATCTTCTCATGATCGACTAATACGCTGCGTTATTAATGAAAAAAAAAACTCAACAAATTCACAACTTGACGGATTCAGAGTAATATGTTTTTATTCACTAACCGTTTTGTCTTGTAAGAGACTGATTCTGCAGTTAAGATGAGCGTCCTCCCCTAACTGAACTGTGATCTTCGTGATATTACCCTCAGGAGTGTCTTCGAAAGTCGGACCATATTTTCTGTCATGATCAAAATATGTATTCTTGGCTGACACAACATGAGGTACCACATCAACTCTTGGGGTATCTTTAATCGTTATATCGCGTGCAGGTTGGTCTGTTAAGTTTTCCGTCGGATCTCCAGTAGGCTGTGGTACTTTAAAGGATTTTGTGCTATCGATTGTCGAGTTTCCTAGCCGGAGCATAACTGGTGCCGGTGCCATGACAGTGTTCAGTGCGTAGAAAGACGTTACAGTCGGTGTTTCGTCTGTAGACGATGGTGATGATGTTTGTTCTGGAAAGGAAATAGACAGAGTAACCGAAAATCAGTCCTAAAGTATGGCATTATGGATATGGTACAATCTATTTATTACTGCAGCTATTTTAGTAACAACAGAATTGTCTTACTTCTGCTCAGGGAAGAATGAATGACTCTTTTTCTGTTTTATTAACTATCTTTCTATCTTAGCAGTTCTAGCATATTCTTCTCGTTTTCTAGCTCAGTACCTGTGGAATACCTTTGTTCAAGCTGCTATAGAATCTTTGCTGATAAAAGTTCAATGTCCATTGGTGGCTATACCAGTTTCCAAACGAATATAAGTCAGAGATTTTACTTTTGTGATTGGTACTCTTTTAAATAAAAGTTAGTAATACTTGCCAGTGGTTAATTGGCACAGGACTATCTGTGTAAGGAAGAACACGCCCGCACTCCACATAGCGCCTGAACGAGGCCAAACCCCTCCCAAGGCTTCATAATCTGAAACAACACACAAACACAATTCAAGTTCTGCTTCTTCCAAACAATTTGTCTTGGTTTAACGCAGGGCCTAAGCATAACAAAACCAGTGCAGCCCTAGGTCTAACAAAACTGCTGGTATTAAACATGCATTTTTCACTAGTCTATAATCTGGCAGCATCTTTTCTTATTTTAAAATTAAATTTGAATAACTTTAAGCTATGTGCTTAACCTCGGCAGCTTATTAACAATATCAATGTAATAGTAGCAGCAAGATAATTTTAAAAACATCTCACTATAAATAAACATAACTAATTTCCTGCGATAATCACTCGAAATTCGATATGAGTCCTTCGATGTGCTTTCTCTGAAGAACATCTAATGAAATTCTAAAAATATCACTATCAGAAATCAGAGATTTAATTGCGACTCGATATTTACTTAAAAGAAAATATACCGGATAATTCCGCAACGCTTTTATTACAACCGGGCTGGACATCTAAATAATAATAACTTATAACTTGGAACAAATCACGCACGGTCATCCGGACCCAAATTAAGATACGCGGGTACCAGAGACTGACATACATACTAATATATGTTTAAATACTTATATATATAAATATAGAGAAAAGCATCGAGACAAAGAACAAACAAATTGTTTTTTTTATTGATATTTTTTTATTGCATAGATGGGTGGATGAGCTCTCAGCCCACCTGATGTTAGGTGGTTACTGGCGCCCATAGACATCTACAACGTAAATGCGCCACCCACCTTGAGATATGTTCTAAGGTCTCAGTATAGTTACAACGGCTGCCCCGCCCTTCAAACCGAAACGCATTACTGCTTCACGGCAGAAATAGGCGGGGTGGTGGTACCTACCCTACTGTTCATCACACGAACGTTTGCTCGATCTGGGATTCGAATCTACGACTCCTGACGCCGAAGTCAGGGGTGATATCTACAGCACCGCCGAGTCAGTCAAATCTAGGCATCTAAAAACTCTATTGTATTTTTTTTCTATCCAGAGCCCGGTTTGTTCAAAATATTTACGTTCACATCGCATTGAATACCAACGGCGCTATCTGTGAGCAACTGTTGGATTACTTTTTGCTCATGTATGTACACACAGTTCGTTTGCGAACAACTTAATGAACGTCGCCAGTCTGTAGCATGTTTTGAATCCTCTGTATTGTTACGCGCTGGGGTTCGGGAGAAATAAAAATTCTACCGAAGTACAATTTAATACTTTATTAACACTTAGAACACTTAAAAACGAGCACTCTAAAATTCTCAATTCACTTCTTCCGCTTCGCTTCAGGTTATCCATTCGCTGTTTCGCTTCAAGTAGTTGCGATTACTGACTTCGTGCCATCTCTGCGACGCCTTTATACGACTAAAATTTATAGTCGTATAAAGGCGTAAAGGCCTATAAAAAGGTATAAAGGCGTCGCAGAGATGGCACGACGTATAGTCGATACCACATCACTAGATTTATCGGAAGCATTCTGGGCAAGTCGAGTAGCTGCGATGTGTGTTTCCACTATCTGACAAATAGATGGCGCTGTACTTCACGAGCGTTCTCGATGTTACTAGTTTCTTTGATATTCGTTTCTGCTATTCTGCGATAGATGGCGCTACTTTACCGGTTTTTTTTATTGCTTAGATGGTTGGACGAGCTCACAGCCCACCTGGTGTTAATTGATTACTGGAGCCCATAGACATCTACAAAGTAAATGCGCCACCCACCTTGAGATATAACTTCTAAGTTCTCAGTATAGTTACAACGGCTACCCCATCCTTCAAACCGAAACGCATTACTGCTTCACGGTAGAAATAGGCAGGGTGGTGGTACCTACCCGCGCGGACTCACAAGAAGTCCTACCACTAGTAAAATTTGTGTTTTCGCTATCTAACAATAGATCGCGTTGTACTTCTCGAGTGTTCTCGAGTTGACGATTAATATTCGTTTCTGCTATTCGGTGATAGATGGCGCTACTTTTACCGGCGTAACAGTTTTATTGTGGCATTTTAAAAAGTTGTTGAATAGAAGGATGCTCTTTATCGATTCTATTTCAAGACCAGAAAGAGGCATACTTAACAGAATCGGATTGACTCAGCTTTCATTAAAAAGTCTCGTTTAATCAAATTTGAATTGAAATTGCTCCGAAATTGGTATAGGGCTGCTGTATTGTTACATCATCTGCAAGTTCATCAAAACTTGATAGAAAAATTAATAATTTAACAAAATAATAATAAATCAAATTCCACAACCCTATAATAGGATGATCAAGAAACAATTAAATTTAATTCCCATCCCCTAACCCACATCAAAATGTACACTTTACTGGTTTCGGTAAATTTCTTGTATAATTTAAGGGCGATCTCAACCCCAATTAGGAACGGACTCGATACACAAGGTATACCCCCGAAAGGGATGGCTCTTCTTGATAAATTAAGATAGGCTGGCTAAGCTGTCGATACCATTCGATTAAGTACTTAAGGATATTATGAACTTCAGTTACCGCGTATAAGACACTTGGCTGTGTGGTCTATAGACTAACATCACCTTTTTTCGTGTTTGGTAACTGGTCATTCACCGAAAAATGGTCAATAATGTTCTTTGAGTATTGAGTATTATATTATTAGCGTGCTGTGATATCCAACTAGCCTTTATTTGTCATAGGGCCTATAAAAAATCTGTACGGGCAGTTATCACTATACTACAAGTTTTTACCTCGAAACAATCATATGTAAATAATTTTCATCAAAGCAATTCGGAAAAAAACATGCGAGTTTGGGTTTCTTCTACTTAATAGGGTGAGCTGATTAATTAACTAATTAATGTAAATTCATTTTATTGACACCACTGATTTTTTGATACAATGTCCAGTGAGATCGCCTTCTTGTCTAATTGGCTTCATTTTATTGACGCCGCTGATCTTTTGACATAATGTCTAGTGAGATCGCCTTCTTGTCTAAATCGGCTTCATTTTAATGACACCGTTGATCTTTTGACACAATGTCTAGTGAGACGCCTTCTTGTCTAAATCGGCTTCATTTTATTGACACCGCTGATCTTTTGACACAATGTCTAGTGAGATCGCCTTCTTGTCTAAATCAGCTTCATTTTATTGACGTCGCTAAACTTTTGACACAATGTCTAGTGAGATCGTCTTTATGTCTATCGGTTAAGTAATTACTATCAGGCTTAATCACACAAATTTTGCATTATTATTTCAGCTTTTCAGATTATATGAATTTTGGTTGATTGAGAAGTTGGGTAGATGGTGTCATTGTTAGACCGTTGAGAAATCTTCAATCAGAAGGTAAATGGTAGTTAATATCTTATTAATGTAGTATGCGGACAACCAAACGAGAGAAAAATAACTATGGATTTTATGATGACAAGAAGTCTTCAAGTTCTACATTGGAATTTCAAATTCTTGCCAAAAGATAATGGTGCGTCACAAGCTCCATCAGATTCAACCAAGAATATGACTAGAAAAAAAATAATAAAGCAGTAGTCAATACAAAAAAGGCTTCTAGTGATTAAGAATAAATTGGACAATAAAAAAAAACAATAATCACAAATGTAGAAAAAAATGCAAGAAATTTCAAAGGGAATTATTTCAAAGTGTATTCAGGTCAATTAATTTTGTTCACGAGAAATCGTGACGGATACGCTGCGGGCCGATCCGGGAACTGCCGCAAATTATCTTCAATCCACAAAGACGAAGATTAAATTTCTAATTGTTACAAGCTCTATCCTCACAGTTCTTTGGTGCCCTTCAACCCGAAGAACTTCGGAGTTAAGAACTAGGCAATGAGCGTTTTTTATGTATAAATCTACAGTGGTTTTTTACGAATGTTCCGCTATATCTACCGAACCATGGATCCGATTGACTTGAAACTAGGTATCCATGTAAGAAAATACATGTACTTAATGGATAGGCTAATATTTATATATGTGTTGGACTCCTTACATCAGTTGCGGGGGCGTTAATGATGAGAATCTTTGTGTGGGTGAGAAATAATAATGTCAATTTTAAATGTCCAGCGAAGTGGACGGGTACAGCTAGTTATTACCTGAAAACAATAACTATTGATGGTATGACATTATTGTTCCATACAGTCGTTCATCTCTTATTTAACTGCTTAGGGAAAAAATCAAGTGGATGCTGAAGGCATCACCTGCCAAGATATATTGTGTTTGTAGCCTCAGCAGCTTAAGCTCTGCGCTAACGAATCAGTCAGAATATATGCGACTGCCTATTTCTGCCGCGAAGCAGTAATGTGTTTCGGTTTGAAGGGTGGGGCAGCTCTTGTAACTATACTGAGACCTTAGAGCTCATATCCCAAGGTTGGTGGCGGCATTTACGTTGTAGATATCTATGGGCTCCGGTAGCCACTTAAAATCAGGTGGGTCGTAAGGTCGTCCACCCATCTAAGCAAAAAAAAGCGAACCAGCAAGCGCTTTAGTTTAAATATTAGTACAGCGGTTATAAAATTCGATTGAGACTGCAAAGTCAAGGTATTGGCTGAATTTACATTATCATGTGCATGACAACCTAACAGACATTCCGTGACGTTGTCCAGGCATCTTTTGTAATAAAAAATACAAAAATTAAGATGGCAGACACAGAATAAAGAAATTCAACTAAGACCCAGCCGTTATGAGCTGTCAATGGCAAGAAAATTATTTGATCTTTTCACACATATAAAACTTTTTGGTTTAATTAAAAAGTCATTAAGCGGCGGTCGGCTATGCTTTTAACACCCTGCCCTGGTCCGTGATAGGGGGAGCGCTGGAACGACACGGAGTGCCCCCCTACCTTCGCCGGCTGGTGGGTTCCTACTTGGAGGACAGATCGGTCACGTGTACCGGACACGGTGGGATCGTGCACCGGTTCCCGGTCGTGCGCGGTGTTCCACAGGGGTCGGTGCTCGGCCCTCTTTTTTGAAATATCGGGTATGACTGGGTACTGAGGGGTGCCCTCCTCCCGGGCCTAAGCGTAATCTGTTACGCAGACGACACGTTGGTCGTGGCCCGGGGGGGGAGTTTTGCTGAGTCTGCCCGTCTTGCTACGGCTGGGGTGGCGCATGTCGTCGGCAAAATCAGGAGATTGGGCCTCGACGTGGCGCTCAGTAAATCCGAGGCCATGTGGTTCCCCAGGCCCCGGGGAGTGCCACCTGTCGATGCCCATATCGTGGTTGGAGGCGTTCGTATCGGGGTCGGGGTGCAGTTGAAGTACCTCGGCCTCATTCTGGATAGTCGTTGGACCTTCCGTGCTCACTTTCAAAATCTGGTCCCTCGTCTGTTGGGGGTGGCCGGCGCGTTAAGCCGGCTTCTTCCCAACGTTGGGGGGCCTGACCAGGTGACGCGCCGTCTCTATACAGGGGTGGTGCGATCAATGGCCCTATACGGGGCGCCCGTGTGGGGCCAGTCCCTGGCCGTGGGGGTAGCGAAGCTGCTGCAACGGCCGCAACGCACCATCGCGGTCAGGGTCATCCGCGGCTATCGCACCATCTCCTTCGAGGCGGCGTGTGTACTGGCTGGGACGCCGCCTTGGGTTCTGGAAGCGGAGGCGGCTGACTATCAGTGGCGGGCTGACCTTCGTGCACGGGGCGTGTCACGTCCCAGCCCCAGTGTGGTCAGAGCGCGGAGGGCCCAATCTCGGCGGTCCGTGCTGGAGTCATGGTCCAGACGGCTGGCCGATCCTTCGGCTGGTCGTAGGACCGTCGAGGCGATTCGCCCGGTTCTTGTGAATTGGGTGAATCGTGACAGAGGACGCCTCACTTTCCGGCTCACGCAGGTGCTCACTGGGCATGGTTGCTTCGGTGAGTTCCTGCACCGGATCGGAGCCGAGCTGACGGCAGAGTGCCACCATTGCGGTTGCGACTTGGACACGGCGGAGCACACGCTCATCGCCTGCCCCGCATGGGAGGGGTGGCGCCGTGTCCTTGTCGCAAAAATAGGAAACGACTTGTCGTTGCCGGGTGTTGTGGCATCAATGCTCGGTGACGACGAGTCGTGGAAGGCGATGCTCGACTTCTGCGAGTGCACCATCTCGCAGAAGGAGGCGGCGGGGCGCGTGCGAGACGCGCAGGCCCGCCGCCGTCGAGCGGGGGCCAGGGAGGCGGATTTCGCCCAAGCCCTGGCCCTCTAAGTGTTTCGGGTCTCTCTCACATGTCGGCCTGGGGACCGACGAAGGGGACCTAAGAAGATGACATGCAAGCTGCTCTGCACGCGTTTTATGCAAGAGCGTCCGGGTGATGGAAGGCCGGCTATCCTCAACCCACGCTGGTTCTGACCCAGCGGGGTATTCCGAGGGTAGACCATTCTAACCGGCGCCATCTAGGCGGGCTTCGGATAGCCTGCCGACCGAGAGGACTGGTGGTCGTGGCGCCGACGACCGCCAGTCCGGCGTCCCGAGGGGGAGGGTGATGGGAGAGATGTGCTCCGCACTAAACGCTTCACTTTCCCCCCTTTGCCTTTTCATGAGTTCTGTCTCATGCGAGGTTTGGACGTTGGTTGTTGAGCGACAGGAGGTTTTAGTCGGTTCAACTCCGACATGCCCCGCCCTCCATCCCCAGTCGGAGGGCGGAAGTCCGGTGATTTCCTCCTGACAAAAAAAAAAAAAAAAAAGCGGCGGTCGGCTGTGTGGTGTCGAAAAGTAATAACATCCCCTGTCTCCTCCCATGAGTGTCTTGAAAGGCGATCACGGGTTTATCCAGAGAATGAGTAGCAGTGTTCTCCGAATATTACGGCAATCAGCCCCCAGTCAAATCAAATTAAATCAAATCAAAAAAACAAATTCAACATAAATGAAAGTACACACTTGTTGAGCGTCAAATTCTCGGAAATACCGCGGTTCCTGACTAAGATAATGGCCATGTCCTACCCCAAGGTGAAATATAGCCTAACACTGACGACCTGTTGAAGGTCACAAGCATCCGAGATGCAGGCGGCGTAGTAACGGTCATTGTGGCGAAGCTTGGAGAAGGCCTATATCCAGCATGGGCTATATCCAGTCTGTGAGCTGAAGTATAGAAGAACTCGCGATAAGTCTTCAAATTGAAACGGGAACTAGTAATGGCATCAGCTTTCAATTTCATCCGGTAACCAAGCCTTAGTTCATTGAATGCTTCCAGTTCAAGTTTAAGAGACAATGAATATTAATCAACTGTGATATTGTTTGGTTTAATTAGTGTTCCCCTCCTAACTACACCTGTGTGTCAAAGGTTACGTACAAGGTTAACAGTGTAGGCTGTGTGAAAATCTATTTAGGCGTTTACATAGGTTTGTTGCGGCAGTCAAGCTAACTGTTTACCATGATACAGCTCAGATAATAATATAGTAGGACGTATTGTGAGCTCCCATAGCCAAACTCAGTTTATTTCTGCCGTTAGAAATTAATGGATTCTGGTCTGACGGAATGGACACTATCATACAAAATAATTGTGACACCAATTTCATGGCTGGTAGGACCTCTTGAGAGTCCGCGCGGGCAGGTACCCCCACCTCGCATTTTTTTCTGCTGTGAAGCTGTAATGCGTTTCGGTTTGAAGGGCGGTGCAGCCGTTGTAACTACACTGAGACTTTAGAACTGATATCTCAAGGTGGGTGGCGCATTTACGTCTTAGATGTCTATTGGCTACAGTAACCACTTAACGCCAGCTGGGCTGTGAGCTCGTCCACCCATCTAAGCAATAAAAAATAAAAATAAATGGCCAAAGGTAGATTTAAAAAAATATATATATTATTAGGAATCAGAAGAAAAACCATTAAAAAAATAACAATTAGCACACAATTACAGAGACTTAAAACAATGACTCACGCACACCATGTCCACGACTACCTTCTCTCACGAACGCCGCCGATCGAATCAATGTTTCGAGCAAAGGCGTTGCTATTTATAGGCACTGTACCCACAACATTATTATAAAATTCGTGTTTCCTAAATTAACACTTAAAGTCTTTGAACGATGTTCTCTCGACGAATGACAACCGACAAATGCACGGGTGACTTTTTTTTTCCTACCTAAGCTGAGAGCCTTGAGAGGCTATGTCAGCGTAACCCTAACTTTTGTAGGTGAGCTCACGGGGCTCAAACCTGATGACGTTGCTAACACGAACCCTAGCAAGAGTCGTGCTTCGCAGAATCTACCACCGGATCGGAAACGCGACCCACTGAGAAGATCCGGCGAGAAACTCAGTGGGCTGTGTCTGAGAGTTAATTTACTCGTCGAGCCCTTCGTCGCAAGCGACGGGTTCGACGAGAACGGTGACCGGTTCTTGAATTACCTAAAAGCACCGTTAGTGGATCGGGTGGATCCGAGATGACGTGTTTTGGGCGACGTCGACTGCTTTCCATTCTGTCCGCAGGATCGGGAATGAAACACGGGTGACGAAGCTGCGCGCCGGTTTTATATCCTTTTTGTAGGGTATTCCTTACTCGGCCTCTCCTGACTGTGGTTCGTCCTCGACCACATTTCTGTGTTCTTCTTCTGGAGTCTCTAGTTACTTGGTCTATTTCTTGACCTTCGTCTTCAAGTAATGGCATCGATGGTCCAGCAACTGTGCTCATATCACTGGAGTCCACTCGTAACGATGATGCGGAAGCGTGCGAAAGATCTTGTTAGGACCGCGCCTCCCGAAAGTTCGGCAGGGCAGCCGTCCCAGCTCCAGTCTGCTCCCACAATGTGAGGCTGCACCACGTGTGGCAGGCGTCCCGCTCGACCGTCCTGATAGATAATCCTGAAAATGCAGGCGGAGCGCATAAGTAGCTCAGCAGGACTGCAAACGAACTACTCACCAAAGGCATCATAGTCCCCGACGAGTGAAGCAGCAGGCCGCAGATCGAGCGACATCGCCCTCTGCGTCACTGCCAGTCGTACGGCACCGGAAGTCGGCGGCATGCGAGCAGTGCGCGCAGCCAGCGGTACGCGAGCAGTGCGCGCAGTATGCGCGCCAGAAGTAGATGAGCGCGCGCAGCCACCGACACTCGAGCAGCACGTGCAGTATGCACGCCAGAAGTAGGTGAGCGCGCGCAGGCAGCGACACACGAGCAGCACGTGCAGTATGCACGTCTGAAGCAGGCGAGCGCGCAGTTACGGCACGCGAGCAGTGCGCGCAGTAGCAATCATCCTTAATGCGCATATTCCTGTTATTATCCAAGGGCCAGTGTGCGTCGCCCTTCGTTAAGTGTCTTCTGCATTTGGTTATCAGTGATCCCTGTAAAATGGTCCCAGACCCACTCGTACGAAGATCGTATTAAAAACGTACGAGTGCATTCCACACGCAGAGCGTATTCAAAGTGTGAAGCTTCCCGACACGCCGACCATACTCAAACGTGCCGAGGCTTCTCAATACGCCAGCTTAGGCCGATTGTATTGAGGCATCTCACCGTGTAGAATTAGTCACACGAGTGAGGGATACGTAAAATGGTCCCAGACCCACTCGTACGAAGATCGTATTAAAAACGTACGAGTGCATTCCACACGCAGAGTTTATTCAAACGTGTGAAGCTTCCCGGCACGCCGACCATACTCAAACGTGCCGAGGCTTCTCAATACGCCAGCCTAGACCAATCGTATTGAGGCATCTCACAGTGACTCCGAGTGAGGGATACGTAACTAGAGAGCAATCATCTATAGCTCACCCTCCAGGTTCACCATGGGAATACGTATATTTGTGAACAATGATCATTATTAACTTTACTTGCTCTCAAAGAAGGCAGCACATGTCTCAGGGGTCCACTCGCCCCGCCACGACACCATATATTGTGCAGCTGCTTGCGTAGTTTTGCCATAACTGCCGTTGAGCAGCCGTAGGATAGCGTCCACTGGGTAGAATTTCGACAACCTTATACGGGCCACGCATGCCGGAATCAAGTTTACCTGCCGACCGATATTACGCAGCTACCGGCACGTCGCTTGCGTGCTACTGCCGCAGGAACCATCGAGGGGCCCGAGCTGGCGGCAATGCCTGTGAGGCACCATCCTCACCATTCGGTAAGGTCCACAGATTGCCGGATCTAGATTTCCTGTAGACTGAGTTATTACCAAAACAAGATTATCGACATTAAAAACGGCTGCTGCTCGTCGGTGCCCATCCACGCGAGCATCATATCGCTTTTCACTTCGTGGTACCAATTGATGAGCTCTACCTCGACCTAGTTCTCGACGAACTCACCTCGAACGATACACCTCAGTCGTGACATCAGTAATTAGAGTCCTCACCACAGGTGTGGTGGCGTCTTTTCTACCAGAAGCTGCAGGGCGAATGTCTGTTGTCTTGCATTTTGTGATGTTCAGAATGAGCTGTAATCTCAAAAGTTGAGTTGACCATTGCTATTGCCAACATAGTCCCGTCTACTTGTTGGATATTATGCGTCACTAGTGACAACTAACCTGAACCCAACAAGGACTCGGCCTAGCCGGACCTCCACCAAAAATGAAATCAAATCGTGAGTAGATTAACGTTCGCGGCTCTAACCTGAGGGCCCATTATGCCCCGTATCACTATTAAAGTTCTATCAAAGCACTGGCGAGGGTAGACGCCTCAGAACCAGGGATACTAGATTCTACGCGGCCTTGTTGCGAACCAACGATATTCGACATGGGAGTCGTAATTGTCCGTAGAATATCGGTGGTCTGTTCAGCGTGCGCCTTATCGTTAGAACATGTCGCGACAGGTTCTATCGTGCGCGAGCGCATCGTTAGCATCGCGATTCTGTCTATCTGTATATCTCTGTATATCTCTGTGATCGCGAAAGCATAATATCGTTTTCGATTACGAGAATCATCTCGAGACGGTTGCCTCAGTGTACTAGGAGTTTCAGTATGTCTCATTATCACAGTTAAAATTTGCAATCACACAAGAAAAATAACAAATAAAGTATGAAAGCATCAAAGTAAGCAGTCTTTGTAAAACAAAACAAAGTTCAGAGTTTTACGCTACTGTGGGCTATTTGAGTCCTTTATCCCACTTCTGATATTAGGAATCAGAAGAAAAACCATTAAAAAAATAACAATTAGCACACAATTACAGAGACTTAAAACAATGACTCACGCACACCATGTCCACGACTACCTTCTCTCACGAACGCCGCCGATCGAATCAATGTTTCGTTTTTTTTTTTTTTTTTTTTTTTTTCCTACCTAAGCTGAGAGCCTTGAGAGGCTATATCAGCGTAACCCTAACTTTAGTAGGTGAGCTCACGGGGCTCAAACCTGACGATGTTGCTAACACGAACCCTAGCAAGAGTCGTGCTTCGCAGAATCTACCACCGGATCGGAAACGCGACCCACTGAGAAGATCCGGCGAGAAACTCAGTGGGCTGTGTCTGAGAGTTAATTTACTCGTCGAGCCCTTCGTCGCAAGCGACGGGTTCGACGAGAACGGTGACCGGTGCTTGAAGTACCTAAAAGCACCGTTAGTGGATCGGGAGGATCCGAGATAACGTGTTTTGGGCGACGTCGACTGCTTTCCATTCTGTCCGCAGGATCGGGAATGTAGTTACCGGCGGCCACGATGAGAGGGTTCTCGTGTCGTGCCGCTTTATCGAAGTGGCGCATGGACGCCGACTGAAGATACTTACTGATGGACTCTAAGTCCAGGTCGTCATGGAGGTCGACGTTCCTGACGAACCACGGGGCTCCGACGGCTATCCTGCAAAAACGGGATTGAATAATTTGGAATGATTTCAAGTGTATGCGGGCCGCGTGAGCGAACACTACACTTGCATAGGTCATGACGGGGCGTATGCAAGTTTTGTAGAGTGTCACCTTATTTCTAAGGGACATTTTACTTCGCCTACATATCATCGGGTAGAGACGTCCTAGAATGAAGGCGGCACGATCGCGTACCGTCTTGATGTGGGGGCGGAATGTCATCCTACTGTCGAGGGTGACGCCTAAATATTTGACCTTCGGGGCCCACGGTATGGGCTGGTCGAACATCGTGATCGGGCGAACGGCGGGGGCGGGGGTATTGACGCGCCTAGTCGGGAGGGGGATGCTCAGCGTGGTGTTCGGAGGGCGACCCCTTTTGAAGAGCACCGCTGTGCTTTTCGTGGGGTTAATGTCGATGCGCCACTTCCGGAACCACTGTCCCATGGTGGTAGCTGCGGTCTGAAGTCGTCGATGAAGCAACGCCTTCTTCCTACACGAGTAGTAGATGGCGGTGTCATCGGCGAAGAGCGCCAGATGGGTCTCCGGAGACCGGGGTATATCGTTGATATACAAACTGAATAGTAACGGGGAGAGGGCGGAGCCTTGCGGGACTCCGGCTGTGACGCGACGGGGCCGGGAACGCGTTCCCTCAACTCGATATCGGAACGAACGGTTCGACAAGTAGTCTCGTATGATGAGCACGAGTCTGTCTGGCACTCCCATGTTATACAGTTTGAATATCAAACCGTTGTGCCAGACTTTGTCGAACGCCTTCGCTATATCGAAGAAGAGGGCTCCTGTCGGAATGGGTTTCCGCCTGTTCAGCCCTAGTAAGATGTGCTCCGTGAGGCGGTGCACTTGATGGACGCACGAGTGTCTGGCGCGGAATCCAAACTGCTCGTCTATAAGAATTTTATTCGCGGATACGAAATCCCAGAGGCGTTTACGAAGGAGCCGTTCGTATAATTTGCCTATCGCCGGGAGGAGACTGATGGGGCGGTAACTCGCGGTTTCGTTATTCGGTTTGCCCGGCTTGTGTATGCCGATAACGTCCGCTTCTTTCCACGCCGCGGGAAAGATGCAGTTCGTCATAGCAGCATTTAATATCGTGGCCAACATCGTTATCAGTTGGGCTGGTAACAGTTTTAGCGCGCGGTTGCGGATGCCGTCGGAGCCGGGAGCTTTCCGTGGTTGTAGGCTATCGATCGCCTCCTTAACCTCGGAAGTGGTAATGGGGGGTAGCGCGTCCGAGGGCGGCAGGGAAGCTCTGCGCTCGACCTCCCTGTCGACGAACTCGGTGTGTTCGGGGTCCGCGTGTTGAGTGCTGGTGGTGCACTGTTCTTGCAGTGCATCGGCCAGCAACTCTGCCTTGTCATCGTCATCGTAAGCCGGTGGTTGGCCTGAGGGGCGTACGAGAGGCGGCATAGTGACGATAGTTTCGGACTTGAGGGTCCTAGCTAGTCGCCAGTATGCTTGGTGAGTGGGCGCGAGTTCTTCTAAATAACTATCCCAGTTTTCGTTTCGGGCGTCGCTTAAGCGGGATTTGACCTCCCGCTGTAAGCGACGCATCCGAGTCCGGTTTGAATCCGTGGGATAACGATCGTAGGCCCGGATTGCCGCGTTTCTGATTCTAACGAGGTCCCTAAGATCGGGGGAAAGTCTGATGCGGTGGAAGCAGTCCTCCACATCGACTTGTTTCGAGGATCTTATGATCGCCGTCGAGACGTGATCAGTGAAGATGTTTATGGATTCGACGGTATCCTCGGGGGATGGAGTTGAATCCGGGCCGCAAGGGAGGATTGGTGGAGCGGTGTCAGCTAAGCACGTGCCCAGCTTCTTCCAATCCACCATGGTCCTCGTATCTGGTTCGCGGTTGAGTGGGCGACCGAGCTGCATGACTACAGGTCGGTGGTCTGAGTCGAGTTCTGACATTGCCTCGATGGAGCGTAAGCGCAGAGTTACGTTCCTCAGCAGTGCCAGATCTATTGTGCTCGGACGACGCGCGGCGTTGTACGGATAGCACGTGGGGGTCGGGGGGTTGAATATTTCGAATGTGAGGTCGTCTATGAACGCGTCGAGACGCCTACCGTTCACATTCGTGCGATGGCAGTTCCACCTAGTGTGGTGGCAATTTAAATCGCCTGCCAGGATGACCGCGTCCCCCATACCGAGCAGTGTCTCGAGGTCACTGCTCAGGAGGGGTTTGTCAGGGGGGAGATAGACGGATGCGATGACGATCGGCTGGTGTCCCGTCAGCGCGATGCGGCACACTGACGCCTCGATATGTAAGAGCGAGGGAGTATCGAGAGGGACGCAGTGCAGGGCCCTCCTATAGTAAATGACAGTCCCGCCCTTGCGGGTGGAGAGTCTGTCATTCCTAACCATGACGTAATTCGCGACTTTGGGGTCGCGACGCGAGGGCTTTAGGAAGGTCTCCTGCACCAGAAGGATGTCGATGAGATTGTCACGGAGAAACTCATATACTTGGTCGCGCTGACGCGCGAGTCCGTTAGCATTATAAAATGCTAACTTTAAGGAACGCGGTTTTACCCTACCGTTGTTGGCCATTGATTACCGGTAATCAACCCAGCGTACGCTGGACGGACTCGATGACGTCCATATGGTCGAACGTCGCGTATAGGCGGTCATCGGCCGTGACCGCCCTGCGCATGGCGTCGGCGAACGAGCGCATGCGATCTATATTTATCGCGGCGATATAATCCCGCACGATTGAAAAATCGTTTACGGCAGGCCGCGCGGGGCCGGGGCGAGGCGCGGGACCGGGCGCGAGGGCGGGGCGCGGCGCGAGCAGGGGCTGGGGTGCCGGTGGTTTCCCTGCCAACGTGAGCGGCAGCGGTTTTGCCCACGCGGAGACGGTGGGCACCGGTGCCGGCACGAAGGCAGGTTTCGGCGCGCGGGGCGCCGAAGTCTTTGGGCCGACGGTTTTCAGTGGCGCGTTGGCCAGACGCTTCCGCGGGGCCTTGGGGCATCCGCGGTAGTTGGCCGTGTGACCCTGCTTTTGGCAGAGCACACAGCTCGGCGGTTCGGTCGCGGTCTCCTTGACCCGCGAGCAGTCGGCTGTCGCGTGGTCACCGAGGCACTTTACGCACCGCGGACGCGCGTGGCAATTGCGCGCGGAGTGGCCATAAAGTTGGCACCTATGGCACTGCCCGGGAGTGCCTTTTTTGTGTGGGGCCTCGACGGTGACCCCTGATAAACCGCAAACGGTGCGGAGACTTGAGGCGATCCGTTTGCCTTCCGGAGTAGGTTCTAGCGCGACGAGAACCATGTTATACGGGAACTTGTCCCGACCGCTGTGCATACGGTGCACACTTACTATCGGGTACGCCTGCCCGATTAGGTTTTCCTTAATTAGCTCGACGTCGAGCTCCTTTGGTACTCCGCGTATTACTACGCGGAGCTCGCGGTCCTCCTGGAGTGCATAGGTGTGGTAACCTATGCTCTCTTTTCGGAGGTAAGATGTGAGGGCCCTATGGTCGCCCGGCGTTGCGACCTTAATTTGAATCCCGTGCGCGAGATTACGCGCTTGGGAGTAATTTATTTTATTGGCCGTAAGGGCCTGGGATACCCGGTTCCACGCTGATTTTTCCCGTAGGATTACGGGCGGGGGCGCGGTAATTTTATTGACGGGCGCGGGTTTCGGCGACGGGGTTGCGCGGCGAGGGGAGTCGGGTGAGACCACGACTTTAGGTCGCGACGCGTTCGCGGCCTTGGGCTGTTTTGGCGCTGTGGACGGTTCCACGGCACGGGCGCGTTTTTTGCCGCGCGTGACGGTTTTGAACCCATCGGAGGTTCCGGGCTGCGGGCTCGTCGCGGACTCGAAGTCCATCTCCGATCCGGTATCGGAGTCTGAACCGGAGTTGGCGATTGACGACGCGACGGACGAGATCGGTGTAAACGTCGCGGGTGCGTTAGGCGCCTCGCTGGCGCTAGGCGCTTCATGAGTCGCTACGTGAATACGTGCGCTCGAAATGGATTTGGGGGCGGGGCATGTTTGTGCGGCTCTGAACGACGCGGCGAGGGACGCGGGCGGGGGGGAACTTGCGCGGGCGGCCCTGTAGGCCGCGAATTCGGCCGTGAGGTTAGATAGGACCGGGTACTTCTCGGCAAGTAACCCGAGAAACCCTAATAACTCTTCTTCCATGGTTTCTTTTGCCCGGGGGGGGCGTCCCCGGGACTTAAGGCACACTCGCCGAAAGGCGAGTCCCCTGAGTAGGAGTTCACCCCCTGAGCTTTACCAGCTCCAAGGGGGGGGAGTGCCTTTGCCGTGAAAACGGCAGTCGGCTGGGAATCGGGGTGGAAAGTTGGGAAGGTAGGGCTCCACTGGGTTGTGAGAATGCCACAACAAGCGGTGATCTCAGTGGAGTTTTAGTCTCGAAAGAGACTGTTTTTCACGCCGAATAAATAATTAAATTTAATAAATGAGATGAGTGAAATGATAGTGTGAAGTTGTCGTTGCGAGTGCACAATCAACAAGCTCGAATCGCTTTTACGACACAAGGTCGCGACGCCAGCGATAGTGCGTCAAGAATTCGCAACAATGCCGCGATCGGTGCGACAACGACAATGCAACGAAACTCGAGACACAAGATCGCGACGGCAGCGACAATTTTTCGTAAAAACGCGTCCGGACTGTACGGCGATGCAATCGGAACTGAAATGTTTCGTTTTTTTTTTTTTTTTTTTTTTTCCTACCTAAGCTGAGAGCCTTGAGAGGCTATGTCAGCGTAACCCTAACTTTAGTAGGTGAGCTCACGGGGCTCAAACCTGACGATGTTGCTAACACGAACCCTAGCAAGAGTCGTGCTTCGCAGAATCTACCACCGGATCGGAAACGCGACCCACTGAGAAGATCCGGCGAGAAACTCAGTGGGCTGTGTCTGGGAGTTAATTTACTCGTCGAGCCCTTCGTCGCAAGCGACGGGTTCGACGAGAACGGTGACCGGTGCTTGAAGTACCTAGAAGCACCGTTAGTGGATCGGGAGGATCCGAGATGACGTGTTTTGGGCGACGTCGACTGCTTTCCATTCTGTCCGCAGGATCGGGAATGTAGTTACCGGCGGCCACGATGAGAGGGTTCTCGTGTCGTGCCGCTTTATCGAAGTGGCGCATGGACGCCGACTGCAGATACTTACTGATGGACTCTAAGTCCAGGTCGTCATGGAGGTCGACGTTCCTGACGAACCACGGGGCTCCGACGGCTATCCTGCAAAAACGGGATTGAATAATTTGGAATGATTTCAAGTGTATGCGGGCCGCGTGAGCGAACACTACACTTGCATAGGTCATGACGGGGCGTATGCAAGTTTTGTAGAGTGTCACCTTATTTCTAAGGGACATTTTACTTCGCCTACATATCATCGGGTAGAGACGTCCTAGAATGAAGGCGGCACGATCGCGTACCGTCTTGATGTGGGGGCGGAATGTCATCCTACTGTCGAGGGTGACGCCTAAATATTTGACCTTCGGGGCCCACGGTATGGGCTGGTCGAACATCGTGATCGGGCGAACGGCGGGGGCGGGGGTATTGACGCGCCTAGTCGGGAGGGGGATGCTCAGCGTGGTGTTCGGAGGGCGACCCCTTTTGAAGAGCACCGCTGTGCTTTTCGTGGGGTTAATGTCGATGCGCCACTTCCGGAACCACTGTCCCATGGTCGTAGCTGCGGTCTGAAGTCGTCGATGAAGCAACGCCTTCTTCCTACACGAGTAGTAGATGGCGGTGTCATCGGCGAAGAGCGCCAGATGGGTCTCCGGAGACCGGGGTATATCGTTGATATACAAACTGAATAGTAACGGGGAGAGGGCGGAGCCTTGCGGGACTCCGGCTGTGACGTGAAAATGTTTCGAGCAAAGGCGTTGCTATTTATAGGCACTGTACCCACAACATTATTATAAAATTCGTGTTTCCTAAATTAACACTTAAAGTCTTTGAACGATGTTCTCTCGACGAATGACAACCGACAAATGCACGGGTGACGAAGCTGCGCGCCGGTTTTATATCCTTTTTGTAGGGTATTCCTTACTATATATATATATATATATATTGCTTAGATGTGTGGACGAGCTCACGGCCCACCTGGTCTCAAGTAATAAACGAAGTTCATAGACATCTACAACGTCAATGCCGTCACGCACCTTGAGATACGAGTTCTAATGTCTCAGTATAGTTACAAGGGTTGCCCCACCCTTCGAACCGAAACGCATTACTGCTTCACGGTAGAAATAAGCAGAGTGGTTGTACCTACTCATGCGGACTCACAAGACGTCCTACCATCAGTAAAAACCACGTGACGATATTTACGTTGTGATGTAATATATGGAGATTTATGGAAATGGTAGTGCAAGGTAGAGGGGGAAGAGGTCGACCGGAGAAGACATGGATGGAGTGTGTGAATGACGATATGAGAGAGAGAGGAGTGAGTGTTGAGATGACGACTGATAGAAGAGAATGGAAGAGAAAAATTAGCTGTGCCGACCCCACCTAGTGGGATAAGGTGGAGAAAAAGAAGAAGATGTAATAATATCCAGTAACTACTAACAGTAAGTGATTCGTGAGCTGGTTCACCCATCTAATACAATAGAAATCATTAAGGTACTCTGACCCGATCTAGGTCTTAATGCGATTAAGAAACAAAATTGTAATAAAAGAAGAGTTCATATTACTTATTTAACTTTTACCGATACCTGCTTATAAATGCTAAACAAGATTCGAAATAAGCTGCTATTACCATTATAACGGAAATTTTCAACAAAATTTCGAACAACAATAAAAAGCACATTTCCAAAATAGCTTAAAACAAACAGTTATAATCTAAAACAAGTTTGACAACATTCTGCTCATTTAGAATGAAAAGTTGGAAACTCATCCATGGATAATATTTACATACTCATATATAACTAGACGATATTTACATACTCATCTATATATTAATACGTGAAGCAAAAACTTTGTATCCCTTTTTACGAAAATTGCACGAACAAAGGAATATGAAATTTTCCACACTTATAGAGAATATAGAGAAGAAGTGCACAATGCTAATATATTTTTAAAGTAATGCATAAAAGATACATTAAATCAATAAAGAAAACATTACACACACTACATACCATGTATTTGACGCACACACGCATGCATACTATTTATTGTCAAACTTTTGTTCTTGACGTCTGTGGTCAAATAAAGAATAGGTTAATATTGTTTATCTTTAATATTATTTATCTATAGTGCAGTTTTGGCGAAATCTCTGATTATAGAAGTATAATAATATTACTTTTTGACAATAGAATATTTATTATTCAAACTTATAATTTAAATGAATTATTGTCGAATTTCGACTATTGCGGGACCACTAGTATTTCTAAATTTACGCAACTGCTGGTTTTTTTTTTTTTTTTTTTTTATTGCCTAGATATGTGGACGAGCTCACAGCCCACCTGGTGTTAAGTGGTTACTGGAACCCATAGACATCTACAACGTAAATGCGCCACACACCTCGAGATATAAGTTCTAAGGTCTCAGTATAGTTACAACGGCTGCCCCACCCTTCAAACCGAAACGCATTACTGCTTCACGGCAGAAATAAGCGGGGCGGTGGTACCTACCCGTGCGGACTCACAAGAGGTCCTACCACCAGTAAAGTTATCTATATGACGAATGTCAAACTTAGGAATTGTCATAGAAAGTTTTCCTGAAGCTAAGAGCATGGCAAAGGGGCGATGATAGGTCTCTCGCCTTTAGACCGATAAAAAGGTCAGGAAACTGAAATTGCAACTAAGACTGAAGTTAAAAATTCAATGAATATGGTCGTGCTACATGACGAGAGAAGGAGGAAAAATACAGAAAAACGGGCAAAAATTATAGCAGGGACAGCCCTAAAGTGGAATGATTTTTTTATAAAATAGTTCGATGCAATCAAAGTTTAAAGTCAGTGAAAACTTCCTTACATATCCGCTGCTAGCTTAAGGGGTTATTCCTGCTACACGCGGACGGATAAGTGAGGTGACGGGCTCAACCTGAAAGATTTTGCTAAGACTAGTCTTAGCAAGAGCACTGCTTTCAAAAATCTACCACCGGAATCGCCACCAACTTGAAGATCCGGCGAGAAACTCAATGCACAAGTCAATGAACACAATTTACTTGAGTGAAATATTATTCCAGTTGATTTTAATTTAGAACGAAACTGCTGAACTGTTTTTAATAAAATATAAAATACAGATCAAATCCGAACGAATTTTGCAAATCAATTTCTAAACGACATCATGAGTCCAGAGATCAAAAACATACTCAGAACAGGACTCAGAACGTCCTGATTTTGAAGTAATCAAAATCGAAAAAGAGTCATTCTTCTCGCGTCTCATAACCAGTAGTGGCCTCAGGGATAACGCGACGCGGAGTGAGGAGGGTCTCGCCACCAGAGGCGTTTCTCTCTCACATACGAACCAAGAAAACTCGCTCACTTGTTAAGGTGCGGCCTCTTAGATTAGCTATATAGGCCAAGAATTGGAAATATACCATTAAAATATCGATGTTTTTACATTAAAAACGGGGGGTTGGTGCTTCCCGCTTCCGTAGGTTTAACCCGCGATTCCCTACAAGTGACCCCTGGGTGGTGCTAAACGGGAGCCGAAAACATAACCGGTGGTAGGACCTAGTCCGACTGGCTGGCGACCACCCTCCAACTAGAGTCCGCCGCCAAATAGCCTAGCTGTGTTCCGGCGTGTGGGTTGGAGAGCCAGTTCTATCCCTTCCCTTTCCCCTTCCTTGTTGGGGTTGAGTCTTGGTGACGCCTGGAACTTGCGGAGCAGACGTGCGTGCGAACTCACGGGGCGTGATTGTTTGACGGGGGTATAGGGAGACCCAGTGAAACGGTACCCGCTGCCGCCCGCCGGTCAGTAGGGGACCTGAACCCGGGTGTCTCTACTAAACTCCGCCCCGGGAAGCTATCCCGCCAACCGGTGTAAAATCCTGCCGTGCGGTCGTCGTGCCGGAGTCGGAGACCGGAGTGGATCCCGGCGATCGCACGCAGAGTGGACTGGGGGCCCTTCCATGCCCTGCGTCAGTCTCTCACGCAACCCGTGGTCGAGCACGTACTATGTTCCGCGCTTCATTCAGGTGTTGCCTCGATCTCACCTCCAACATCCTACCTCTCCTAATCCTACTCTCCGAAAACTTAAACATCATGAAGACGACAAAAAAAAGAAAAGGGTTTCACAGGCGGTCCCCCATTTCACATTTAATGTGGATTTCAGCAATGTCAGGGGCCTACATAGCAACCTTGACGCCGTACACCACCACCTTGAGACGGCGCAGCCTGCCCTGCTTTTTTTAACGGAGACGCAGATATCTGCTCCGGATGATACCTCATACCTTGAATACCCCGGCTACGTATTGGAGCACAACTTCCTGCGTAAAGCCGGGGTGTGCGTATTCGTCCGGGCTGATGTCTGTTGTCGCCGTCTTCGGGGCCTCGAACAACGGGACCTGTCCCTCTTGTGGCTGCGCGTAGATCACGGGGGCCGTAGCCGAATCTACGCGTGCCTGTACAGGTCCCACAGCAGTGATGCAGGTTCAGCTCTGTTTGAGCATGTGCAAGAGGGGACTAACCGCGTGCTTGAGCAGTACCCATCTGCGGAGGTGGTGGTTCTTGGAGACTTTAACGCTCACCACCAAGAGTGGTTGGGATCCAGAACCACTGACCTCCCGGGTCGGACTGCCTACGATTTCGCCTTGGCCTACGGCTTCTCCCAGCTGGTGACACAGCCCACCCGTGTCCCAGATATCGAGGGGCACGAGCCTTCTTTGTTGGACCTTCTGCTGACCACAGATCCGGCCGGATACAGTGTGGTGGTCGACGCTCCACTTGGATCGTCTGATCACTGCCTTATTCGTGCTGCCGTACCACTCTCTCGTCCTGATCGTCGAACGACGACCGGGTATCGAAGAGTTTGGCGGTATATGTCAGCAGACTGGGATGGATTGCGTGAATTTTACGCATCCTACCCATGGGGGCGGTTCTGCTTTTCCTCTGCTGATCCTGACGTCTGTGCGGACCGTCTTAAAGACGTGGTGCTCCAGGGGATGGAATTGTTTATTCCCTCCTCTGAAGTGCCCGTTGGGGGTCGCAGCAGACCCTGGTATAACAATGCCAGCAGGGATGCTGCACACCTCAAGCGGTCCGCATACGTGGCATGGGATAATGCCAGGAGACGTCGGGATCCTAACATCTCAGGTGAAAGGCGGAAATATAACGCCGCTTCCAGGTCCTACAAGAAGGTAATTGCCAAGGCGAAGTCGGAGCACGTCGCTAGAGTTGGCGAGCGATTGAAGAGCTATCCCTCCGGGAGCCGTGCTTTTTGGTCGCTCGCCAAAGCTGCAGAAGGAAACTTCTGCAGGTCTAGTCTCCCACCACTGCGCAAGTCCGATGACAATCTGGCCCACAGCGCGAAAGAGAAGGCTGACCTTCTGGTCAAACTCTTCGCCTCGAACTCGACTGTGGACGACGGGGGTGTCACACCACCGAACATCCCCCGGTGTGATAGCTCCCTGCCGGAAATCTGCTTCACACAGTGTGCAGTCAGGCGGGAGCTCAGACTCCTGGACGTCCATAAGTCGAGTGGGCCAGACGGCATCCCCGCAGTGGTTTTGAAAACGTGCGCCCCTGAGCTGACACCTGCGCTAACGCGTTTGTATCGCCTCTCTTATTGCACTAACAGGGTTCCGTCTTCATGGAAGACCACCCACGTCCACCCTATCCCCAAGAAGGGTGACCGGTCGGACCCATCGAGCTACAGGCCTATCGCGATAACTTCCTTGCTTTCCAAGGTGATGGAGCGAATTATAAATACACAACTCCTGAAGTATCTTGAAGATCGCCAGCTGATCAGTGACCGACAGTACGGTTTCCGTCACGGTCGCTCAGCTGGCGATCTTCTTGTATACCTTACTCACAGGTGGGCTGAAGCCTTGGAGAGCAAGGGCGAGGCTCTTGCTGTGAGCCTTGATATCGCGAAGGCCTTCGACAGGGTCTGGCATAGGGCACTTCTATCGAAGTTACCATCTTACGGAATCCCCGAGGGTCTCTGCAAGTGGATCGCTAGCTTTTTGGATGGGCGGAGCATCACGGTCGTTGTAGACGGTGACTGTTCTGATACCATGACCATTAACGCTGGCGTTCCACAAGGTTCGGTGCTCTCCCCCACGCTTTTCATCCTGTATATCAATGACATGCTGTCTATTGATGGCATGCATTGCTATGCAGATGATAGCACGGGGGATGCGCGATATATCGGCCATCAGAGTCTCTCTCGGAGCGTGGTGCAAGAGAGACGATCAAAACTTGTGTCTGAAGTAGAGAACTCTCTGGGGCGAGTCTCCAAATGGGGTGAATCGAACTTAGTTCAATTCAACCCGTTGAAGACACAGGTTTGCGCGTTCACTGCGAAGAAGGACCCCTTTGTCATGGCGCCGCAATTCCAAGGAGTATCCCTGCAACCTTCCGAGAGTATCGGGATACTTGGGGTCGACATTTCGAGCGATGTCCAGTTTCGGAGTCATTTGGAAGGCAAAGCCAAGTTGGCGCCCAAAATGCTGGGAGTCCTCAACAGAGCGAAGCGGTACTTCACGCCTGGACAAAGACTTTTGCTTTATAAAGCACAAGTCCGGCCTCGCGTGGAGTACTGCTCCCATCTCTGGGCCGGGGCTCCCAAATACCAGCTTCTTCCATTTGACTCCATACAGAGGAGGGCCGTTCGGATTGTCGATAATCCCATTCTCTCGGATCGTTTGGAGCCTCTGGGTCTGCGGAGGGACTTCGGTTCCCTCTGTATTTTGTACCGTATGTTCCATGGGGAGTGCTCTGAGGAATTGTTCGAGATGATACCAGCATCTCGTTTTTACCATCGCACCGCCCGCCACCGGAGTAGAGTTCATCCATACTACCTGGAGCCACTGCGGTCATCCACAGTGCGTTTCCAGAGATCTTTTTTGCCACGTACCATCCGGCTATGGAATGAGCTCCCCTCCACGGTGTTTCCCGAGCGCTATGACATGTCCTTCTTCAAACGAGGCTTATGGAGAGTATTAAGCGGTAGGCAGCGGCTTGGCTCTGCCCCTGGCATTGCTGAAGTCCATGGGCGACGGTAACCACTCACCATCAGGTGGGCCGTATGCCCGTCTGCCTACAAAGGCAATAAAAAAAAAAAAAAAAAAATTAAACACCCCCACCACGAACCTGGACCTTGATACTTGATGAAATAGGCTGCCAAGTCTATAAACGGGATGATGATATTAGCAAAATAGGAAAATAAGAAGTTGTAAAAGATCTACGTGTCAATTACCACGCTGATCACTAAAATAGGAAATAATGAACTAGTCATTTAATTGTATAAAAATGATTCAGAACTTGTATCTTTGATATAAGACAGTCAGCAATAAAGACTTGATTGTTTAAATCTACTTACTGGTAATAAATAGGGCGTCTGGCGAGTCAGCGAGAAAAGGCACAATTATCTTGGATATAATTTCTCTAGTTCTAATTTAGCAGATTTGTAGCATGTGATTCGAATATTATATAAGTTTTAATTAAATTATTTATATATTAAAGGTAAGAGGTTTTTTTAACCGACTCTTTATGCCGTCTATATTGATAAAAAACGTGTCCTATTTGCCACGCAGGCATAAAAAGCGGAATTCAACTAACGCCATCCAATTAAGTAAAAAATTACATAATTTATAAATGAAACCGTATCCTATGTAGCTCTAATTTTAAACGCGGCCTCCCAAATTGTACTCCGTCTAAATAATTCAAACGCACTGTACGGTGGAAATGTCGGAGGTTCTCAAATTTTATTTTGGAGGCCCCTTTCGTGAACATTAATTACAGCTCAAAAATGTGTAAGTGTACCGGCGAATGTTGGTGTTCCCGCTTTACTAAAATTAAATAGTTGAGTTACACCCGAAGTTACCTTTTTATCTTAACAAAAAACTTACTTTGCAATTGATTGACATGCATGGGCATATAAATTCTCGGTGGGCCTGACGTTTTGTTGCCACTGTTGTTTTTTTAAATTGTTATTATAGATATGACTGAGTAAGCTTGCAGATGACGAGAGTGCTGCTACCTATCTGAGGAATAAGGTTGCAAGACGGTTCTCCGACAGAAATAAGCATGAAGATGTTATCTCTCTGCGGCTTACAATACGTCTTACCATTTGCGGACGAGCACAAAATTAACGCACTCTACTTGGTACGAAAATTAAAATGTGTAAGAACTGGAGCAAAGAGGGCAGCAAAACTTTGAATAGCTAATGCCTCGTCGGGCTTCACATATTTTTTGTTTCATTTAAATACGCAGCAAAATTTTAACTTCTGCAAAACCTACACCGTCTGTTTGACAATTCCTAAAAGCTTGACTAAGTACTTTTAAAGCCTAGAGCATTCATTATTCATTATTTATTTAGTAATGTAATTATTTGCGCCAGAAAATCTCGAAGAAGACGAAAGAGCCCTTTATTTACAAAAGATTTTTTAGGTTCGTTTGTCTCGAAAAAAATGCTTTATTTGGGATTAGTCTGTCTGGGTATTTGATCATTGATAGCGGCAGTATTTTCATCAATTAATTTTCCCACTTAAATTCCTGTATTCCTTCCAGTTCTTATTTTATAATGGGCCCATGTGGTGATACAATCACCCTGTTAATTTTTGCAGCAAAAATTCAGGCGTTGCTGTTTGAAAAGTGGGGCAGATATTGTACTAAAAAAAGTGAGTCGTCAATCTAACGTCTGAAGATAGGCTAAGGTACACGTTTTAGTACACATAGATAACCATAATCCCATAATCTAGTCATAGTCTAGTCATAATCTAATCTAGTCATAACAGAAGTGTAACTACAAAATATATGATAATAGGGTATTATTAAAAATACTGGAAGCGTTTTTAATAGCGGATTAAGTCTTCATTTTTCATTGTTGATGTTTAGATGAACCTATGGATCATCTATGCCCACTGAACACCTTAAGAGATGAAGTTGTGTATCTCAATAGTGATGTCAGTTTGTTTCACCCTTCATAATACAACACATAATTGGGAAGTTGTTTTAGATTACGTTGCCTGTCCTTGACGACGGATTTTCAGCCTGAAAGGGGAAGGACTTCGCTACGATACAGTCTTATTTCGAGCGATGTAATACAATTTTGTCGAGGAAGCCAGGAAATTGTCACTATAGGAGGTAGAAGAGGTCAAAGAAAAAACAACCATTTTACAAATCGTTAAAAATGATTTTAATAAAAACGAATTTGGAGGACGATTTTTTTTATAACATTTTTATTTATTTATTGCTTAGATGGGTGGACGAGCTCTACAACGTAAATGCCGCCACCCACCTTGAGATATGAGCTCTTAAGTCTCAGTTTTTACAGTACAACGGCTGTCCCACCCTTCAAACCGAAACGCGTTACTGCTTCACGGCAGAAATAGGCGGGGTGGTGGTACCTACCCGTGCGGACTCGCAATACGTCCTACCACCAGTAAATTACGGGTATTAGAACCACAAAACTATCTATACATTCTCTGTAAGCAAAATCCGTCTCTGCATTACATATAAATGGTAATAAAATTTATGTAAACATAAAACAGTTTGGACGCTATATACATATATGAAAAAAATCGAATTCCCTTTGGTGGACAGCGTTTCCCATAAGAATCCCATAAACCGTCGTGTATCGTAAAGAAAGTCACTAAATATGAGTTATTATTCCGGCATACATTTACTTTTATGTAGTTTTTGTATTATCATAAGGAAATGAGCTGATCCGTCCCGGGAGTTGTTTATTTTTTGCGATAACTGTTCGCGATGTTATGGGTACAATTTGATAATGGACAAAGATTCAATATATTGTATAAAGTTGGTATGCTTATGAAGGTTTCCGAGTTGACATTTTTTTGTTGTTGTGTGCGTGTGTGGATATTCGTTTTTTAGCCGGTTAATAGCCTATTTTGGAACAAAGGAGTTTTGTAAGGTATTATGGTCCAAATTTCAAGCTCAAATCCTGGAGCCACTGCGTTCATCCACAGTGCGTTTCCAGAGATCGTTTCTGCCACATACCATTCGGCTTTGGAATGAGTTCCCCTCCACGGTGTTTCTCGAGCGCTATGACATGTCCTTCTTTAAACGAGGCTTGTGGAGAGTATTAAATGGTAGGCAGCGGCTTGGCTCTGCCCCTGGGATTGCTGATGTCCATTAGCGACGGTAACCACTCACCATTAGGTGGGTCGTATGCTCGTATGCATATACGATAATTAAAATACAAAAAAAATCGTATAAATTTCCGAATCCGAAGTCCGTTTTGCGAAGGAAATAATTTAAAACGAACAACTTAAATTATTAAAATGATATCATGTAATAAAAATCAGGCCAGTCAATATTTTCCATTAAACTTCTTAATGTGAGCTTAATTCATACAGATGCATATTATCATCCTACCTGAAGCAAGTAAGTAATCACTCTGACCGGCTTCAAGAGTAGAACAACTATAACAAAACATAGTTGCGCCGCCAATTACGTTGTGATGACCACGGTCTCCGGAAATTACTCAATAGGTTGGCCATAAGCCCTACTTAAGCAGTGTATAAATAGGTATCGTTACATAGATATGGTAAAACACGAATTAAAAATAACAAAAATTTAAGCCAACAAAAACTGTAACCATTTAAAAAGAAATATATAGCCCATGCTGTTGGATATATCCGTAGCCCTCGTGGGAAACTCAGGCTAGTGCAGTGTATTTTTTACCTAATTGTTTGATTACATACAGACACGCGGTTCACGATAATGGCGCTTTTAATTCATGAATTAGCCATACTATGTACATTCTTGTAAACAAATATCTGGTTTTTCAATCCAATATATATTAGATAAGAGATAAGTAATTTCTAAATTCAATGAATCAGTCCATCCATCATGAAACCAATAAGCTAGCCTAGAATCCGAGATATTTACCTCAAACGAACCAACTGGGGCGCTAATTTGGCTCGAGTTATAGAATCCGCAAGGTGGCGGCAGGACCTACGAAATTGCTCTCAGGTACAAATACTGAAATTGTTTCTACTTGTATAGAATGCTATGAATACGATCTGAAATTCAACTGTAGCCTTTGTTGACTTCAAATCAAATCTATCTATATAGTAATATATAAAAATGAATTGCTGTTCATTAGTCTCGCTAAAACTCGAGAACGGCTAGACCGATTTGGCTAATTTTGGCTTGAATTATTTGTGGAAGTCCAGAGAAGGCTTAAAAGGTACATAAATATAGAAATTCTCGGAATTAAATGAAAATAGCAATTTTGTTTTTCCTTTGATGTGTCTTATTTATCGATTGAGGCACTACGAAGTCTGCCGGGTCAGCTAGTTGTAACTAAATTTAAAGAAATTCTACAAACGAACCTTCGAATCATTTATGGTTTTTGTACAAATCTAATTGGTCTAACAGGGCTTACTTAATTTTTAGTAGAGTACATCAGTACCAAACTTTTGGATGTCATCTCTAGTATCTTAAAAGCAGCGCTCGTTCGGTGAAATTTTAAAATGTACGTATGTACTGTGTATCCTGTGGCTTCCTTTTGTGAACGAATTTCTAAAAGAGCGCACAGTGAAGATAATAGTAGAACAGTAGAATGTTTTCAAAAAAATTACTGTCACACATGATATGAAATGAAAGTTAAACGAGCGTAGTGTTTCTATCTTATCTATTTCTTGAACGGCTTGAGGTTTCCCTATTTCACGCTGGGTAGCGGTTTTCTTATGCCCCTGGGACTTTCGATGTCAACACCCTTGGTATTCAAAGTGTCTTATTTAAGATTATATTTTTATTCAGGAGTAGATTGTCCTAATATTAAGAACATAGTATTGCCGCTTATGAACATCGGATTGACAAATATTTTAATGTTTTATTTTTAATTGCGATAAGCATATGGAAGGTGTGATTAGCTGAGAAATTGTTGAAACCTACTAGTCTGGGTATCGCAATATTTCGTACAGCCACTAATAATGCAAATTAAAAATAGTTATTTGATAGCGTTGATTCAAAATACATTGGCTCATGTTTTACAATCCAAAAACTTTAGAAGCAAAAGCTAATCTGGTGTGTATATTCAAGTGTGTATGCAGTTTACCGTTTTGTAAATAATGTCCAAAACAGATCTGACGTGAAGTAGTGCACGAGAGATAAGCAATGGGGTGGTTTTATGTCTTGTATTGGTCAGGTTTTGAAGGGTGGGGCAGCCGTTGTAACTATACATGAGACCTTAGAACTTATATCTCAAGGTGGGTGGCGCATTTACGTCGTAGATGTCTATGGGCTCCAGTAACCACTTAACGCCAGGTGGGCTGTGAGCTCGTCCACCCATCTAAGCAATAAATAAAAAAGAGGTTAATTTTACAAAGCACACTGGATGAATGTAAAGACAACACGCACATATAAACAAAAACTAATTTAGAATAATACTGGCTGCTACAAACGTCAGGTGATGAGACGTAGGTTTTATACGATGCGGAGCTGAGTTTATTTGTATACCTACTCGGTAAAATATCAAAGAATTTATGAGAATACAGTGATGCTTAATAAATATAATGTCATTTAGTTCTCGCGTTGAACGATGAGACTTAAAAGCAAACCAATCTCCATTAGTGTGAGGGCTGACACTCAAACAGGTTTCTTTTAATGGCATTCCTAATAACAGCGTTTTATTTACATTTTCTCATTTGTCTTTTTTGGCCTCTTTTAAAAATGTATAAAGCGAATCACAATAAAAGCAAGAAGTCATAACTTTAGATTCTCAACCATACCATTGGGAACGACGGTTCTTAAGAAAAACCACTGCTCGATTGGAGGATAGTGCAGTGCAGCATTTGACTGATCAGACATTATTTTTCATAGCCATTATGTTGGTATTTTGGATACTATACCTATATATTATTTAAAAGGTATGTATAATAAATATTACGTTGTCAACCCTCTTCGTAGCAGGCAAAACTGTCAAAAGTAAGCTTCCGGTAACGGACCCATCTGTGCGCGCCTGTACTTTCGATCTTAGTTTTTAACGTTTGGCCATTAAAAACGCGATTAATGTCTTTTTTTATGACTACGTTTTTATGAGCGCAGTAGTTTCCCAAATTTTTGTGGAGCCAGCTTTTTCTTTATCAGGCCCTAGTTTTTGTTACCTTACTTAACATATGTCCGTATGCTTACGGTTTTTTTTTTTTTTTGTTCAGGTAGAAATCGCCGGACTTCCGCCCTCTACTGGGGATGGAGGGCGGAGCATATCAGAGGCGAACTGATTAAAACCTCCTGTCGCTCAACAACCAACGTCCAAACCTTGCATGAGACGGGACGCCGGACTGGCGGTCGTCGGCGCCACGACCACCAGTCCTCTCGGTCGGCAGGCTATCCGAAGCCCGCCTAGATGGCGCCGATTAGAGTGAGCTATCCTACGGGATACCCTGCTGGACCAGAACCAGCGTGGGTCGAGGATAGGCGGCCTTCCATCACCCGGATGCTCTGCCGTGTCCAAGTCGCAACCACAATGGTGAGTGCTTACGGTAGGGCGTATTTGAGCTGTTTATCGCGTGAAATCCCGGGTATACCCGGGTATACCCGGGTTGTAGCGCCGGGCGAAGATCGCCAGGTGAGAGACTGCAGAGGGAGTTATTTGGTGGGTAGGACCCTAATATATCCTTGGGTCTGCGATCTGCTCCCGACGTCTGCAGGTTGTGGGATGTGGGTGTTGCGTTGTAGTAAATGAGAGTGGACTGTATTTTTTTTTTTTGATATCTTTATTAGTCCATAAGTGAAAAACTAAAGATATATGAATATATGAAATATGAAATCGATGTGTCGCCCTTGGCAGCTGGTATTGAAAAGGGAAAAAGTGTCATAGCGGACGTTGCTCGTTGATACCTTTGACGTTCCGAATTCAAATAGTGGGACTACATATCGCGCACGCCCTCTAAGATACTTCGTACGAGGCTCGGCCCCCTGACCGTAGGGGGCGTATTTGAGCTCAGCACGCAAATGTGGGTTGGTAGTGTTCCTTTTGCAAAGCATTAATATTTTCCGGTATGAGGCGGAAGATTATTTTATTACTTTATTTAATTCCTTTTCCTAATTCATGTCTCAAGGCAGCGGTGATAATGTTCTCTGTGGACTCTCTGATTATCACTTAATATAAGTTATCTGTCTGCGTTTGTATGTAGACATAAAAACAAGTATATTCATCGTTCATTTATAGCTCTCAAGCGATTTAACTTCGTAATCCTGCTAGTCAAATGTTACGTCATGATTATTGGGATTAACAAGAACTTTTATTTCTGTAGGTCGATTGACTAGCGATTCTTTTTCTTCTTCCTAAGTTGTTCTCAGTCTAGTGCCAGGGTCCGCTTCCTTACTTAAACTCTTCCTCCACTTTCGGCATCCTTCGGGGTGAGGTTATTCTCCTCCATATGCGCCTTTACTGTTGTTGTAGGGTAACATAATTATATATGTACTTAGCGCCATCTATCATAAGCTACAAGTAATATGTGTGCCGACCTACTCTGCTAAAATATTAATTAAAGTCAGTCTGTAAAAACTACTGTACGTGTTTTAATATTTACCACATCCAACTAACTATCCTTTCTTTGACCTGACTGAGTTGGAATATTTTTATCAGAACAGTATTTAACTTAGATGTTAGTTCAGAAATTTAATGTAATTTTTGTTTTTTAATATTAGACTATTTCATGTAATACCCTTTTTAGTAGCATAATCTAACTTGTACATTGAATTGTATACAAAATGAAACATAAAGTTTGTTTTGTACGTGCTATAAGTTCACTTTCAACAACTAATATTAAGAATTCGAAATAAAATTATTTTATTTCAGAGAACAAAAATGAAATTTGTACCGTAGTTGAAGTTTTGAATATTCTTTGTCATCGGCCGACATTAGTTTCTTTTGTTTGAAAATTTGGTTTATTGTAATATTTCTCATTTCAAAGTTTGATATTATTTGAAAACGAGTGATGTTGTTTTTAACAGTATAACCTTTTATTGACCTAGTCTGAACCCTTTGTTTTTGTTTGTAAAAGTAAATTGGCAATTGCTCTTTTTAATGAGCTGACTTATATCATGTTTTTTTATTCGCGCAAAAAAGACTCGATTCATCCCAAAATGTCGCCGATCAGTTGCATAATAGATCGAAAATGGCATTCTAAACATTACAATTGCTTATAATAAAAGCTTTGTTGTACTTCTGATATCTAGATTAAAAATCTATCTCTATCTTTTCGATTTACTTAGTTTACAAAACTTTTTTTATTTTATTGCTTAGATGGATGGACGAGCTCACAGCCCACCTGGTATTAAGTGGTTACTGGAGCCCATAGACATCTACAACGTAAGTGCGCCACCCACCTCGAGATATAAGTTCTAAGGTCTCAGTATAGTTACAACGGCTACCCCACCCTTCGAACCGAAACGCATTACTGCTTCACGGCGGAAATAGGCGGGGTGGTGGTACCTACCCGTGCGGACCAAGAGGTCCTACCACCAGTGATTACGTAAATTATAATTTTGCGGGTTTGATTTTTATTACACGATGTTATTCCTTCACCGTGGAAGTCAATCGTGAACATTTGTTGAGTACGTATTTCATTAGAAAAATTAGTACCCGCCTGCGGGAATCGAACACCGGTGTATCGCTACACACGAATGCACCGGACGTCCTATCCTTTAGGCCACGACGACGTCTAAAAATTTTAAAATCTAATCTACTTTCGTCACATTTTCAAACAAAAGTCCAGTGTAACACAAGCCTTCACAACGAATCAGATCACGTTTATTAAATTCGAATAAGTCCAGACGGCTTTAAGAATAAGGGTACGCGAATTCAATGAACTTTTGAAAAGCTTCACCGACAAATGTAATAAATTATCAACTGGCTTTTAAGTTGTAATCGAATGAGCGTTTTCATTACGGTCTGTGTGAGTAAACTTTAAAAGATTCGGTAAAATTTAAATGAAAGAGAGGGTAACGATTAATGAAATAATCTAAATTATATCGATCGAGGCGAATTTGAGAAACGGGCAAAATACTAAAGAGAACTTAAAGATTTTATTGCTTTTTTGTCTAACATGAGAGACTACTGGCAATACTTTTTTTAGATTTTAACCTCCTATCTCATAATAGGTTTCGACAAGATGGGAATTGATTTTTTCTTGAATTCAATAGATATCGAATTCATGAGCAGCTTTATTTCTATTGACTGTGATGTAGTGTTGCTATTTTAATAAACCAGATAACTAGTAAATTGTGTGACGCGCTCTATTGGTAGTCTAGTTTAAGTTTAATCAGTAACATTAATAATATGTACAATCCGTGATTATTTTATTCCGAATGAAATCGTATTTAGTTAGTTTAAAAAACATCTATTTTTAACTATTTAGTCTGAACAGCAATTAAGTATTATAAATATTACGTATACTGTTAATATATTGTATATTACGCGTAATTTTGCTCAATTTGCGATCGGGAAGTCTAAATTGTTTTTATTCATTAAATTGAAACTTATATCAAATTGTATTAGTCTGGATTTTATTACTTTTGAGCTATTCAAAATCAGGTGGTGGATTCTTTTTACTGTTTCATAGCCCATGGATGTATACTGCTGGTCAAACACTTTCTTCAAGGTTCGCCATAAATATCGGTACTGCGCTGCGCATATCCAGAGTATTCCCGTGATTTTTAGCAGGTGATCGGTCCGACTCGTGGGAGATCTACCCACGCTGTGTCTCATGGTGCACTGTCACCACTCTAGAACCTTTTGGCCCCAAAAGCCACTGTTCTGTAACCAACGTGCTCTACACTTTGTTACTTTTCGGACCAATTAAGTATCACAAGTAAAATTCTTTATTTGGAGTAAATTAGGTACGACATCGAGCAATTAGCGAATATAGTTCAAAGTTACAGTGACATAGAATTCAATCTCCAACGGTATTAGTGAAAAAATAAGTAAGTTTACATAATATATTAAATATAAATAAATAAGTACATTTTCGGGACACCATTTTAATTGCGTGTTGATGTCCCGTCAATTTCGTGGCCCACACAAACTGCAGCCCTAGAAAGCTGACTTCTTTAAATGTGTATTTTGCTAAGAGCATTTCAAGATGGATATTTATACGTTCGCAAAGCAAATGAATTGTCAACTCTGTGCAGTTTGACTTTAGGTTCAGTTTGGTTTGTTTGTTTTTTTACAATGGGTGAGCTTCGGTGAGCTGATCATTACAGCCCGACAACACCTTGCTTAACTTAAGGAACAGCTTCAGCACCTGAGAATAAATTTAATGCCTTGAAATAAAATTCCCAGAGCAATCGATTAAGTGATACAACTAAACCTGGGTTCAAGATCTCTGCTGACAAAGCTGACCTGGTGAAACTGGAAAGGGCTCCGGGCCACATTTCTTCCTTAAAAAAAGAGGATTAAAAAAACTGGAGTGCAAATCCCGCATGTAAGTACCAATTACTTCTACATTTCTTCAATTACGTACTAAGGACAACCTAAACGATGAAGGATAATAGCATTGTGTAATAAATCTATCCCGTAAGAAGACATTAACAGATGGTAGGACGTAGCATCTTCCTCCCCATTTCTTCCACGAAGCAGCCGTGTGTTCAGGTTTTAAGAGAACCAGAGAGTGGCGATGATGTCCAAAGTCTTCGGTAATTGAACAACACTGTCATTAGCTAGTTATAAAAAAATACGTGAATGCTGAACTCTTGATCTTGACATGATTAAGGCCCATGGACAACGATAACGACATGTCGACATATTAAGTCGCCGTGGCCTAAAGGATAAGACGTCCGGTGCCTTTGGCATCGATCGATGCACCGGTGTTCAAATCCCGCAGGCAGGACTAATTTTTCTAATAAAATACGCACTTAGCGTTCACGATTGACTTCCTGACGGTGAAGGAATAACATCGTGTAATAAAAATCAAAACCCGCAAAAATTCTAGTTTGCGTAATAACTGGTGGTAGAACCTGTAGATGGGCTGTGAGCTCGTCTACCCACCCATCTAAGCAATAAAAAAAACTAGAGGTCCCGTAGTAGTCGAAATTCGACTATAATTAATTGGAATTGTAAGTTTGTACACTATTATGATTGTATTTTATACTTCTATAATCACAAATTTCTCCAAAACTACACTATAAAAAAATTAACAAAGACAAACAATATTTAATCTATTCTCAATTTGACAACAGACGTGAAGAACAAAAGTTTGACAATAAATACTATGCATGCGTGTGTGCGTCAAATACATGGTATATAGTGTGTGTAATGTTTTCTTTAATGATTTAATGTATCTTTTATGCATTATTTAAAAAAAAATTAGCATTGTGCACTTCTTCTCTACATTCTCTATAAGTGTAGAAAATTTCATGCTCCTCCGTCCGCGCAATTTTCGTAAGAAGGTATACAAAGTTTTTGCTTCACGCATTAATAAAAAAAATGTGCGGCATGCATATTATTATCTACAGCCGTAAAAATACGTTGCAAACACATAATATAAAAAAAAACATATTAAATCTAAAGCTCGTACAATGATTGATTCTGCTTTGTAAAATATTCAAAACATTTACACAATCAATTCAGCTTTTCCCATTGTCAGTCAACAAGCGAGCTTTTTTTCGTTCAGCAAAAACTTTTCCAATCAATCTCCTAAATTAATTATGATCGATGTTCCTGTAAATGGAAAGCTCTTTAAGATATATACAATTATCATAATCTTTTTTATGCCTCTAAATGTATCCTCCAATGATTCATTGGATGAATTATTCACTGTAGGCTCTTCCTGACCTCAAAATCTATCAGTTATGATTGACTGACATGAATAATAATCATTGAGCCCTTTGCTTCATCTTAACATTCAAAGTGCTTATAACATCAAAGTAATTGCAACTTCAAATGATTCAAACGCTTTTAAGCTTTCGACACGGAAATGAAAACTTTAAGCATTCGTGTTTTAAGTGCTTAAGTTAACAGAATAAGTTTTTTACTGTTATGGGCACTTTCGACAATTAAGTACGTGATATATTCAAGGTTTTATGACAAGTGCTGTCATGAATGAAATTTATGATTCTAAACGAACGATTTTTTTTGTTTTACCTGGTAAGTAGTGTTTTTCGGAACCCATAGAATCGCGATTTGAAAAATGCCACTCGGCTTGAGGGATACTACCTGACTCTCAACTGTTTACGGTGGCAGTACCTCTTGTGAGTCCGCACGGGTAGGTACCACCACCCTGCCTACTTCTGCCGTGAAGCAGTAATGCATTTCGGTTTGAAGGGTGGGGCAGCCATTGTAGCCATACTGAGACTTTAAAACTCATATCTCAAGGTGGGTGGTGGCATTTAGGTTGTGGATGTCTATGGGTTCCAGTAACCACTTAACGCCAGGTGGGCTGTGAGCTCGTCCACCCATCTAAGTAATAAAAATAATAATTGTAAGAACTCTCAAACTATAAAGTCTGTTTGTCATGAAGTACAGTTTTGTTTTGCGAATAATGCTAATGTAATAATAGATGATGTATTTTTATTGCTCAAAATCGGTCCACTACCAGCAGGAATCGGCGTTGAGGGGCTTTCAAAGTCTCAGCCCGGATTGACTTAACCTATCATAATAGTTCCAAAGACTTAATTCACCAAACAAATTTGTTAATAACACAGTATCCGACCAGAATATCAGCAATTCCAAGTCCACTCAATTATTATTAATATCACTGTTATTCACAAACGACTGTTTCCTTCCCGTTCTGTCCCACATAATTAAACAGAGAAGGAATGCGCAATCACCTGGATATTAACAGCCCTGAATCGTTTAATACCGGATCTGCTATGAACGCATTCGACCGGAATTTCTTAAAGGCTAAGCACATGTTTCCGTGCAGAAAATTAATGATGCAGATAATCTAGGCTAAATATACTACTTAAAAATAAAGATGTTTATAGGAGAATAGCAGATCTCAAATGGAGTTCGGCTGGATACTTAGCAAGACGAAATGGTAACAGTTGGAGTAGATCTGTGAATGGTGATCGATGTTAGGTCGTCTAAGTACCGGAATACCTATAGCACGGTGAAACGATAACATAGGATAGTGAGGCAAACTGGGTTAAACATGACGGATGATCCAGCATTATGGCATAAAAAACTGTACATTAGGGGAGCCTTATACCCAGCAATGAATAGCAAGATGACCATATTGTAGTCTTTGGACTAAAAAGTTAACGCCCTGATTTAAGCTGTAGCTAAGCTTACAGTATTTTATTTCATCCTTATTATGAAGGATGGTAGATTCCATAATAAGAAAGAGTGTACCCGGCCCGCATTGGAGTCGAATGGCCAAAAATAAAGAATATTGGCAATCTTTAGAGGAGGCCTTTGTCGAGAGACAAGCTGTTTTTAAAACCACACCGAACTCCGAACGGAATACTTGATTATAAGTTGCATTGATTATTAAGTAATTTATTAAGTTAGTAATTAGTAAGTAAAACAGCATAAAGGCTTATTATTATTATTATGAAGGATGGTAAACTAGAAACCGATAGAAGTCGTTATTTATTGTAGGGCTTAAGCTAAGATTAATTCCGCCACTTAAGGCTTTTTTTTATTGCTTAAATGGGTGGACGAGCTCACAGCCCACCTGGTGTTAAGTGGTTAATGGAGCCCATAGACATCTACAACGTAAATGCGCCACCCACCTTGAGATATAAGTTTTAAGGTCTCAGTATAGTTACAACGGCTGCCCCACCCTTCAAACCGAAACGCCTGTTTCCACCAAACCATGAGGTGCTACCACCAGTACGTAAGGCTTGCAAAAAAAGATTTAATAAGTAAACTGATAAAATGAATCTCGCTTTGATCTCAGTTGTTCTATAACACCCGATATTTCCAGTAATTAACTGATTTGTCCAAAGAGATTTGAAGAGATTTGTTCAGACTATCAAGTGTTCGACACTTAACGGTATTAAGCGAATCCCTTTTGCAAGAGGTTGTCAGATTTATGACTGAACGATAAGTAAGTTAGGAGGCTGAGAAGATGATGGACGAGGCAGAGGTAGCAGCAGTGGCTTTAAGAATACGTAATCGCATGCCTCATCTTTTGAATAATATGACGTATTAACATAACGTAAGATAATTTCAGAAGGCTGTCGAAATTCAGAAGTTGGTTAACGGTGGGCATGCGGTAATATTTTTGGTATTTTTTTTTGTTCTATCATTTATTCCAAGGAGAGTGCTTCTCGAAAAAATAATAATAAAGTTAAAAATGGACAAAGCTCAGTCTTTTATCATCAAACTAGCTGACCCGGCAGATTTCGTAATGCCTCAATCGATAAATAAAAAACCTTAACTTTTGTATAAAATAAACTTAAAACAAACAAAAGGAATCGGTCCGACGGGTCATATTTATCTACCTTTCTAAACCTTCTCTGGACTTCCACAAATAATTCAAGACCAAAATTAGCAAATCGGTCCAGCCGTTCTCGAGTTTTAGCGAGACTGACGAACAGCAATTCGTTTTTATATATATAGATAATTGGAAACTAAAGCGGAAATTTGTGATGTCCATTAGCAGTGGTGACTATTAACCATCATGTGGTCCATGTGGTCCGTATGCTCATTTGCGTTCTTAGCACACAAAAAAAATATCCTTACCGCAACGTCTAGTTGGCCCTTAAAGGTTTTATTAAAGGGACGATAGTTTTATTGTCGGACTGATTGTTGCACGATATGAAGTTTATTACAGAGATACGTGCGGACAATGGGAACGTTATCTCGTAACGCATGTAGAAGTTGTAATAAGCCCCTTAGGGCGCAATGATCTATACTAATCTATACTCTATACTAATATTATAAAGAGGAAAGATTTGTTTGTTTGTTTGTTTCGAATAGGCTCCGAAACTACTGGACCGATTTGAAAAATTCTTTTTCCATTAGAAGCCGACATTGTCCCTGATGAACATAGGCTACTTTTTTTAATATTTTTTAAATTTTTTTTTTGTTTTCATGTGTGTTTTAATGTTTCCGAAGCGAAGCGGGGGCGGGTCGCTAGTATAATATATATTGATGACAGTGCGTTGTGTAAATAAACTTTTATATCCAATAAACTGCCTATCATTGTTATTATATTAGTATGTTACGAAAAGCAATTAAATTTTGGAACATTCTGCTTACATAGCGCCCACAAAATTTAGTGAATTTCTCTAAACTATGATTGTAAGGTTATTTAAAAAAATATTTCTGGATCGTAATAAATCTTGTAAAATTTTACAGTAAGCCCCCTATAACACGCTAGATTGGTTCCGTGTTATACGAAAGCGCGTTGTAAGAGCATTCTCATATAACGCTCTTGTTTGACCTCATTTTACGCGTTATGTACAAAATTAATATGTATATCAATATAATACAATATAATCACTGTTTTTACAATTCAAAAACTAGGAACACCAATTCAATAAATTAATATACCATATAACAACACAATTGATACAATATGTAAAGGTGTGCGAAATTCATTAGGAACTGTACAAAACATTATAAATTTTACAGTACAGAAATATAACGTGTGAAACCGCGTTACATGTTGGAACATCCGTGTTATACGAGGAACTGAGATCGCGTAATATGAAAATGCGTTATAAGAGTATCGTGTTATACGGGAGGTGACCTTATTTTTATTGTCTTAAAATAGTGTCAAGCAGACATTTTGCTAAATTGTTGCACCCCGCCTATTTTCCGCCGTGAAGCAGTAATGCGTTTCGGTTTGAAGGGTGGGGCAGCCGTTGTAACTATACTGAGACCTTACAACTTATATCTCAAGGTGGGTGGCGCATTTACGTTGTAGATGCCTATGGGCTCCAGTAACCACTTAACATCAGGTGGGCTGTGAGCTCGTCCACCCACCTAAGCAATAAATAAAAAAAAATGTACAAAAGTAATATATCAATCAATATAATACAATATAATCACTGTTTTTACAATTAAAAAACTCCGCAAATTTAATAAATTAATTTAATTTCAATCAATATACCATATAACAACACAATTGATACAATATGTAAAGGTGTGCGAAATTCATTAGGAACTGTACAAAACATTATAAATTTCACAGTACAGAAATATGTATAGCGTGTGAAATCCCCGCGTTGCATGTTGGAACATCCGTGTTATACGAGGAACTGAGATCGCGTAATATGAAAATGCGTTATAAGAGTATCGTGTTATAAAGAAGGTTACTTTATTTTTATTGTCTTAAAATAGTGTCAAGTAGACATTTTGCTAAATTGTTGCTGGTTGCGCCAGCGTCATAACATAGATTTGTAGATAGATGTTTTTATAATAACTAGAGGTCCCGCAGTAGTCGAAATTCGACTATAATTAATTGGAATTGTAAGTTTGTACACTATTATGATTGTATTTTATACTTCTATAATCACCAATTTCGCCAAGACTACTCTAAAAAAAAATATTAATAACGACAAACAATATTTAATCTATTCTCAATTTGACCACAGACGTCAAGAACAAAAGTTTGACAATAAATAGTATGCATGCGTGTGTGCGTCAAATACATGGTATGTAGTGTGTGTAATGTTTTCTTTATTGATTTAGTGTATCTTTTATGCATTATTAAAAAAAAGAATTAGCATTGTGCACTTCTTCTCTATATTCTCTATAAGTGTGGAAAATTTCATACTCCTCCGTGTGCGCAATTTTCGTAAAAAGGGATACAAAGTTTTTGCTTTACGTATTAATATATAGATATGGCAGCTATGACACTTTTCCCTTCCCCTTCCTCACCCATCCCCCGCGCCTTGGATTGGCTAGTACAAGCGACGCGGGCACAGAAAAAAAGAAAAAAGAGAAAAATATGGCGGTTACCTCGCGCGCGCTCCACATTACAGAAATCAGTTATTTTGTGATTTAATTATTGAGATGGCCTAAAACTTTATTCTTATACAACATCAGTGTCAGTGTATCACAGTGTCGTGCAAGATAGAAGATACACCAACTGGCTTCAAGCACTTTTAGCAGCCGTGATTCGGACGACTCCATCGTCTCCAGCTACGGCGTTTTCCTTCACAATTTCCCTCGGGTTGTGTTCCTTTGTTTCTTCCCGCCACGGCCCGAGAAATTGTCATAGTTAAACAATGCAAATACAGTCCACACTCATTTTTGTAATAGATGACCGTTACAATGTTGGTCTACCAATCGCATAGCGCAACCAGTTGCACTGAAGTGTTATGTGATTAAGTCTATTTATTATTTTTATTCGTTTAAATATAATGCTTTTTATCAACGTTCAACGGTAGGCGGCGGCTTGGCTCTGTCCCTGGCATTGCTGGAGTCCAAGGGCGGCGGAAACCACTCACCATAAGGTGGGTCGTATGCTCGTCTGCCTACAATTGGCAAAAAAAAAAAACACTCTAGTCAATAAACAATCAATCCAAATTATGAAATCTTATAGCCGTGGTCTTTAAATGAAGTTTATCAGTATTATAATATTTACGACTCGCAAGTATGTATAAAAAGCAATTTTTTTTGTTTTTTTTTTTATGATGAACAAAACAAATTACAATCATAGAAATTATAAGTTGTTTTTATTTGAAATTATATGTTTAACATAACAATCTTGATTGCAATTCAAAACAGGTGCATACAGAACAACTGAACGAATTAACAACTGAACCGATGACTAAATACCATGTATACATACGCTCACACACACACACACACACACACACACACACACACACACACACACACACACACACACACACACACACACACACACACAACCGCGCACGCGCGCACACTCACACACATATGTAAGTTACTATCTGATTAAATTAAATCTAATATATAATATAACCTAATGTAAACTGGACAATATTAATTATTTGCGAATATGTCTAACTAATTTACAATATTAACTCCATATGACCCTAAACTAATTCTAATTCTAATTCCATTAAGTAGCAGTCACGTTTCCTGCTGCAATTACAATCGAGAGTTTGAAAGTAATGCTGCAATTAGCTGAAAGAGGTTAATTCCTGGTCGCAGGTCACGTTCAGACCTGCCTCGTGAAGTTCCAATTAAGTTAAGCGACGCTTTAACTAGAGACCAAGATTCTTCTCAGGTGAACGGGGCCTTAAATGATTTTCAGGAAACTTAAAATCAAAATGACCAACTAAATTGGATTGTCATATTTTTACGTGAATTTCAACATTTTATTATAATCTCCTAAATGACGATAATGGCCCAAAAGATAAGACGAATGACTTCCACGGTGAAGGAATAACAACGTGTAATAAAATTGAAACCCGCAAAATTAGAATTTGCGAAATTACTGGTAGTAGGACCTCTTGAGTCCGCACGGGTAGGTTCCACCACCCTGCCTATTTCTGCCGTGAAGCAGTAATGCGTTTCGGTTTGAAGGGCGGGGCAGCCGTTGCAACTATACTGAGACATTAAAACTTATATCTCAATGTGGGTGGTGCATTTACGTCGTAGATGTCTATGACCTCCAGTAACCACTTAATACTAGCTGGGCTGTGAGCTCGTCCACCCATCTAAGCAATAAAAAAAAGTACGCTAGGTTAACCGGAATCATTGATATACAGTCTTCGTTATTAATAATAATAAACATCGCGTCTTGTTAGGCATGTACATAAGTTAATGTTTTGGATATATTCACTTTTTATATTCACTGTTGGCTATCTGGTCCCATTATTTATTGCTAACGGCGGAAGCTTGTTTCTTTTTTCGTTACGGCTATATTTAATACAACATATTATCGTATGGATTTATTGTACAGTTTGTTATCCAAATTAATAGATAGTGAAATACGGAGATCGCTAAGGGATAATTTATTTTTGTTCCGTGTTCGTTCCGTAGCGCTTTGTGATTAAGTGGTCGTGGCCTAAAGAAATAAGACGTCTGGTGCATTCGTGTTGAGCGATGCATTGGGGTTCGAATTCCAGGCGGATACCAATTTTTCTAATGAAATACGTACTCAACCAATTTCACGACTTCCACGGTGAAGGAATAGCATCGTGTAATGAAAATCAAATCCGCAAAATTGTAATTTGTGTAATTACAATTTTGCGGTAGGTTTGTGGTAGGACTTTAAGTTTGTACGGATAGGTACCACCACCCTGCCTATTTCTGTCGTGAAGCAGTAATGCGTTTCGGTTTGAAGGGTGGAGCAGCCGGTGTAACTATACTGAGATCTTAGGACTTATATCTCAAGGTGGGTGGGGCATTTGCGTTGTAGATATCTATGATCCAGTAACCACTTAACAACCAGGTGGGCTGTGAGCTCGTTTATATATCTAAGCTATAAAAAACACACGCACATACACAATTTAAATCAAATCAAATGAAATCAAAAAATTTTATTCAACATAAATGAAAGTACATACTTGTTGAACGTCAAAAAAAACTACCGCCAATTCACAAGAACTAGCCTCCGTCCTGAGAAGAATTGGCAAGAAACTCAGCGGGCATGTCTTTTTTTTTTTTTTACATATGAAATTATTATTTATTTATTTTTTAATATTAGATTTTTTTTTTAAATATGAATTTTTTACAATGAGTAATATAACGTAACAATTACTACAATATTGAAATGCCTGGAGCGAGCAACTCATTCCCACTTTGTGCAATCTTCTAGATAATCATTGACTTTATAATAAGCTTTAGCACAGATGTTCTTTAATAGTTTTCTTAAACCTATGTATATGTAGGTTCTGAACATCTTGTGGGATTTTGTTGTACAGGCGCACAGACAAACACCCGAATGAATTTCGTATCTTATGTAACCTACTCATCGGCACAACAAGCTTGTGTTTGTTCCTAGTATTTCTATTATGTATGTCCGACTGTTTAGGAAACTCCTCAATATGTTTACGAACATACATCAAATTTTCAAAAATGTACTGGGATGGCATAGTGAGAACTTTAATTTCTTTAAATTTCTCCCTCAGGGATTCCCTTGAGTGCATGTTATAAATAGCACGTATAGCTCTTTTCTGCAGAATAAATATCATTTCTACATCGGCCGCATTGCCCCATAGCAAAATGCCATAGGACATGACACTGTGGAAGTAACTAAAGTAAACTAAACGAGCCGTGTCCGCGTTTGTTAACATTCGAATTTTTTTTACTGCGTATGCTGCAGAGCTGAGCTTACTCGCCAATTTATGAATATGAGGTCCCCATTGCAGTTTGGAGTCCACTGTTATACCAAGAAATACGGTTGACTCAACAAGCTCCAGTGATTCCTCAGAAACAATTACAACACTCTCCAGTTGTCTCACATTTAAAGATGGTTTAATACATTTTAAAGTTAAGTTAAAATTGATACGGAACCAATGAACCACACACGAAATCGCATCATTCACTTCGTCTTTGTAATTGTCGTTTAATTTTAAATAATAAAGATGTATCATCTGCGAATAATACGACCTCGTGTCGGGACTCCATAAAACTAGGTAAATCGTTTATATATATTAGAAATAAAAAAGGACCCAAAATGGAACCCTGAGGTACACCCATTTTCAACAAGGTGCCTGAAGATCTATTACCTTTCACATCTACTGTTTGTATCCTTCCTGATAAATAGGAAGTAATAAGTTCCAATGCACCATCCCTAATACCATAGTGATGTAGTTTCCTCACCAATGTTTCATGTTCAACACAGTCAAATGCTTTGGACAAGTCACAGAAAATTCCAAGACAATCATGCGATTCCTCCCAAGATTTAAAAATATTTTTGACTAGATAAGCACCTGCATCAGTTGTAGAGCGACCCCTGGTAAACCCGAATTGTTTATTATGAAGCAGGTTATTTGAATTAAAATGTTCTAAAAGTTGTGTCAAAATAATTTTTTCAAATATTTTCTCAACGTAGGGAGTACTGAAATAGGTCTATAGTTAGAGGGGTCATCAGTACTACCAGATTTAAAAAGAGGTATCACTTTACTATGTTTCATTAAGTCAGGAAATACACCACACCTAATACAATCATTAAAAATACTAGCAAGATGAGGAGCAATAATGTCTATTACAGACTTCAAAACCTTTACTGATATTCCCCACAAGTCAACTGTATTTTTTACATTAAGGCTATTAAAACTTTTTATTATATTGCTTGAATTAATTTCCTTAAATTTAAAAATATCATTACATTTGTCGACATGGTTATGCAATAATATTTCAGCTGCTGTGGGGGATGAATTTAGAGAAGTGGTAGTTGAAACTGGAATGTCAGAGAAAAACTTTTCAAAAGCATTAGCCACATCTTCATGACTAGTTACCAATTTATCATCTATTTTTAATGAGAATTCTTGGTGGCTATTTCTGACTTTTCCATTTTCTCTACCAATGATGTTCCAATTAAATCTACAATTGAAACTGTTTTGCTATTGTGAAGTCACATGTAATTCTGACGTTTCTCTTAATATTAGGTCAGTCGTCGTTTTTCGATAGAGCTTGGAATATATAAATAGTATATAGTCTTATATATATTTAGATGGTATACATATAGCATTCCAAAAACTGCCGAAAAGTATATGACGATTCGTAAAATCGTAACATTTTTAATATAAATGAACCAAGAATCAAGTAATGTGATGAGTTGAATGTGTTATTAAAAAGAAGATGAAGGAATCATCTCGAACATTTGTACACTAACTAAAATTATTATATGAATGTGCTATCAAAGCAATTGGTTTACTGCACTGCTATAATATTACGGGAATAATGCAATTTACAAAAATTAGACAACTTTTAAAATTTACATAAAATAAATGTCTAAGTGTTCACTTATTGAATGAGTTGACGGAAAAATTTATAAATTTTTAATACGCTTTTATTAGCTTCAGACGTATGTATGTTTGTAACGGAATCTTTGGAAATGATTTTGATCCCCTTCACAACGTCGGATTAACTCGAAATTTGGTATACTTAATAAGGACCGATGACAATTCAATATTTAATAAATAAATAAAAAATTGAAATTGAACTAAAAAGTGAAAATAAAATAATAGTTTAAAAAAGTAACAAAATACGCTTTTACAGAAAATCCAACTAAAAATAGAAAATAAATTTCAATTAAAAATAGTGTAAGAAAAAATGATTTCATGGTAAAAAGGCGTGGGGTGCATGGTATCAGTAGTTATAAATATTTTATGAACAGATATGAGTTGAAGGATTATTTTGATAATATCCTGAAAAGCACCCCTTTTCCTTTCTGCATCTTTCTATAAAAGCGTATTTTGTAAAAATTTTTAAGCTATTATTTATATTGCTATGTTGTCAAGTGTAAACATTTTTAGATATTCAATATAAAAAACATCGGGTCGAACATCTGTTACGCGCGCCATACAATATTTAAGGAGGCGTTAGGAGTGCATCAGGTGTGAAGAATCGCTTCCCCGAGCTTTTAACTAAAGTGGCTCCGCCTTAAGCTCGCTATACAAATATTCTTGTTGTATTCACGTAATATAAAATGAATAAACAATTTTGTCTCTTAAAATAAATGCAATTCCATAAAAGTACCAAAGCAATTCTCGAGTGCTTTAGTGTTTTGGTAAATTGGGAATTGATTGAAAATGTTCACGATTGACTTCCACGGCGAAGGAATAACATCGTGTAATAAAAATCAAACCGCAAAATTATAATTTGCGTAATTACTGGTGGTAGAACCTCTTATGAGTCGATACGGGTAGGTACCACCGCCGTGCCTATTTTTGCCATGAAGCAGTAATGCGTTTCGGCTTGAAGGGTGGGGCAGCCGTTGTAATTATACTGAGACCTTAGAACTTATATCTCAAGTTGGGTGGCGCATTTACGTTGTAGACGTCTATGGGCTCCAGCAATCACTTAACACCAGGTGGGTTGTGAGCCCGTCCACTCACCTAAGCAATAAAAGGAAATACACTGCTGTTCATCAATAAATACCACACACCATCAGGTGGGCCGTATGCTCGTCTACAAGGGCAATATAAAAAAGTCATAAAAAAACGAGTCAAGTATAGGTAAATAATTAAAGTATCCGCAAAAATCTTTTTTACGCACAACGTCAACGGTGACAACACGTCGCGGTCCATTGGACAGAGCCGGCACTCACATCTATATGTTTTTAATGAAAACGCTTTGAGAAAAAATGTGTGGGTCGCAAGAAACACGGATCTCCTCCGATAATCCTTCGCGGGATAGACGTAATGTGTCGTATTATTTTGTTGAAAAAAAAGTACCTTGAGAAACGAAAGGTTCTTTTGGCAAACGAAAATTTCCTTTGATGGCTTGACCAACCATTTATACCTTAGCTATTTCGTATTTACAAGTATTATATACTGGTACTCACAGTAACACTCACAGTACGGTTGGTCCGTCAGCTCAAAGTCGCTCAGCGAGCCATGGAAAGAGCCATGCTCGGAGTTTCTCTGAAGGATAAAATCCGGAATGAGTTTATTCGACAGGGAACTAAAGTCATCGACATAGCTCAAAGAGTCAGCAAGCTGAAGTGGCAGTGGGCTGGCCATATATGCCGTAGGACTGATTATCGCTGGAGCAGACGGGTCCTCGAGTGGAGACCGCGTAGCGGAAGACGTAACGTAGGACGCCCCCTGGCTAGGTGGTGCGATGACCTCCGCACGGTGGCCGGCAAGAAGTGGATGAGGAGAGCTGCAGACCGGGCTCAGTGGTGTGGATTGGGAGAGGCCTGTCCAGCAGTGGACGACTGTGGGCTGTTGATGATGATGATGATGATGATGATGTTATACTGGTCTAAATGACTCTTTTATGTTTGAAACAAAATCCAAATGTTCTAAGAAAATATGCGTGTGTTTATAACACTTTATAAAACCCATGAAATTAATAATAAACTCTGAATGTATTGAAATGATAATATGAAAACCTCAGCCTGATATAAATACTGATACTTTTTTCCCTACTTAGACTGATAGCCTTGGAGGCTATTTCAACTTCACACTAACGTGTAGGTGAGCTCACGGGGCTCAAACCGGAAGTGTTGCTAACACTGACCCTGGCAAGAGCAGTGCTTCGCAGAATCTACCACCAGATCGGAAATGCGAGCCACTGAGAAGATCCGGCGAGAAACTCAGTGGGCTGTGTCTTGTAATACTCTGACCAATTCAATCTAAGTTATTAATAAATAAAAACTAAATGGCGTTGGTTACTTTATTAACTTTAACTCCAGTCGTCTAACTCTAATTTAGTTATGTTTTGTCAATTACAGTGTCATTGTATACACTAACAAATAAAAGTAACATAACAATTTGCAATATAATCGGGCCTAGATTAAAGTATTACTAGCGCTAATTACTAATTTTAATAACAAATGACTTTAATTATAAGTTCACACGATAATTTTAACCAACCATCCATTGCACTTTTGCATTTGACTGTACAAATATTTCCATTTTAGCCGTGGATTTCATAAAAGCGAATTGTCGTTACGGCTAGAATGTATTGCTGTAATCGGCGTGAGTTCGGGGTAATGTTACCGCTTTATCGTGTAGAGTGGTACACGATGACGTCATTACGCTGTAGGGACTGTTGTGGCTGGTACGGCACGAGATAATGCCACGATTTGAGTAGAATACAAATAAGAAAAATCTTAGGGAACTGTGAATTACTTACTGCGGAATTTGTTGCTTAAATTCTAATTAAGCAATTGTTGGGACCTCTTGTGAGTCCGCACGGGTAGGTACCACCTATTTTTGCCGTGAAGCAGTAGTGCGTTTCGGTTTGGAGGGTGGGGCAGCCGTTGTTACTATACTGAGTGAGACCTTAGAACTCATATCTCAAGGTGGGTGGCGGCATTTACGTTGTAGATGTCTATGGGCTCCGGTAACTTAACACTGTATGACACTGGGACTGTGAGCTAGTCCACCCATCTATTCAGTAAATAAAAAAAAAAGTATGTATGTTAGTTGACAATGATAATATCAAAATGTTGTTCCATTTTTTTTATTTGTTACGGTTTACTTAATTAAGTTAGGATATACTTTAAAAACAGTGTTAATCAATTAAAGTATGACTTGAGTTATATTCGATACGAATATATATGACAAAAGTATAGCTAGCCTCGGAGCTCGCGTACTTAAACAAATATCATTAAGTAAAAAACCTCAATTAATTCATATCACCTCGTCCGATGTTCGTTTGAGTTTTCTAACATTCGTTGAATTGCGGTCGCCATTCAAGGTGTCTCTCAGATGCAGACGCGATCGGAATCTCAAACAAGCCCGCCGAGCGATTTCACGAATCACACCCCTTCATTATTTACCATTTCGTTTGTAAATGTTTTTAGAGTTGCCGCCGAGAGCTGTTTGTTTTTCGAACGGACCTTTTGATTTTCGGTCACAATTGAAAACCGGAAATTCGAATTATCGGATGTTTTCACAAGACGGATGGTTTTTTTTTGTTGATTCGTCTCATTTTGACTGCTACTGAAAATAAATTTCTGTTCGTTTTCCAAGGAAGGCGCTTCAAAGAGATTTCTGTCCCTTAATAGCCTACGGCCCAGTAAATTAAGCTTTGACGAATAGACTTTTACGTTGTGATATTTTCCCATGTACAATAGGATGGTACTGTCCATGGTCTGAAGCAATTATGAATGTTGAAGAGCAGTCATTACAGCTAATCTTCATAATCATCAGCCTGGATGTAGGCCTCTCCCATAGTCCACCACAATGAACTGTCTTTCGCCTTCCGTATCCAATCCTTTCCCGCATATCGGCGCGCGTCATCGGTCTACCAGATACGGGGACATTCCAACGCTGCGCTTGCCGTTACGTGGTCTCCAGTCCAGAACGCGTCTACTCCATCAGCTATCAGCTCTACACTTATGTCTATTTACTACAGTTATGTATATTTATAAATATAAATCTATATCTCGCTAGATTTTCAAAAGGTAAGCAAATTTTTTTTGACAAAAAACTTATTGACAAACGACTCTTTTAAGCTAAAATGAAACCCGCAAATCTATGAAGACCCGTCATTATTCATCGTAATGTGATCCGTAAGGGTGAGTATAACCATATATAATATCTGTTATACTAGTATACAATCAAGAATTAACGGTGATGTCCATGGTTTTTTTTGATCACTTACACTTATATGCTTAGTCTTAGAGAATATATAACTTACGTCTATATATTATTATATAAAAATGAATTGCTGTTCGTTAGTCTCGCTAAAACTCGAGAACGGCTGGACCGATTTGGCTAATTTTGGTCTTGAATTATTTGTCGAAGTCCAGAAAAGGTTTAAAAGGTAGAAATATGAAAATGCTCGGAATTAAATGAAAATAACAATTTTGTTTTTCCTTTGATGTGTCCCCCGTCGGACGGATTCCTTTTGTTTGTTTTAAGTTTATTTTATACAAAAGCTTAGGTTTTTTATTTATCGATTGAGGCACTACGAAGTCTGTCGGGTCAGCTAGTTTACAATAAAGAAAAAATTTGTCCGACTAATATTTCAGTGGCGTTCAAAATCAATCTTCCATGTCTCTTCATTCCAAACGAGACATTTCACACAAAATCAATTTCACGTAACTGACATCATGCACACTACGATCTGAATTTCGAATTCTATTCTCTGCCTCTGTAACGGAGCGTGTCATCTTCACTCTAGATCTGATACAACGGGTCGAGAAAAATTTCGTAGTTTAAAATTCACAAGAAAAACTTTATCACGAGTAGGTATCCGTTGCGCAAGATAACTTATTACAAGGTGACAAGATAAGTTTTCATATTTTGTAGGGAATACTAATATGAGGATTATTAAGAAGAGTTTCTAGTTTTCATCTGGAATTTGAATCAAGTTAGTGGTGACATTAGATACAAGGAGGATGGCGGTACTATTAATTTGTGGAATAAAAATTAAACCCGCAAAATTATAATTTGCGTCATCATTGGTGGTAGGACCTCTTGTAAGCCCTTGCGCGTAGGTACCACCACCCTGCCTATTTCAGTCGTGAAGCAGTAATGCGTTTAGGTTTGAAGGGTGGGGCAGCCGTTGTAACTATACTGAGACCTTAGAACTCGTATATCATGGTGGGTGGCGGGCATGTACGTTGTAGATATCTATGGGCTCCGACAACCACATAACACCAGGTTGGCTGTGGGCTCGTCCATCCATGTATTCAATAAAAATAAATCCATATTGTTGATGCTCGCTTCGAGTCCCATTCAAGAAAAACGTTAGCGAAGCTTAAATTGAGGGTTTTGATCATAATCCGTTTACCTATGCACCAAAAGAAACGAATGTGCGTCCATGAGCATCTAACAACCGTCCTACCAATTAAACAGCAAAGCGGTCAAGAAAAAAGGATAGAGCAGCGCAATTTTCAACCCTAAATCTAAGTGTAAGAATCTATTTTAATATTGGCAATAAAATAATTCTCCACAACAGTTCTCCTAACGCTTTCCTCGAATCACTAAGTAGTTACCAATGTTCACGGTGCCATAAAAAATTCATTACAAATAAAAGCATTCGAAGAAGCTGAAATGAATAAAAAACCGGCAAACCGGTCCAACGGCGAAGATTTGTCTCGACGTATCTCGTGCAGATCCGAAATAGAGACGGGATCAAGGAACATTTTTAATAAAAAGCCAAGATGAAAAACTCGCTCCGCTTTGCTGGAACGAAGAAAGTTGCCCTGAAAAATGTCCAAGCTATGTCCTGCCTACAAACTGTCGTTATCTACGACCTTATAAATGGGGGAATCGTGCGGGACACCTCAGCATTATAAAGAACCAGTTTTCCGAGTGCACAGCCGATGTCTGGACCATCTTTCTAATGTCATATTTGAATAGACATTCAAAAATTCAACCCATGTTTATTTTTTGTATTGGTAAGAACCTTAATGTAGCATACATATACATATGTATATGTTCAAGAGTGGTATTTTTTACGACCTTTTTTATATTTTTAACTAGCTGACCCGGCAGACTTCGTAGTGCCTCAATCGATAAATAAAAAACCTAAACTTTTGTATAAAATAAACTTAAAACAAACAAAAGGAATCCGTCCGACGGGGGAACACATCAAATGAAAAACAAAATTGTTATTTTTATTTAGTTCCGAGCATTTTCATAGATTCGTAGATTGGTGAACGAGCTCACGGCCCTATCAGTGTAAAGTGGGCATCATAGCCTATAAAAATCGCAACATAAACGCACATTATCGAATTTAAAAACTGCTCAAAAGTATAATTTTTATTTGAAAATATATTTCGAATATATAATACTTGACGCCGACATTCATTTCACCCAGTTAATATCGAAAGCTTTCTCAGGAGCTTTTCGATCAGTTTAACACGTCCTGTATAGAATATTGAAATTCTTAACTTTTCATATAAAATTGGCTGAATAAAATTTAGCCCCGATGCTGCAACTTTTAGAGGTAATTTTTAAAGCAAATTCTGATTTTTTCAAACTTTTCCCTTTGAGTTTTATCTTTTAAGCTCAATTTGTAAGTTGTTGGATACAGTAAGATTTTATACTTACAACAAAGGAAAAAATTACCGATGTTCAGTCGATTTGAAACACTTACTCAGTAAGCCTACCAATATGTAGATGCTCTGGCATCATACACACTCTGTATTTTGTATCATATGCTTCGCCGGGAGTATCATGAGGAATTTTCCTGTCTTGTAATCTTTACCATCAGATTATCTGCCAATGGAGCACAGCCTAACTTTTCTATTGTTGTTCTATTGTTCTTTTGTACCAACCCAGACTCTACTGTTCTAACCCAGATTCTCTATTCCCTTCAGTTTTTCTCTTCTTTTTCTTGCCCCACATTATGAAGGATCAGCGCAGCTTGTCCTCTTATCAAGCAGCATAGGGATTTTTTTAATAGCTTTGATGGTTGGATGACACAGCCCACCTGTTGCTAAGTGATAACCGGAGCCCATAGACATCTACAACGTAAATGCCACCACCCACCTCGAGACATGAGTTCTAAGGTCTCAGTTTTTACGGTGCAACGGCTGCCCCGCCCTTCAAAATGAAACGCATTACTGCTTCACGGTAGAAACAGGTGGAGTAGTGGTACCTATCCGTGCGGACTCACAGGATGTCCTGCCCACCAGTAATTATGCAAATTATAATTTTGCGGGTCAGATTTTTATTACACTGGCAGACTTCGTAGGGCCTCAATCGATAAATAAAAAACCTAAACTTTTGTATAAAGTAAACTTAAAACAAACAAAAGGAATCCGTCCGACGGGTGACACATCAAAGTGAAACCAAAATTGTTATTTTTATTTAATTCCGAGCATTTTCATATTTATCTACCTTTTAAACCTTCACTGGACTTCCACAAATAATTCAAGACCAAAATTAACCAAATCGGTCCGGCCGTTCTCGAGTTTTAGCGAGACTAACGAACAGCAATTAATTTTTATATATATAGATGGTATTCCTTCACTGCGGAAGTCAATCGTGAACATTTGTTAAGTACGTATTTCATTAGAAAAATTGGTACCTGCCTGCGGGATTCGAATACCGTTGCATCGCTCGACAGGAATGTAGCGGGCGTCTTATCCTTTAGGCCACGACGATTTCATCATCATCAACAGCCCATAGTCGTCCACTGCTGGACATAGGCTTCTCCCAATCCACACCACTAAGCCCGGTCTCCTCATCCACGACGATTTACCTGACGGCAACTCTCCTTAGGTTATATTATAGTTATATTATATTGTAACATGTGGTAGTTTAGGGATATTTCTAATTCTTCTTTTAGTATACACGCAATATCTACACATGAGAATTAACCTGACTTAGTGTCAATCATCAAACTTAGTGTCAATTAAAGCGGGCTGATGAGGTCATCCTACGCTATTGTCATATTTTTCTCATCATTATGACTTAATGAAATAGTCACTCGGATCTTTTGAAATAGTCACTAGGATCCTTATTCCTTTTGATACGTGTTCTTAATATTAATGTTTATAATTAAGAGTTTTGTACTGTACTGTTTGCACGACATATATTGTGCGCTGATGGAACTTTGTATTATATACTACACCTTATGTCTGATGTGTAAGCTAATTGCATTATGAAGCCTCATCAAAACCAGTTGTGCGTTAAGCAGAAACAAAACATACACACAACGACTCTAATAAAATTTTGCATTTATTATTCTAGAAAGATGTGTCGCTTTTGTAGTTGAACCATACGACCTTTTAGAAAGAATGTCTAAACAATGGCAGTTAAACCGCAGGATGACTCCGATCAAGGTTTTGTCCTTTGTATTTTACTGTGTGAATGCGCTTATAAATTAGTCTAGTTTTACGAATATGCTGCAAACTCAACTTTAAGCTTATGAAAATAGAGGTGGAGACTTGACTAGAAATAGTTTTGTAATAGCAATTTTTAATTTTGTAATTAACATAGAAAAAAATACATAAAGTGGTGATGAAGAGAACCCAAGACCGGGCTTAGTGGTGTGGATTGGGAGAGGTCTATGTCCAGCAGTGGACAACTGTGGGCTGTGATGATGATGATGATTGTATTTAAAAAAACACAAACGTATGCATAGTAGACGAGCTTAATTCTAGACCAGCTTCCACTCTGATAACGAATAGTCAAGCGAAATAAGATGCAAAACTCAAGCTCCTAACGTACAATATAATTTTCAAAATAAACACCGGAAATATTATAAGTTAAAAATATATTTTCTAAAATATTACTCACGAATGCATACATGACATTTGAATATCATGAACGAATAAATAAATTAGCAAATCTTGCAGACAGAATGTAATTCTTGCTCCGTGGTGCACGAAAATTTGTACTTACCAAACATACATCTATATATTAATACGTGAAGCAAAAACTTTGTATCCCTTTTTACGAAAATTGCGCGGACGGAGGAGTATGACATTTTCCACACTTATAGAGAATATAGAGAAGAAGTGCACAATGCTAATTTTTTTTTAAATAATGCATAAAAGATACATGAAATCAATAAAGAAAACATTACACACACTACATACCATGTATTTGACGCACACACGCATGCATACATACTATTTATTGTCAAACTTTTGTTCTTGACGTCTGTTGTCAAATTGAGAATAGATTAAATATTGTTTGTCTTTGTTAATATTTTTTATAGTGTAGTCTTGGCGAAATTTGTGATTATAGAAGTATAAAATACAATCATAATAGTGTACAAACTTACAATTCCAATTAATTATAGTCGAACTTCGACTACTGCGGGACCTCTAGTTTGAATAAATCGTTTGGTTTAAGGCATCCATATTTTAAGCTGTGACTCTGTAGACGAAGTGGACCGTCGTTGGCACAGCACTAGGGTCTGATTGCCAAGTTTTCTTGGACACGCTTCCTCTGTTATATTGGTTATCTGCCTTCTAATGACTTGTGCAAAATGCTGTTACGCGCTGGGGTTCGAGATAAATAAATGTTCCTCTAGAATACAACTTAAAACTGTATTTATCACTTAGAACACACACAGAACACTTTAAAATTCTTAATTCATGTCTTCGCTTCAGATGATCCGTTCGCTTGATGATCCGATGATGTTTCGCTTCGGGTAGTTCCGATTACTAACTAACTGCGTACCATCTCTACAACGTTTTTATAGTCGAGACGAAATCCCTAGAATCGTCGAGAATATTCCACAAAAGTCGAGTATTGTGTGTCCGCTATCTGACAATAGATGGCGTTATAGATGCTACTAGATCCTTCGATATTTGTTCGACTATTCGGCGATAGGTGGCATTACTCTTACCGGCGTAACAATACATAACATTCATGTTATAATAATTACATAGTTAAACTTAATACAAAATTCTTTACCAATGGTATTGATTAAAAAAGTTTGAATATTTGATAGCTTTTAATCGTTAATCTAATTTGATTTTCATCAACGTGAGAATTTTTCAAAAACTACAATTACGTTAAATGTTAAATTAATAGATCTAATATCCAAGCAGCATTTTAGGAAGACATTCTAGTTGAAATTTCAAACTACCTACCCGATACTTTTCTGGTATTTAATGAGCACAACAGAAACACAAAATAGCTTGCGAAACTAAGAGAGCCCAACGAGATATAATCATCCCGACCCCGCATCAAGAATCCGGAGAATGTAATTCTCTGTAGGTAGAGCTTCAAGAGTTCAGATGACAGCCAACGAAGATAGCTCTGTGCCTGTTACATTAACTTATGTTGATTTTATACCCAAATCGCTAAGCCAATTTCAGATGACATTTATTTTTGCTATATACGTTTATTTATTTATTTTTATTCCTTAGTTGGTTAGACGAGCTCACGCCCCACATGATGTTAAGTGGTTACCGGAGCCCATAGACATTTACAACGTAAATGCCGCTACCTACCTAAAGGTTTCAGTTTTTACAGTAGAATGTAAAGTTTTATTTTTATTTTTTTTATTTATTGCTTAGATGCGTGGAAGAGCTCTCAGCCCACCTGGTGTTAAATGGTTACTGGAGCCCATAGAAATCTACAACGTAAATGCGTCACCCACCTTGAGATATAAGTTCTAAGCTGCCCCGCCCTTCAAATCGAAACGCATTACTGCTTTACGGCAAAAATAAGCAGGGTGGTGATACCTACCTGTGTGGACCCACAAAAGGTCCTGAGAGAGGTCCTGGAGAAGGAATTTTATGGAAACCCTCTTCTACAACTTTACCTGACTACATAATACAAAATGCAATTAAAGAAACATTCAAAAACAATACATATCAGAAACGAAACACTACTCACACACGCCGTTCGCATCCACAATCAATATACGTGTGAAGCAAAATTCATTGGTTATAAATTTCCCAGTAGAACGCACGGAATTAATCATTTGCGACCAGGGAAATCAAGAATACACTGCGACATGTAAACTAAAATAAAATGTAATGCTTTTACTTCACAAATGCGACATTTGCCTCGAAGAAAAAAAAACAACAACTATTTTTCTTATAGCGTTCTTTCTTTTTAAATTCAGAATTTAAATTTGACATTCGGTGTGGCAATCGCCTTCTTGCGGTTCCATTGTTGCCAGTATCAATTTTTTTGAAAACTTCTACAATCTATATATATAAAAGAAAGTCGTGTTAGTTACACTATTTATAACTCAAGAATGGCTGAAAATTGGTGAGGAGGTAGCTTAGAACCAGGAGAAGGACATAGGATACTTTTTATCACGTTCCCGTGGGACGTGACATAAAACGTGGTATAACAAAACGCCACTGATATGGAATAACAAAACGCAACTGACAGCTAAACATAATAATATACTCTATGGTTAATTATAGTAGAATTTTTAAGTTGACGCGTTTAAAACAAACTGTGTGGCGGAACAAAGTTCGCCGGGTCCGCTAGTTATTTATAAATTTTGCTATGTGAAAACTGGAGGGGAGTCAATTGGGATGAAATTAAATGAATTGGAACGAGATCAAATAATACGACATGAAATTTAATGAGGTCCCAGTGAAATAGTGAGAATTTACAGGGCCCTCGTTGGGATTACTGGTGGTAGGACCTCTTATGAGTCCGCGAGGGTAGGTACCACCGCCCTGCCTAAATCTGCCGTGAAGCAGTAATGCGTTTTGATTTGAAGGGTAGAGCCGTTGGAACTATATTGTACTATAATCTTAGAACTTATATCTCCAAGGTGAGTGGCGCATTTACGTTGTAGATGTCTATGGGCTCCAGTAACCACTTAACTTCAGGTGGGCTGTGAGCTCGTCCACCCATCTAAGCAATAAAAATTTTTTTTTTTTTCGAATAACTCATGAGTACATGTCCAACGATTTTGGTTCATTTTCCCTCACTCGTGCACTTTCTACTAAGCTTATACTGCTAGCTTATTAACCAGCTATAAACCCTGAATTAACAGAATGAAACAATACAAAAGAATTCGCTTTTCGCGTTACTGCTAACTTTATACCAATCATGATAGAAAAGTCATCTTTCTTTTTTGTTGTTAGCAGACGTGAACGATTTTATCACGAAATATTCTCCATATCTTTTGACAGTTTAATTAATAAAATAATTATTAAATATTCTTATGATTATTTAAAATTAAATTCCTGTCCTTGAACAATATGCATCAAAAGTCAATTGCATTTTAGATCCAAGTCGCTTCAAGTAATTTGGAAATCGCGCTATAGAATATCTATATATTAATATGTGAAGCAAAAACTTTGTATCCGTTTTTACGAAAATTGCGCGGACGGAGGAGTATGAAATTTCCTATACTTATAGAAAATATAGAGAAGAAATGCAGAATGCTTTTTTTTTTAATTGTGCATAAAACAGTCATTAAATCAATAAAAAAAGCATTACACACTATACCATGTATTTGACACAACACATACATAAAAATATAGGTACTCTTTGTTTACTGTCAATTGGGAAACTTTTGTTATTGTTTAAAGTCTGTGGTCGAATTGAAAATAGATTAATATTGTTTGTCTTTAATATTATTGATCTATAGTGCAGTTTTGGCGAATACTGTGATTATATTATCGAATTATAATAGTGTTTGACAATAGAACCATAATAATGTTTTAACTTATAATTTCAATTAATTATAATCGAATTTCGACTACTGCGGGGCCACTAGTTCTCATTTAAGAGTTCCAGCATACGATACTTCTTATAATAAACATAATAGTTAAGCTTACTAAGATCAGGCTAAATGCTAACATAATAATATTCTTTACACAATTCCTTCTCTTGTAAGAATTTCAAGGAAAGCAATCATTCCACGTATAATGTTCAAAACAAACAATTAACGTCTAAAATCAATATTGACTACCTCAAAACACCGTTAAAATGCGTTTTCGATCGTTTTATAAATAAACTCCGTCTAGTCGAAGCTATCAAGCCATATCCAATAAACCCGGGTTTACCTCCGGTTAACGTCCATGAGTTACTGTTATCACCCGGTTAAGCGTTGTCGTAAAACACGGATTTCTATGTAATAACGTCGGTTGACCTTATTAACGATCGCTTGATTGTTTATTGTCATTTGAAGTCGTCTGTGACTGAGTGCTCTATATGTTTCAATTTTGGAAAAAATATTGTGATGACTGGAATACGTCATACTGTATTCCCTTTGATTTTGTCGAGACATAATTAAAGCTATTTTTACGGTTTTATCTTGTATTTTTCTTGTCGTTAAATTATTTCGTCATCCCATTAAAACTACTAGAAGTTATTTTTAAGCTATTGCATAGCTTTTATCGCGGGCTTTGAGTGCGGCGACCAAATCAATAAATTCCGTAACGAAAATAAAACCTAACACCCTCACTCCGCCTACCGTGTAGCTCGCGTTCAACAAATTCACACGCTGCTCTTGTGTAGTGTTTGTGAATAAGCGCGCGGCGTGGCATCGCACTGCATGTGCATCATGAAAAGTCTACCCATCTCTCTCTCGCGCGATCTAGCTTATGAGTGAAGGGGTCAGTTAATGTTTTGCTTTTGTTAATGTTTATAAATGTAGCGTGGTCTTATTTTATGATTGTTTTAATATTAAATTATTATTGTCTAATTAAAATTTCATAAGTTGATAAAAAATGCTATGCAATAGCTTTGCCGCGGCACTCCCCGAGTGCCACAAGCGTTTTTTTTTTAATTATTATTCGTCACACTTTTAAACTCCTTAAAGTGGATATTCCCGTTTATTGTTATGAAAAGCAGACGGGTAAGCATTATAATCGTAAGTGGATACTTTCGTTCAGTGCGTACCGCTATGAACGCTTCTCAAATATCGTTTGAAGAAAAACATGTTTTAGCGCTCGTGGCGCGGTTTCCATTACATAGTACGTGGTAAAAAATTCTACAGATAAAGGGCGTTTGTAGATAAGACATGTGTGTCATTCTAGGAATTGGGAGTCGTGGTGGTCTACGAATGCATCGTGCGTCTCATTCTTTGGGCGATGTGAATGTACTACCCTTTGAATCCCGCGTTTTATAACCTTTTGTAGTGCTAAGACTAATGTAATGTAAGGCTATATGTCCAAAAATATGTGTCACGAATGACTTTCACAATGAAGCAATAACATCGCGTTATAAGAAGATTGAAACGCGCACAAATTATAATTTGCGTAGCTATTGGTGCGTCTTGTGAACCCGCACGGGTATATACCATCATTCCGTCTATGTCTGCCGCAATAATGAGCAAGCAATAATGCGTTTCAGTTTGGAGAGTGGGGTGAGTGGGTGAGAATGGGAGTGGGGGTATAGGTGTTGTACAATGAGACTTAGAACTCAAGTCTCAAGACAGGTTAGAAGCTCATATTTATGGGCTCCGGTTACCACTGAACACGAGGTGGACCTTTACTCCGTCCACTCATGGTGCATGGTCTCTTTCTCTCTCATTTCACAATTCATTAATATATAAGCACTTTATGTAATCCACGGTATATAGATCAACATGCTGTGAATGCACAGCAGTGCTGTGGTAGAAGCAGATAAAGAGCAATAATTCTTCAGATCATAATTCAGTATTTATTACAATGGAAACAAGATGTATAGGCTATGTCGTTGTACATGCCATTTACCCCATTTCTTGCCTTAATCATGTCAGCCTTTCTACATCAATAGGAGACCTAAAACCCATTTCAGTCCAACAACAGATTGTACGGACAATAACCCTGAATTTCCATAAGGGTTACCGATCGATACCGGAAAGAAAAAGAAAAAAACTAGCAACTTACATCCGGATTATCTGCAAGGTTATAACCGGTTTTTTCGACATCGAAATACGACCGGATCGAGGCTTGATTTACGACCAATCGTAAAACGAAGACAAGGCGGTGCCAGTTGGAGATGCCCTCGGATATTCGGCTTCAGCTGACATGTTCTTTTGTAATGCACGCAGCCTTCGCGGCATATGTACAGATGAATATATGTAAGGTATATATATACATATAGGCATGGAATGTGTCGTTACGTAATTCGTATCGGATTCCAGGTTTTGGGCTCAATGTTAAACTGTGGTGCGACTGTACTGATGTGGATTTGAATTATGTTTTGCACTAATTAAATTTTGATTGCGAAATTTATTGAGAGCTATGACGTTGTAGCCTTCAGCCGTAAGCTGCGGACAATTAAATCTTCTATATATATAAATAAAAGAAAGTCGTGTTAGTTACACTATCTATAACTATCAAGAACGTGGTATAACCAAACGCAACTGGCAGCTAAACGTAATGTAGTCTATGGTTTATTATAGTAGAATTTTGAAGTTGACCGGATGATGTGTTTGTTTCGAGTGTCTTTTAGCCCATTGTGTCGAGATAGATAATAAAGCCATGGCGCGACCAACTCGATCAAATCGTTCCCGACGAACCCGTAATGCAACTAGGATTCGAAACATTGCGAGCGAAAGGATTGAAGAAGAACAAGAAATAAAAATATAGTAATAATAATAACAACTAAAATAAATGGCCAATAAAGAATCATTAAAATACTTGCTTTTTTAATTTACATTATTTTGACCTTGATAAAATCAAAAGTCTGCTCATTTATTGCCCCTAAGGCGGAACAAAGTTCTCCGGGTCAGCTAGTAAGCAATTAAAATTAGGTATGAACTTTGAAAAAGAAACCGATTCTAAGCTTATACTTTATATAAGAGTTAGGCAGCGCTCCGATGGAACATTGAATTCGTAACGAATCTCCACTCAGTTTTAAATATAAAACTGTCACAAATATTATAATATAAATCACAAATTAAATTATATTGTATTATAATATACACATTAAACAATCAGTCTTTCATCCGCGTTGAACGCTCCAATGATGTAATCTATTTGATAAATACAAAGGAAAAATCACTGCATCAAACAAAAACTAGGGTCCTTTCGTTGTAAAAGGCTGTAAAAAGAAATGAATGATATTTAAAATAAAAAGTTCGCTTTGGTTTTTAGCTCCATAACTGCTGTTGGAGTTTGATCTATCGTACGCAAGAACGAAGGGTTAGAGAGGACTCGACATCAAGCAGTCGCTAAACTGCGACTTGACATATGATTGGCGTAATAGCTCTGTACTATACCTATATATTATGTACTTGCTGACCCGGCAGACTTCGTAGTGTCTCAATCGATAAATAAAAGACCTAAACTTTTATACAAAATAAACTTAAAACAAACAAAAGGAATTCGTCCGACGGGGGACACATCAAAGGAAAAACAAAATTGTTATTTTTATTTAATTCCGAGCATTTTCATATTTATCTACCTTTTAAACCTTCTCTGGACTTCCACAAATAATTCAAGACCAAAATTAGCCAAATCGGTGCAGCCGTTCTCGAGTTTTAGCGAGACTAAGGAACAGCAATTCATTTATATATATATATATATAGATTAGTCTAATTTTTATAATTGGTCGCCTACGATGGGCAGGACATATAAGTTCGAATGGAGGAGACCAGAATGCCAAAACAAATAATATAGGGCAAACCAGAGAGCTGCAGAAGTCGTGGCAGGCCCAAACTCCGATGGTTAAATGGCGTAGAGCATGACCTTAAAGTTATCGGTGTCAAGAACTGGAAGGAGAAAGTCCTGAATAGAGCAGTCCGGAGGGATATACTGGACCAGACCTAGTACCTAGTCGGCTAGTCCCTACTATGGTCCACCCTGGGCTATAAGGCCTAAGAAGATGATATATGTATTGGTGATAACTTAAATGATACGACGACCAGTGTTAATAGTGTACCCGTATCGATGTGTATTCGTATGAACAATGAGATGTAAGGTGTTCAAATTCCGCCACAATATTATCGAGTAATTACTAGACTACTTAGTCTTGATTACCGGTTTAGAAAATGGGACGACAGCCTTTATACGAATCAACTGAGTTTACACCTTCATTTCTGTACAAATGATTTCATTTATGTTTCCCAAAGCTACGACCTCCAATGGCTTCCCCCCAATCCATCCAATCCTCTTAAGTCTCAATATTATAATTTAATATTAAAAATACTATGCATATGTATATATTATAGTATATGTAAAATTACGTTATCAATTAGTTATCTGGACAAAGCGATGGAAGAGCCTGGTAAGTTATGACTAATGGGTCTATGTTTAAATATAAATAACACAGTACCTAATTCAATTGATATAATGAATAACTGCAATCGTAGTGGTCGGATAACACGATTCACTAATTATCCTAATGCGAAACTTCGGTAATTACCCGCAAATTAGAACCAAACGGAGAATTTGTGTATTTAGCGGAAAATAATTGCGCTAATTATTTTTGTAGGTTTTCGGACAATATTTTATCACTATCAGAGGTAGACGAATCTATGACACGCATTGTGGTCAGTGGTTACCGTCAGGAGACAAACCGTAACACAGCGTGACGAAGGGGTTTTTTTTCCCCCTACCTACCTATTCGCTGAGGAGGGTCGAGCTCATTTGGAGCTTATTCAAGCTTCTCCGGATTGGTTCGCGAGCTTACGGGGCTTAGCCTGAGTGAGTTTGCTAAAAATAGCAATACCAAAACCAGTTATTCGCTGATTCTAATACTAGATCCAAATCGCGACCCACTTAGAAGATCTGATGAAAATTTTTGTGGTTTGCCATGCATATTCTTTTTATGGGACTTTAATGGTGCGTTTTAACACTGCTGTCATTATCATTATTTAATATAGAAGTGATATAACTTACCGCCCGAGTAGATACTGTTCGTACTGTACCTGATTATTGAAAGGCTCTAGCCAAATAGCGCCACTGACGACGAACAATATAGAATGATCGAGATGTTTCTAGAAAACGAATGAGTTGAGGAACGTTCGGGCATTTTTGACTGCATCTTGGAGTAAGGAAGATACTCCAAGATGCAAGGGCGTGTGATAAGTTTAAGCGCGAACAGACAAAGAAAAATATCGACTTAAAAGCTCGAAGCGAAGTGGTTGTTGAATGTTTAATAATATTTTGATATCGCCAAATTTTGATTATGAAAACTGCCAGTGTAAGCACTAGCAGTGTAACTACTGGCATAATATTAAAACTGCTCTATTATGTGCTCTATTTTTGTTATTATATCTATATATTAATACGTGAAGGAAAAACTTTGTATTCCTATTTACGAAAATTGCGCGGACGGAGGAGTATGAAATTTCCAACACTTATAGAGACTATAGAGAAGGAGTGCAGAATGTTAATATTTTTTTTAATTATGCCTAAAAAGTACATTAAATCGATAAAAAAAAAAACATTACACACACTACCATGTATTTGACGCACACACGCAAATATACTATTTATTTATTGTCAAACTTTTGTTAATGACGTCTGTGGTCAAATGTGGAATAGATTAAATTTTGTTCGTCTTTATTAATATTTTTTTATAGTGTAGTTTTAGCGAAATTTGCGATTATAGAAGTATAATAGTATTTGAAAATAGAATCATAATAGCGTACAAACTTATAATTTCAATTAATTATAGTCGAATTTCGACTACTGCTGGACCACTAGTTTTGTTTATTACTTCATCCAAAATCCCAGCACTTAATAGTACAAGCATCTGCCCATATCTGCCGCGCGATCCAGTCATGCGTACATTTCGTAACATGTCGTAAATTACTCCAATTCCTCTTTCAACAATTCGGTATGTCTCTGGAAAACGTATTGCTAGGAATCACAGATGTGTTTATCAGACATGCAAAATCCTATTATCGTTAGCATGTGTTTGTTATACTGATCAAATCCTATCTGTAATCTTGTAATTTAGCACGTTAGCAATTACTTCCGCTGTTTAAATAATAAAAAAAATCATAATCGAATTTCCAATAACATAGCGTTATTTCAAATAAGCAATATCGTATTTAATTTAGTTAGGTTTGACTCAATTAAATGCGATAATAATATAGCTTTTAAAATGAATTATCTGTTAGCCGCGGGTTTACCTCTCGTTAATATAGAAATTCTATTCCTTATTCCTTACCATTATTTATTAATTTAGTAGGTGCATTGACAAAAGAATAACAAACAACAACAACAAAACAATAAAAAAAAGAACAAACTCAAAACAAAAATCTTCCTTAAAATAACATCTCAGTATTATAGAACACACATACTACAATTCAATATACCTATAAATAAAATAGTAAAATACATACATACACATAATTACACACAATAATATACGTGTAAAGTAATAATATATAAATACACATGAAAATACACAATTTAGTATTATAGTTAAGAATGGCTAAAAGTAAATATATATAATATAATAATAATAATTGAAAAATGAAATAAACTAGTTTGGAGATGATTCTTCCAGTTTTTTGTGGATGTGTTCGCGAACTTTGAGTTTAAAAGTAAAGCGATTGCTGATCATCCTGATTTCTTTGGGAAGCGAATTCCATAATATTATGGACTGTACAAAGAAAGAAGAATGTAAAATTTTACTTTTATTCAAAATGAATGATGTCCTATACCACAGATATGGTGTATGATAATTTCGTTGTGATCTATCGAGTAGTTGAAGCGTGAAGTCGTAACAAACAAATTAAATTGCCTATTTATCACGTTATTGCTTAGATGGTTGGACGAGCTCACAGCCCATCTGATGTTAAGTGGTCACTGGAACCCATAGACATCTACAACGTAAATGTGCCACCCAGCTTGAGATATAAGTAAGTACTTGAGATATAAGGTCTCAGTATAGTTACAACAGCTGCCCCACCCTTCAAACCGAAACGTATTACTTCACGGCAGAAATAGGTAGAGCGATGGTACCTACGCGTGCGGACTCACAGGAGGTCCTACCACCAGTAAACCAATAAAATAAAGTAAGATGACCAATAAAAATATTTAATTTAAATAGAATATTAGTTGTGGTACTCTGAGGATATGAACAACTAAAGTTATGAATTCTGGAAACGATAGGAAGTATCTTAAACCGTAATGGGGTATAATGAACATCATCTGGGTAAGTGCGCGCTCCATTTGGCAAGGGTTTCGGAACGTTTGAGCCACAATGGACATTTTAAAAGGAGCCTTGCTATATATAATGAATTCTCGTAGTCGTCAACACATTCATGTGGCTAATTCGTATCTTATCAGATTTAACATTACCAAAGGATATTATTAAGGATATACAGGTGCGGTATCATCATCATAATCGGTTGCTCTTGGCAGAGCAGTCGTGGTCATGTGGAATTCTTGCTCATTAAAGCCTTGACAGATGTATTCCACAGTTTGCGAACCGAGGCCCGGCGCACACACTCGTTAAGTGGGGTTTCAGTAAGGTCTTTCACCTGATCAGTCCAACGCATGGGGATTCGTATATGTGCGGTATATGTGGACCCTAATGACACTAATGCTTTTATGATTTCAATGTTGGCGATCGACGTGCTACCAGTTGTAATTCGTGTTTATCCTCACTCATGAATACTAGCTGTTATGCCAGGGGTACAACCAAACCGCTGACTTTCAAAAAGTAGCTTCTTTTAGCTTCGTTTTAGCTGCATGTCTGAAATAAATTTTAGCGCAAAACTTCTTAAGATTCCAATGTCCTAAGTTATGCGGAATTATCTTCATTGTGTCGTCCATGGGCTCCGTAAAAGACCATCGGTCTAGCAATATCACCTGCTCGGTGGAACATCTTCCCTTTGTCGTATATCTACATTTTCACACAGCCCATTAAGTTTTTCGCTGGATCTTCTCAGTGGGTTGCGTTTCCGATCCGGTGGTAGATTCTGCGAAGCACTGCTCTTGCTAGGGCCAATGCTAGTAACACCCCCGGTTTGAGCCCCATGAGCTCACCTACTAGCTCGGCGAATCTAGAATAACCCCTCGAGACTACTAGAATAGGTAGGGAAAAAAAGCTCCGTAAAGACAAAAAAAGTCCTCAAGTCATTGTTTCACTCACTGTGCTCTTAACTTTACAATAAAGACCGGATAGTACGGTGTTCGGTTAGTCAACCATTGGCCATTTACCGCTATCATAATTTGGGCCAATGATAGGCGGTATAAGGGCTTGATTGAAGGGCCGCATCTGTGGGAATTGCGAGCTCGGGCCCTTTGTAAAGCGATATATTTGGGTAGATATTATTTGAATTCGTAACTAAGTCGTGTTTTGTTGGTTTTGTATAGGAGCGTTGTCTGGCTATCTTTTGACTCGCTTATATGAATTGCCAAAGATTACTTTTAGTTTTTCATTTACTCATTGTGACCCACCTAGGTATTATGTATAATCTCCGATTTAAACTAGAATATTGTAGGTGTCAAGGGAAGATCTTCCACCGACCGGGTGATTGGTATTCCTCGGTAAGCTGACGGCCCGAATGTTGTTGTTCGGAACTTGTATACGTGCAAGCTTATCTTATTCTGAAAATGTCGTAAGCGAGATTCAGGCAACTGTCAAATATCTTTTTTTTTAAAGAATACAATACAAATAATTGTTCTAACGTTGATTTTGACATCCTTATTCTCGTCTCGCAATCTATTTATATTATTCTATACAAACCAATTAACATAAAGTTTTTGTTATTGTTTAGTCCGTGTTTGTTACTTTTTTTAAAAATCTTGAATTAATCTCATTTGAACCAAATGCTAACTACTAAAAATTAATATTTTTTTGCTTAATGTAAAATTAGCCAGGCTTTAACTCTTGCTTAGTTTTGGTTTCATCGTATTCGTCAGGTTTAGGGATGTGTATATAGATTTTCTAGCAATCAAAGTATCAACAATCTGTCTAGTGTACACGAGAACATATAATAGACTAAGAAGAAGAAGAAATTATCAAAGTTAATCAATCAAGTATTGGTATTGACTTGGGTCAAGACACACAAAGCTCTTCTAAGAAATTGAGTCTCTTGATAATCTCGAAATTCAAAAACGTTAATTTGTTAAACGAGCTAAATGACGGCAACACAAACAGTAAGTGTAGTTGTGTGCGAAACGACATAACTTTGGCAAGAGTAGTGAAATGAGATTGTGCAACTTCGCCGAAAGCTCGCATGCGAAATGATGTAGAAATTACTTTGTATATATTTTTTTTATTGCCGTTGTAGGCAGACTAGCATACGGCCCACCTGATGGTAAATGGTCACCGTCGCTCATGGATGTCAGCAATGCCAGGGGCAGAGCCAAGCCGCTGCCTACCGTTAAGTACTCTCCACAAGCCTCGTTTGAAGAAGGACATGTCATAGCGCTCGGAAAACACCGTGGAGGGGAGTTCATTTTAAAGCCGGATGGTACGTGGCAGAAAAGATCTTTGGTATATTTCAACATCATAACTTTCTAATTATATATGAGAGGCAATCCTTGTGGAGCGTTCGCTTCTGGCCGACAGACTATTGTACCTATATGTACATGTTGCAGATTCGAAATAGGTTAGTTATTGAGATAAATAAATAAATATATAAATAAATATTTACTAAAAATCACGCCACATTAACTGGTCCCGTACTAAGTTCGTAAAGAACTTGTAATACAGGTACCAGAAAACGGAAATAAATGTAAGATTTTTATTATACACTAGCGACCCGCCCTCGCTTCGCTTCGGAAACATTAAAACACACATGAAACAAAAAAAAAAAAAAAAAGCCTATGTTCATCAGGGACAATGTCGGCTTCTAATGGTAAAAGAATTTTTCAAATCGGTCCAGTAGTTTCGGAGCCTATTCGAAACAAACAAACAAACAAATATTTCCTCTTTATAATATTAGTATAGACATACATATATTTAATAAACATCCATAACCCTGGAAAAGACATTTATCATACAAATATCTTCCCTTGGCGGGATTCGAACCCGCGACCCCCTTGTGTAGTGACCATGTCACTTACCACTACACCAGACGGCCGTTAAAGATAGAAGATAGAAGATAAATGAATTGTTTTGATAGCTTTTAATTGGAAATTCTTCAGAAATTGCAGAAGCATTGTAAGAAAGCCAAAGGTTGTACTTTTTAGGGGTTTACGACAAAGGGAAGGTCTTCGACTGATCGGTTGAAATTTCTCCGTAGACCGACATTCAGTATGTCATTATTCGGGACTTGTATATACTCAAACCTCTCAAATATCTTGTGTTCTACGATACCAACCAGCTAATCCTGAGAATATCAATCTGACTAGAAGACGGAATCATCTTTTTCTGAACACAGTGACGTAATTATCTAAGCTTAAAGTAAACTAATCCATATATATAAAAATGAATTGCTGTTCGTTAGTCTCGCTAAAACTCGAGAACGGCTGGACCGATTTGACTAATTTTGGTCTTGAATTACTTGTGAAGTCCAGAGAAGGTTTAAAAAGTAGATAAATATGAAAATGCTCGGAATATGAATAAAAATAACAATTTTGTTTTCCCTTTGATGTGTCCCCCGTCGGACGGATTCGTTTTGTTTGTTTTATGTTTATTTTACACAAAAGCTTAGGTCTTTTATTTATCGATTGAGGCACAACGAAGTCTGCCGGGTCAGCTAGTTCATTTTAAGATCCATGCATGTTTTGGTTCATTTACGCAAATCTTTTATACGCCTGGAAATCATTTTTATTTATTGCGCATGTAGGCGGACGAGCATACGGCCCACCTGATGGTGAGTGGTTACCGTCGCCCATGGACTTCAGCAATGCCAGGGGCAGAGCCTACCGTTTTACCGTCCATTTAAAAAGTGTTCCTTGAACTGCTCGCGAAATTAATTTAAATTAACATTTGCTTAGTCAAACTTTTACATTCGATTAGTTGAATCAAAACAATAAAATACCCTGATAGTTTTTTTTATTTTATTTTTTTATTGCTTAGATGGGTGGACGAGCCCACAGCCCACCTGGCGTTAAGTGGTTACTGGAGCTCATAGACATCTACAACGTAAATGCGCCACCCACCTTGAGATATAAGTTCTAAGGTCTCAGTATTGTTACAACGGCTGCCCCACCCTTCAAACCGGTGAGATTTGTGGTGGTACCTACCCGAGAGGACTCAGAAGAGGTCCTACTACCAGTAAAAAAGTAGTATTTCATATCGTTTAAAGTGACGACAACGTAACACTGTTTCATAAACAATTTCATTTTATGTAAAGAATTCCGTATCATTCATTCGCTGCTTTGACATGAAAATAAGGAAAACGCAGTGTCTGCGTAAGTGGCTGTCTATATTAGACGACTCAGCAGTTTCTCCGGGCCCTGTCGGGGTCTCGTGAAAGAAATCACAAGAAGATTTATGTATCGTTGAAAACCGTTATAAAAAGAAAAAATAATTCTGTTTTTCAGAACGAATAATTTTGGAAACGTTATAATAACTCCGTTGTTTTGATTAAAAATACAAAGCTTGGATATATTTAAATAAAACTTTTTTTGTTTGCGGTTGAATGAATATAATACTTCAGTATGTTAATGTCTTTGAGAGTTGAGATCATAGACCCAGTCATTGCAATCGGAATCATTGTTAGATTTATTGTAATGGATAAGTTCGTACGCACGGCGGGATACCAGTAAAAACCTATTTGAGATAAAAAAAAAATTTGGCTTCAATAGGTTGGACGAGCTCACGGCCCACCTGGTATTAAGTGGTTACCAGAGCCCATAGATATCTACAAAGTTAATGCCGCCTCCCACCTTGAAAAATGAGTTCTAAGTCTCAGTCAAGTCAAGTTTTTACAGTATAACGGCTACCCCGCCCTTCAGACCGAAACGCATAACTGCTTCACGGCAAAAATAGCCAGGTTGGTTGTACTTACCCGGGCGGACTCTCAAAACGTGCTACCACCAAATCGCAGTGCAAAAGTATCAGGCAACTCTCCTGCCTCTTCTCCGATGAATATTTTAATCACTTTGCGACGCATTCAAGAAGGAATAGAATATAACGCTATTTTAGATGTAACACAGCTAAACTTTTGATAAATATGGGAGTACACTATTTTCATAATTACCTTCAAACTACCTTCGAAGTATGGCATGTAACCAATCCTTTACTTTTTTCCTTCTAACCCGTCGAATGCGATGAAGGGTTCGGGTTGAAAATTAACTCACAGTCCACTGAGTTTCACGCCAGATCTCTTCAGTGCGACGCGATTTCGATCCGGTGGTAGATTCAAGCGAAGCACTGCCCTTGCTGTAGCTAGTGTTAGCAAATTCACCAGACTTAGCCCCGTGAGCTCACCCACACGATCGATGAATCTAGTATAAGCCCTCAAGGCTACTAAAATAGGTAGACAAAAGTTTTTTCTTTCCAAAATCGATTTATGCAAATCGCAAAAACCCTGGTGGACCCTGACCTTGTTTACTGGTGGTAGGACATCTTGTGAGTCCGCAAGGGTAGGTGCCATCACTCTGCCTATTTCTACCGTGAAGCAGTAATGCGTTTCGGTCTGAAGGGTGGGGTAGCCGTTGTAACTGTACTGAGAACTTAGAACTTATATTTCAAGGTGGGTGGCGCATTTACGTTGTCTATGGGCTCCAGTAACCACTTAACACCAGGTGGGCTGTGAGCTCGTCCAACCATCTAAGCAATAAAAAATAAAAAAAATAGTATAAGCCCTCAAGGTTACTAAAGAAGGACAAAAGTTTTTCCTTCCAGAATCGATTTATGCAAATCACAAAGACCCTTATCACAGTAATGCTATCACTATCGTTTCCGGAAGCATTACTCCGGAACGAAGAGTTCCTGATTGGAGTGATGACTTTGCGTCGATTAACTTTTTTTACCTTTGTACGTGATGCGGTTCGTTACTTAACTAAATGCTGCTTAAGCTCCGTGGTTATCACGAGTAAAAGCTTTAAGTTCATTACGAATGTTTAAGGATTTTTCAAACTATATTTCGATGGTTCGTAGTTTAATTGGATAATATGGAGCGGCGAGCTATGCGGGTTGTCTCTTATCATTGACAATGAAAACGAAGCTTAAAATCTCAGTTAAAGTTGGGAGTAAAAAAATTGCACATGTCAGATTGATTTAAAAATACAATGTAATTAATATGTAAAATAGTTATATCATAGTTCTATTATTATAAAAGTGTTTAAATATCTTCCTTTTAGAACTTCAGATATTATAAACATAGTTATCGAGTCACCTACAAGATTTTGGCTGATTTCTTATTTCAAATCTCAATATAACTCTAGCTACCGCTTATTTTACTAAATATAAATATTTAACATTTTTGTTTTTCTGCATACAGAAAGAAAAAAACAGAAACTGTGAATTTTCATGCAGTAAATTCAATTTTTTTTTAAAAACTTATTTTTGTTGTTAATCGACCGGAATTCCAAAAAGCACACCTAATAAAATTTTGAATAAGAAGTTTTAAATGTATATTTAAACTGTATAAAATCTCATAAGGATATAGAGACCGTACTTAAGAGGAACGTTTTTGCGGGTCCATTAGTCAAATCTTTTGATCCCTTGACAATCAAAGTAAAAGCTTTGATCAAGCGAGAGCTAAGTATTTCTAGGTAGGTACTCTTCTTATGACACGAGATGGCATAGGATTGATTTTTTTTTAATATAAACCTTCCGCCTTTAATCTATTTTTGTTTCTAATTTAAAATTGATTTAAAATTTTACTGGTGGTAGGACCTCTAGTGAGTCCGCACGGGTAGGTACCACCGCCCCGCCTATTTCTGCCATGAAGCAGCAATGCGTTTCTGTTTGAAGGGTGGGGCAGCCGTTGTAACTATACTGAGACTTTAGAACTTATATCTCAAGGTGGTTGGCGCATTTACGTTGTAGACGTCTATGGGCTCCAGTAACCACTTAATATCAGGTGGGCTGTGAGCTCGTCCACCTATCTAAGCAATAAAAAAAAATTTTTTGAGGTCGTCATAGCCTAAAGGATAAGACGTTCGGTACATTCGTATTTAGCGACGCAACGGCTTCGAATCCCGCAGGCGGGTACTAATTTTTCTACTGAAATAAGAACTTAACAAATGTTCACGATTGATTTCCACGATGAAGGAATAACATCATGAAATTAAAATCAAACCCGCAAAATTATAATTTGCGCAATTACTTGTGGTAGGAACTCTTGTGAGTCCCAACGGTACCACCGTCCTGCCTATTTCTGCCGTGAAGCAGTAATGCGTTTCGGTTTGAAGGGCGATGCAGCCGTTGTAACTATACTGAGACCTCAGAATCTCAAGGTGGGTAGCGCATTTACGTTGTAGATGTATATCGGCTCCAGTAACCACTTAACATCAGGTGGGCTGTGAGCTCGTCCACCCATCTAAGCTATATAAGAAAAAAATACTTCTGTTAAAATAATAGAGACTAGACAGTTGTAAAGGAAACGATTGGGCTATTTAGTTCATTTAATTAGTTAGAATAATTATAATTTGGTATTCTATTATTGGACACATTGTTACGCGCTGGGGTTCGGGATAAATAAAAGTTCCACCAAAGCTTTAGCAGTAGGCAGCGGCTTGGCTCTGCTCCTGGCAATGCTGAAGTGCATGGGCGACGGTAACCACTTACCATCAGGTGGGCCGTACGCTCGTCTGCCTACAAAGGCAATAAAAAAAAACAGTATAACTTAAAACTGTATTTAACACTTAGAACACTCACAGAACACTTTACAACTCGCTGTTTCGCTTCGAGTAGCTCCGATTGCTGCCTTCGTGACATCCCTGATAGTCGATACGACATCCCTAGAATTATCGAGAGCATTCCTCACAAGTCGAGTATTTTCGATATGTGTTTCAGCCATTCGACAATAGATGGCGTTGCACTTCTCGAGCGTTCTCGACTTTACTAGTTCTTTTGATATTCGTTTCTGCTATTCGATAAATTGCGTTGCTCTTACCGGCGTAGCAATATTGGCATTTAAATCCAACAAACATATTAGTTATAATAAAATACCTTATTTCCATACATTATTTCGTTTTAAAAAAACACACACAACAATGGAGTATGTAATTAGAGCAATGCGCATACATTTGAATTCAAAGCTTCGCTTTCGCTTTATCGCAATATTTTTGTATAAGTCACAAGAGATGACGATTTTCTGAGATTTTCGTTTATTTCAAATGATAATGTGGAAGATACTTTATTACCAGACTGGTACGTTTTAATCAGAGATAAATTACGTTTAGTAAAATTTACAATTGAACATACTGTTTTAGTTTTACATTAAATACACCGACTGCCCCACTCTCTAAATCGAAACTCATTACTTTCTTCACGGCAGTAATCGGCAGGTAAGGCGCTCTACTATCAGTAATTATGCAAATTGTAATTTTTGCGGCTTTGATTTTTATTACACGATGTTATTATTCCTTCACCGTGGAAGTCATTCATGAACGTTTTTTAAGTTCGTATTTAGTACAGGCCTGCAGGATTCGAACACCGTTGCATCGCTCGACACGAATGCACCGGGTACCTTATCCTTTAGACCACGACGACTTCAAATATTCGATGACGGGTAGAAAGGCTTATGACCATCCTGATAATTTCTGAGATTAATCTCAACTCGAATGCCATCGCCCACAAGATTGATGCTGATGCTGATGCATTGCATTGGCTGATGCTTAATTTGTCTTGTGACATAAATATTCAGAACTCGTTATCAAAAACTGAATATCCATTATTTAAGCACAAGAATCTCTAAACATTAATATCGCTCTACGCATGAAGTGCATATCATAAGTTACATAAATTAACTAAAGAATTGTTTTGTTGAATATATTTTTATATAAAACTTTGTAATTTATTGAATAATATTATAGAGTTGAGCTTACTGACTACTGTTTTTTGTATAGGGCCATTTTAGGAGTCAGTGTATAAAACTGAAAATTCATTATTGAAAAGCAAGTAAGAATTTAGATAATCATTTTTATGCTTTTGATCCTTGTTAGGTTATTATAGATATTATTGTATTATAGATAGTCAGAGTAATATTATAATTATTATATAATTATTAAAATTAATATAATCATCGAGTCTTGATGTGTGTGTTAATTTTCAAGTTAATCGGATATCTTGAAGATGTCGGAAAATAGTTTGAAAGTTACCGTTACATACATATCCACATAGATAAAAACAGCATTGTCCGAGTGACCGTGTGATTCAATTTAGCGTACAGACGACAAATTAAAATTATTTAGACATATCTTTATTTGAAATTAAACTGTTGTTTGTTGTTTAAATTGAATAAATAAATATAATCTATTTAATAAAATAGCACTAAAACATTAACCCGCCAATATCTTGTGTCTTGTACCAAGCTGTAATGTTCTCATTTGCTTGTATGCAATGAGTCGACATATTCTTCTGAATGAATTCAGAACATCGCATGTCATCATCGCAATCATTACCTGAGCGACACCATGACTCATATTACGACTTTACATTCGCTGACGGTGTTATTTTCGTTTTTTTGTACAATACCAGCTCGTCATTTAGTTTTGAAAAAAATCTCGAGTTCGATGACCTGTAGCGGTAGCTATTAAAGATAAATAATAGTTTAAAAAAACTAACAAAAAACGGTTTTATAGAAAACTCAACTAAAAAATAGAAAATAAATTTTAATAAATTTGAATTAAGAATAGTGTAAGAAAAAATGATATTATTGTAAAAAATCGTGAGGTGCTTTTTAGGAAATTGTTACGCTGGTAAGAGTAACGCCATCTATCGCCAAATAGTCGAACAAATGTCGAAGGATCCAGAATGCTCGAGAATTACAACGCCATCTATTGTCAGATAGCGGGAACTACGACTAGAGAAGTGTGGAATATTCTCGATGATTCTAGGGATGAGGTATCGGCTATAAAATCGTTGTAGGGATGGCGCGCAGTTAGTCAGTAATCGGAACTACTCGAGGCGAAACAGCGAAAGGATCACCTGAAGCGAAGCGGAACAAGCGAATTGAGAGTTTTAAAGCGTTTGTTGAGTGTTTTAAAGTGTTTGTGAAGTGTTTAAATGTTGAATACAGTTTTTATGTTGTACTTTGGTGAAATTTTATTTATCCCGAACTCCAGCGCGTAACAATATTATCAAAATAGCCCTTCTACTCATATCTGCTCATAAAATATTTATAACTGCTGATACCATGCACCCCACGCTTTTTTTACAACAATATCATTTTTTCTTACACTACTTTTAATTAAAATTTATTAAAATTTGTTTTCTAGTTTTTAGTTGGATTTTCTATAAAAGCGTATTTTGTTCGTTTTTTTAAACTATTATTTATTTTTCACTTTTTAGTTGATTTTAAAAATTTTCAATATTTTTTTTTCAATTTTTTTTAAATGTTGAATTGTCATCGGTCCTATATAAGTATACCAAATTTCGAGTTAATACGACGTTTTGAAGGGGGTCAAAATCATTTTCAAAGATTCCGTTACAAACATACATACGTCTGAAGCTAATAAAAGCGTATTAAAAAGAAGATATTTGACAGATGCCTGAAACGCACTTAAGACGTTTTCAAGTTAAGTTTGCTACAAGCTTCGAACGCGAACATTCGAACCGTCGGTCTACCGAGCAATTTCCATCCGTTCGGCAAAAGTTTCATGGCTGTCTCCAAAGATCTCAGTCAGTATATTCGTATTTTAAAGAAACACAAGTAAGTCTTTTATTGTCTGGAGTATTTGGTATCTATACTAATCTATTATACTTTATCCACAGCAAAACCGAATATTCATGGAAAAAAACTCATGCTGTGTATTTGGTGGGATCAGCTGGGTGTGGTGTATTACGAGTTACTTAATCCAGGCGAAACAATCACTGGAGCTCTCTACCGAACGCAATTGATGAGATTCAGTCGAGCTCTGAAGGAAAAACGCCCTCAATACTACTCCACACATGACAAAATTATTCTGCTTCATGATAATGTTCGTCCGCATGTAGCGGCTCCGCTGTTTTTTTTTTTTTAAAACACTTTATTTGGGAATTACTGCCTCACCCGTCGTATTCACCAGACATTTCCCCGTCTGATTATCATCTGTTTCAGTCAATGGCACATGCTGTCGGAGCAGCGGTTCACGTCATATGAAGATACCAAAAATTGGGTTGATTCGTGGATAGCCTCAAAAGACGAGGAGTTCTTCAGACGTGGAATCCGAACTCTGCCTGAGAGATGGGAAAAAGTAGTTGCTAGTGATGGACAATAATACTTCGATTAAATTCAAATTACCGTTCTTTCATAATCAATATTATTTTTTCGACAAAAAACGGCGGAAACTTATTTGTACTCCTTTACCCTTTATCCTTTATAATATTATCCTTTATCCTTTATCCTTTATAATATTATAAAGAGGAAAAATTTGTTTGTTTGTTTGTATGGAATAGGCTCCGAAACTACTGAACTGATTTGAAAAATTCTCTCACTGTTTGGTAGCTACACTATTCCCGGGTGATATAGGCTATAATGTTTTTTGAAAAAAAAAATAGGGATCCTTACTAAAACTCCAATAATGTAACCCAAGGTGTAAAAAAATTACCTAAAATGAGTCGTCTATTATCAAAGGTGGCAATCTGTGCATTTGGACAAAACATTTTTATTGATATGTCAATACAGATTTATTTGAATATAATCGTCTCCTTCAAAGAATACGGTTCAAAACCTGCATTAAATAAAGGTTAATAGTTAACCTGTTATTTATCTAAGATGTCGTTCCGAAGAGTTTTGTGACTGCCAATGGAATACAAAGTCAATAATTCGTTTTTCTGATTTACCAATCATTGTCCAAAAGTCAGATTGCCGCCTTTGATAATAGTCGACTCAAATATCCTTTACATCGCGTGCCCTGCGAAAACTATTGATGATAGAATAAAATAGTGTACTACGTCTATGTGGAACAGGTTATTATTTACAAAAAGTGTCGCAACAGCATATGTCTAACTATTATAGTTATGCCACAATAAGTGTTCTTTTATTTAAAAAAATTAAACAACGTCAAATATCGTTGAAATTTGACATACAATCATACATAGCAAGCCAATGAAAGCATGTCAAAATCTAAAGCTGTGAAACTTTTACGGTTTTCAGATCAATCATGACGCCTCTGACCGTAACAATAACGGTTTGATTACTCTTCAACCACACCCTGTATGTATCAGTTTAATGTGTATTATAACGCTATAGAAATAGAACACAAAATTCGCAGCTGTTATAGATTTTAACTGGTAGTAGGACGTACTGTGAAAGTACTGTCATGAATGGAATTTATGATTCCAAATGAACGTTTTTTTGGTTTTACCTGGTATGTAATGTTTTTCAGAATCCAGGGAATCGCGATTTGAAAACTGCCACTCGTCTTGAGGGATACTATCTGACTCTCAACTGTTTACTGGTGGCAGGACGTCTTGTGAGTCCGCACGGGTAGGTACCACAGGTAAATGCAAATTAAACAATTTTTTTATTTCATTATCATGTCTCCTCCAAGATCAACAGGAAATATGTTTTATGTAACTTTTAGTTCATATATTAACTCAACGTTCAGCTCAACAAGCATTATCTCACATTTGAGACCAAAAATGGAATTTTGAAATGATTCGAAAAACCAAACCAATAATATCACACGAATCCCTCCTGTTATTGTGTACTAAAATACAGCACACAATAATAAAATAACGCGGCTAAACCTCAGACGAGATTAAGCTACACGTCATTCTAACTTTGTACGAAAAAGACATTAATTACAAAATTCAAGCCCATGTGTTTACGTGTAAGACAGCGACTTATCAAAGTCTGTTGTGCAAGTCCGTTAGACGCGGAGGCGTAAATTCTTGTTATGTCATGCAATAAATTATTTTTACGAAATATGTACTATTTTATAGAGAAAAACCACGTTAAGCTGTGAAAATCGGAGAGAGCTTTAGCGTAAGAGTTCAGTTGGGTCTTAGAGTATACTATTATATGTAGTTATATATAAATAATTTTAAAATATTTATTAAACTGGTATTTAACTACTGGTGGTAGGACCTCTTGTGAGTCCGTGCGGGTGGGTACCACCACCCTGCCTATTTCTGCCGTGAAGCAGTAATGCGTTTCGGTTTGAAGGGCGGAGCAGCCGTAACTTACTTGAGACCTTAGAACTTTCTCAAGCTGGGTGGCGCATTTACGTTGTGGATGTCTATGGGCTCCAGTAACCACTTAAAACCAGGTGGGCTGTGAGCTTGTCCACCCATCTAAGAAAAAAAAAAAACAAAGTCCCACGTGACGTCTGCCTGTCTTAATGTGACAAAATAAGGACTGCAGAATTTTAAACACTGGATTTTAAAACGGTTTCCACAAATGCACCGAACGATCCATTGAGTTCGAGAATAAAATTCATAGTCCACTGAGTTTCTCGCCGGATTTGCTCAGTGGGTCGCGATTCCGATCTGGTGGTAGATTCAGCCAAACACTGCCCTTGCTAGGGTTAGCGTTAGCAGATTCGGCAGGTTGAGCCTCGTGAGCTCACATACATGTTAAGTGAAGCTAACATAAGCCCCTGAGGTTACTAGCATAGGTAAACCAATAACAAATTATATTACATATATAAGTATAGTTATAAGTTGGTACACTATTATGATTCTATTGTCAAATTCTATAATCACAGATTTTGCCAAGAATACTTTAGGCAAAAATTAATAAAGACAAACAATAAATAATCTATTCTCAATTTGACCACAGGCTTTAAGCAACAACAAAAGTTTGAGAGAGAGAGAGAGAGAGAATACACTTTATTACACACCAAAACACAATTTACATTCAAAAAACAATCAAAAAAAGCAGATACATTTGTACAATAGGCGGTGTTATCGCTAAAAGCGATCTCTTCCAGACAACCGTTTAATTTACAGAAATTCTGGAAAATATAAAAAAATATAACAGGTATGTTGCGGTGTACTATAGATAATACATTATAGAAAATATATATATACAATAAACAAAATATATACCGTTTACATATAATATGAAATATATACCAATTATATACCAATATACATACTTACATACAATACATACTAATATACTTACATACACATAATACATCAACAGTATGGAAATAATAAATGATGATGCAAACAAACAGCACTAAGAAGATAAGTAGTGTTCCTTCACCATTCTTTTAAAACAGTTTAAAGTTTGAGTACTTCTCACTGCATCCGGCAGAGCATTCCACATTCGAACCGTCTGGACGGTGAATGAATGATCAAAGAATGATGATGAATGCGATGGCATTTTCAGTCTCAGGCTATCCGATGATCTCAGGGAAAAACTATGCATATCACGTAGGAACTCGAAACGTTCTTTGAGATATGTGGGGGCATGGGGGTCAAAGAGAGTACAGTATAGTAATGAAAGGACATGAGTATTGCGGCGAAGGCGAATTGGTAACCACTTGAGTTTAGTGCGAAATTCAGATACATGATCATATTTCCGTAAACCAAATATGAATCTTATGCAGAAATTTTGTAGCCGCTCAGTTAAATCAGTATAGCTGGCATCGGCGTAGTCAAGAATTGGAAGAAGGAGAGATTGTGCAAGCGCGTAGTTTTAGTGGCAGTTGGAAGAAAATTTCGTAACCGTCTCAAAGATCCAGCTGTTGCAAACACCTTCCGGCTAACCTCTTTTATCTGAGCGTTCCATGAAAGGTTTTTATCAATTACGATTCCTAAATTTTTCACAGTATCGCTGATAGGAATTGGTACGCCATCAAATAAAATAGCCGGAAGCTGTGACCATGTAACTTTCGAGCACAATCTTGAACTGCCGACAACAATGACCTGTGTCTTCGACGGGTTCACCCTCAATCCATGCGAATTTGACAATAAACAAAGAGTTTAAATATGTTGTGTTTGTGTCAAATACACGGTAGTGTGGGAAATTTTATACTCCTCCGTCCGCGCAATTTCCGTAAAAAGTGGTACAAAGTTTTTGCTTCACGTATTAATATATAGATATGCTAATGATTGTTGAAGATGTCGAAAAATATCATATAGACGCTCCCAGCGTTACCGACGCTAGAGTAAGCCATTACAGCGATATGAAAACAATGTACCGCAGAATGATGTATTTTTTATAGAAGGCGACAACGTGAATCGATAAATTCGATGTATATTCATTCAAAAAAATATCGGGGATGGATGATTTGTTCGTAGTTCCAAATTCAATATTTGTTTTTTTTTATGTGTTTTTGTTAGATTGGCACAACTGTTTTCCATTTTCGGGCGGAGTTTGAGTTGCATCTGCTATTTAGATTTAAAACGTCGGTTTACAGACGATAGTTGAACGTGACAACGTCATAAGAAAATACTGATGGAATGGTTTCATTTTTCAATTATTGCAATTATCGTTGCTATAAACAATTGACACCACATTCACTTTTCACTGAACTTCATACTTGACGAAAACATGTAAATGTATTATTGTATAGCAGCTGTCCACGCGGAGGCATCGCTCACTCAAGTAGGAGAGAGACAGATGTCGAACACTGCCGAACGCGGAGGCCGATTGTGCCTCTTTGTCGCTCGTTGCGCGCCCTCGCTTGTACTTCAAGCGTTAAATGGAACGCCTCAGAGCGAGGTAACGCCGCATGAGTCATGTTTTTTCGTGCGTGCAGCCGGCTCCATCGAATTATAAGACGTTGTCACGTCAAAAGTCTGTATTCAATTTTGAATCGCCAATGGAATTTCGTGTTTAGGGTCACTGAAAATGAAGTAAGAAAATGAAGAATTATAAAAAGCTTATGATGAATCGAATCTATTAGTTATGAGTATTAAAAACCGTTCAAAAGTGGTAGAGATGAGATGGAAGATCGCTCCTTCGCTCTGGTAATCAATTTTAAAATTGGTATTCGTTCTTTTAGTCTTATAACCTCTTTGAGTACTTTTCTTAAATTTACAGGCACACAGCATTCTAATCTTTTATTGTATGGGTTGACTGTAGGTGGTTCTGATAGTTCCTTAAAACTGTGAAAGCTCCATAAATGGTCATCGTCTTCCAAAATAAAGTTTCATGTAAATATCTTTTTTTTTGTCCTAATAGGCAGACGAGCGTATGGCCCACCTGATGGTGGGTGGTTACCGTCGTCCATGGACTTCAGCAATGACGCGAAGTACTGTCTATATAAATACTGTCACTACAATTGATAAGTTCACCTAATTAAGTTTAATACAAAAGCTGTTGCTCCCAATATTACCACTTGTAAACGTCGTTAAAACCTTCTGTTTTCAATGAAGGAGGCTCTTGAAGAATTTCAGGGAACTTAATTTAGTTTTCAAACATTGATAATTCGAATAGTAAGACTTATATCAACAATGAAATTGGTAGTTGATTTTATTGAAGAGAACGGTCAACTCCGCGCCGCTCTTGCGCAATGCTATAGAGACGAAGTTGCCGAGAAAACAGTCTCAGTTTACATTCACTCGCTTACCTTACGACGAGGAAAAATAACATAGCTTTCGGAAACAGCTGGTGGTAAGACGTGTAGCGAGTCCGCACGGGTAGGTACTACCACCCTGCCTATTTCTGCCGTGAAGCAGTAACGCGTTTCGGTTTGAAGGGTGGGGTAGCCGTTGTAACTATACTGACGCCTTAGAACTCATATCTCAAGGTAGGTGGCGGCATTTACTTTGTAGATGTCTATGGGCTCCGGTAACCACTTAACATCAGGTGGGCCGTGAGCTCGTCCACCCAACTAAGCAATAAAAAAACTCGACTGTTTCACTCGACATACCAGTGCGTACCAAATTTGTTTGCCTTTTAGCAGCCATACTGGCGTAGTGGGTAAAAATCTGGATTCTGTAGACGTCTCGATTCCAACGTATATAGCACCAGAGCAAATTCTAGTTTGGGGCCAGTGGGTGATATTACCGAAAAAAACAAATATGGGGAATGGAAACTTTCAGAAGTTCTGTCTCGTTCTCTTTCAGGCTTATATCCAACTAGCGACCCGCCCTCGCTTCGCTTCGGAAACTATAATTAATATTGATTTTTCCACTATTTAATGGATGTTATTATACATAATAATATAAACATTTCTCGTCAATCACTCTATCTATTAAAAAAAAGTGTGTGTGTCCGCTCCGACGCACGACTGGAGTTTACTGGATATAAAAAATTAAACGAAACAATACGAGAAATAGTTCTATATTACGACAACACGATACACTACAGATTATTAACAAATTAACGAGACACAAAACAAACGACTAACAAATATATGAAAATACAATAATGAGAGAAACGCGCGATCAGTACGAGGCTTTGTGGCGGACTGCCGGCGCAGCAGCCCGGCGTCACCTGCGATAACGCGGCCGCGCGTTGGCTCCTGATTGGCGCGCGCACGCATCACGCAATCAGGAGCCAATCAGGCGCATAACGCATTTCGTGTGACATGCTAGTACGATTTTGATTGGCGCGCGCACGCATCACGCAATCAGGAGCCAATCAGGCGCATAACGCATTTCGTGTGACATGCTAGTACGATTTTGGTCCCCATAATTTTCATACCCCGGGCCTATATATGTAAATCGATTCTAAAGGAGTAAACTCCAAAAAGTGTGTGTGTCCGCTCCGACGCACGACTGGAGTTTACTGGATATAAAAAATTAAACGAAACAATACGAGAAATAGTTCTATATTACGACAACACGATACACTACAGATTATTAACAAATTAACGAGACACAAAACAAACGACTAACAAATATATGAAAATACAATAATGAGAGAAACGCGCGATCAGTACGAGGCTTTGTGGCGGACTGCCGGCGCAGCAGCCCGGCGTCACCTGCGATAACGCGGCCGCGCGTTGGCTCCTGATTGGCGCGCGCACGCATCACGCAATCAGGAGCCAATCAGGCGCATAACGCATTTCGTGTGACATGCTAGTACGATTTTGATTGGCGCGCGCACGCATCACGCAATCAGGAGCCAATCAGGCGCATAACGCATTTCGTGTGACATGCTAGTACGATTTTGATTGGCGCGCGCACGCATCACGCAATCAGGAGCCAATCAGGCGCATAACGCATTTCGTGTGACATGCTAGTACGATTTTGGTCCCCATAATTTTCATACCCCGGGCCTATATATGTAAATCGATTCTAAAGGAGTAAACTCCAATAAACTCCAAAAAAGCCGCATCAAAATCCGTTGCGTAATTTTAAAGATTTAAGCATACATAGGGACAGATATAGGGACAGAGAAAGCGACTTTGTTTTATACTATGTAGTGATACATTTTGTTGTCTCTTTTTAGTGTCGCCTTTTCGTTTCGTCCAGCGTGAAATAAAAGACGTCCTTAATAAGTAGTCATTTCAGAATCTATACTACAATATCAGTAATGGGTATACTAAGTAGATGAGCTATGCATAATTCATTAAATAAAAATCGTAAAACCCATTTTTTTAAGGTTAAAGCTACTCACATGTTATCTATACAAATTCTCGCTTACATTCGCCCACGACCTGCCTTTAAATCACCGGGATTTAAAACAAAAGATCGCTTCAGCTTCCCCGGCCTTGTCTCGACAGATTAATACGAATAAAAAGTACCATGAATAGTCAAGTTTCGGTTTTCTTACCCTCTTTGGTAATTCATCACATTGCCCGGAGAAGGAAAAGTTTTTGCCAGGGACTAATCTCATATGAATTGGACGGGAAATAAAGTTTAGTAGGCGGATAGTGATGTAGTTTTGATTTTGTTTTTACGGGATGATTCTATTCCGAAAGAGTCGTTGCTTCTGATTTAAAAGATATATTTCACTGAACAACACTGCAGCTACGATCGCGTTTTGAATTATACCCCCGACAGGGAATTAATTAGCTTTGAATATTAAAAGGGCAGCGCTCGATATTCCTTCAAAAGATAAAAAAACAATCCAAAGTGCAATAATTTGTTTTGTATCTATTTCACGTAGGACACAAAATTGTGTAACACATTCAAAACTACCATTGTCTTATCTGCACGCTTAGAAGAGAGAAAAACAGCTTTTATTGGCGGCAGGACGTCTTGTGAGTCCGCACGGGTAGGTACCACCACCCTGTCTACTTCTGCCGTAAAGCAGTAATGCGTTTCGGTTTGAAGGGCGATGCAGTCGTTGTACTGTAAAAACGAAGATCTAAGAATTCACATCTCAAGGTGTACGTTGTAGTCTATCGGCTCCGGTAACCACTCAACACCAGATGGGCCGTGAGTTCGACCAACCATCTAAGCAATAAATAAATAAAACTCCCACGCACTTGATATGAAGTGATTTTCGGAGCCGATAATCTTTTCTTTTTTATTTATTTTTATTGCTTTGATGGTTGGACGAGCTCACAGCCCACCTGGTGTTAAATGGTTACTGGAGCCCATAGACATCTACAACGTAAATGCGCCACACACCTTGAGATATAAGTTCTAAGGTCTCAGTATAGTTACAACGACTGCCCCAGCCTTCAAACCGAAACGCATTACTGCTTCACGGCAGAAATAGGCGGGGCGGTTGTACCTACCCGTGCGGACAAGAGGTCTTACCACCAGTAATTACGCAAATTATAATTTTGCGGGTTTCATTTTTATTACACGATGTTATTCCTTCACCGTGGAAGTCAATCGTGAACAATTGTTAAGTACGTATTTCATTAGAAAGATTGGTACCCGCCTGCGCGATTCGAACACCGTTGCATCGCTATATACGAACGCACCGGACGTCTTATCCTTTAGGCCACGACGACTTCAAACTTGTCCGAATCGACAATAAAAATTGTATTACGATGTTCTCACCTAAGCCAAAACGAATAGCTACATCCCTATTCGTATGGCCTTAAATTACGTCCCGCTAAATAATTACACGAACTAATAAATTATTCTAACGTTATTAACCTACATATTATTATGTATATTAGACGAAATTGTTCTTTTATCATGACAATCATTCATTAAGACGTGCTGATTTGTTTTTTGTTTAGATAGCGAGACTAGCTCACAGGCTACTTGATGTAAATTGGTTACCCAAGATCATCAACACTCTTCTTCTTTCTTCATCATAGAAGATTGCACAAAGTGGGAATGAGTTGCTCGCTCCGGGCATTTCAATATTGTAACAATTGTTATGCTATAATACTCATTATAAAAATGAATACTTACCAAAAAACTTATATAAAAAAAAAATCTAATATTAAAAAAAAAAGACATGTCCGCTGAGTTTCTTGCCAATTCTTCTCAGGACGGAGGCTAGTTCTTGTGAATTGGCGGTAGTTCTTTTGACGTTCAACAAGTATGTACTTTCATTTATGTTGAATAAATTTTTTTTGATTTGATTTGATTTGATTTGATCTTGTTTTACTCCACTTTATGGGATCAATGTTCTCTTTATCTCTTCAGGCATATAGTACGTCATCTCTGCACTTGCTCTGTTGCACTCTGCCCTTTTCTCGTATACCCTCTTTCAAGTCTATTCAAGTCTTATTAGCATACCCTATCCTCACATTACCGTAATCCGTACTATCCATTCTAACATTATAAATGTAATATTGTGTTTGTTTGTTTGTTTGTGTATTGGTCGAAAGGAAGCAATGGATTGTTAAGATTTTTTAAAGTCATCGTTTTAGGAGAGGTGTCAGCTATCTTTTATCTAGAAAAAAATATCTCATTCTTCTAGGGATCTACACGCTTTTTTTTGACTACCCGACGGCACGGGTTACAGCTAACATCCAATAAGATAATGACAGCGGACGTCTCTAAGGACGCTCCTAACAGCTGTCTTGGCTGTCAGCGTCATGTCTGTATCCTCGTTATTGCGAATGACCACCTGCCGATGATGGCCAGTCTTTGTTACTTTAATAAATAGGGAATACTCATGTATTTTGATGCTATGTTCGGGGGAATCTGTACTAAAGATATTTCTTTGCTTAGTTCTATAGCACGTGCAGTTCTTGTATCTAAGGAGAAAATTGGCGGAAATATTTTTATTGAATAACATAAATTTTATATTATCAAAACCAGCCAGATGTACCTAAGCATTACAACCAAGGAGGTTTTAGTTTTTATTCATAAAAAATACTCTTTTTTTATTTAATTATATCTCTGTCTTATTAAATATATTTTTCATAAGTGCTTATACAGCAACTCCTATATCTTCAAAGTCCAAACTCGATTAGTTTACCAGTTACATTATTACCATGAAAGAAACTACATGATATCTTATTATTGAACTGCTTACATAAACACTCACAGTCGCTAACTTCGGTGGCGATATAAGTGGGTTAAAATGAAAAAATACGAAAAAACGAAACGAAATTAAAAATATATTTATCCAAATTTTCTAGATATCTAATACTTCATTATAAAATATTTTAAAGCAATCCTCAACTTTTTTTAGGTGAGCTTCGGGGCTCAAACCTGACGACGTTGCTAAAACTGACCTTAGCAAGAATTCGCAGAATCTACCAGCGGATTGGAAACGCGACCCACTGAGAAGATCCGACGAGAAACTCAGTGGGCTGTGTCTGTATACTAATTTACTCGCCGAGCCCTTCGTCGCAAGAACCGCTTTGAAATATTGAAATATATTGATAATATTCCTTTATAACAATCATGGATAAACGTTAATTTTACTAGTGGTATGTGGCATTCCAGTTTGAGAGTGGGAAAACAATGTGGGTACTACATAATTGGAACTCACACCTTAGTTCTGAACAAGGATGACGGCATTTACGCAGTGATTTCTGCGGACTCCAGTAACCACCTCAAACCAGGTGGATCGTGAGATCATTCATTTATATATACAACTAGCGGCTCCGGCTCCGCTCGGGTCTTTAATAAAAATTTCAACGATATTTGACGTCGCTTTATTTTTTAAAATAAAAGAACACTTATTGCGGCATAACTATAATAGTTAGACATGTGCTGTCGCGACACTTCTTATAAATAATAATGTGCTCTATAAAGTCGTAGTACATTATTTTAATCAATCATCAATAGTTTTCGCAGGGCACGCGATGTAAAGAATATTTATTAGGTAATTTTTTTACACCTTGGGTTAAATTATTTTAGTTTTAGTAAGGATCTCTAATTTTTTTCAAAAAGATTATAGCCTATGTCACTGGGTAATAGTGTAGTTTCCAAACAGTGAAAGAACTTTTAAATCGGTTTAGTAGTTTCAGAGCCTATTCAATACAAACCAACAAATCTTTCCTCTTTATAATATTAGTATAGATAAAAAGATAACCGTGAGTTCATTCACCCGTCTATAAGATACAACAAAAAGATAACTTCCGAAAAATCAATTTAACTCGTAAAACGTGCTAATAAAATGCCGATTACTTAACTTTGTCACACACCTGTCGTCGGCACTGCTCAAACTTTCGTCTCAGAGTACTCGCGTATATTCCTCCGTCGATAACCGTTCATTATTAAGTATGCAAACTTTTCAGACGGGTCAATGACATACACAATCAAAAAAATATCTCCGCGTTGCGTGGTTCTAGATAGGTTGTAGTATTAATGTACAATGGAGTTTTAATATGTGTGTTACACTTTAAAGCATCTAGCGTTTTCCTATAACTAGATATTGTGTTTCAGTCGCAAAATATAGCCACTACACAAAGGATAGTCACGTAATGAAATTCGGTTTTCAAAACAGTCTGGCTCTTCAAGATCTACATAGCGTGAAACGAAACGCAAAATGACGTTTGACGTTTATGAACAATTTTACATTATCTGTGCATTCATCACATGCCGACCATTTTGGCGCCTTTTGTAACTATAATTTCCACAAAATTCTTGCACTAAAAATAAAACAAATATTACTTCCACAAACCGACTGCTTTTAGGTACCTCAAGCACCGGTCACCGCCCTCGCCGAACCCGTCACTTGCGACGAAGGGCTCGGCGAGCAAATTAACCCACAGACACAACCCACTGAGTTTCTCGCCGGATCTTCTCAGTGGGTCGCGTTTCCGATCCGGTGGTAGATTCTGCGAAGCACTCTTGCTAGGGCCAGTGTTAGCAACACCTCTGGTTTGAGCCCGGAGAGCTCACCTACCCGCAAGGTTAACGCTGATACAGCCTCTCAAGGCTATCAGCATAGGTAGGGAAAAACAAAACCAACTTATTATTTGTTCCCAGCGTAGCGAGACTGGCCATCAGTGCTTTTAGTTAATAAAATCGATTGCCTATCTACCTCGCAAAGAATACCCAACGAGAAAATTTGGTAACCAAACAAAATAATGCTTCCTCAACTAAATTTCAGATGAGCGATTCTCACGCCGACTACTCATAGTTAATTGAAAATCAAAGGAGCGCAGATCTTTGCCAAACAAACAAAAAAAAACACACACACACCTTTTAGCCCAACTGGGAAAAGGGTTCACTTGTACAGCCTCAACCTTGACCTTTCCGAAATTATCTAATACGGCCAACATTAAACTCGTATCGTTTCTTTCGCGTACTGCGAAACAGCAGTTACAAATGAATTATTAAAATGAATCCAAGAACGTTATCGATCCAGCTCAAACCGTGTACAGGAATAGCCTGAACACTCCACAAATATAGCCGAGAACCGTGAATTCTCATGTGTAGAGTTTCACGCTCAATCTAATTTCACTAAAACGTACCTACATTCGATCACCAGGATATAATTATCGATTGCCTTTACCTAAGATACGAATTATATGGCGCAAACGCCACTATTGGCAATTATTAACATAATAATATATAGTTTAGTTTATTCCATATTATTATTTATTTATTATTAGCAAAGATGAAACTGTTATTCTGCCATAATAATCTATACTAGTAATATTATAAAGCTGAAGAGTTTGTTTGTTTGAACGCGCTAATCTCAGGAACTATTAGTCCGATTTGAAAAATTATTTCAGTGTTAGATAGCCCATTTATCGAGAAAGGCTATAGCTTATATAACATCACGCTAAGACCAATGTAAGTAGAGCACCAATAAAGAATGTTTCAAAATTTAATATTATTCAAAAATATTTTCAGTTTCTACGTAAATGAAGAGGCGGGTAAAATTTAGCGTTATGCCAAAGTAATTATTCCACGCGGAGGAAATCGCGGCAAAAGCTAGTAGGTAATATTTAACAGACACTGTTTTGACGTGAAAATGTACCGAATATGTTTAATGTCTATATTATTTTTTAAAAACATAAATGACTGTATAAATAACTAAATATGAATAAAGCATAAATATTAATAATAATTTATATTATAATTAACAGTAATAATTTAATTTAATATTGAAATTGTTATGCAAATGATGTTGGTGCCATCTATTATTAGGCTGGATAATAACAATGTTAAAATTAATTTATGTAAAATAACTCAATGTCAGAGTTATGTAAAATCACTAAGATACATATTGTGAACATTAATAGGTATTTTGTGAATAGTTTCGCAGTAATTACATTTGTTTGTATAAAAGATGTTGTAGTTGCTATAACTATCACAAAATGGCTAATTATGTGTTAAGACTAAGAGGTGGCTTTTTGTAGTACACAAGTAATGTTATAATTAATTGTATTGCATTTTCATTGTAATAGATCTTATGTGTGAAAACCATGGCGTAACGCCGACAAATACGAATTGTGAGCTCGGAAAATTTTAGTCAATTTTTTAAATAAATCATATCTTTTTTTCTTTTTTTATTATCTATGTAGACAGACGAGCATTCGACCCACCTGATGGTAAGTGGTTACCGTCGTTCATGGACTTCAGCAATGCCAGGGGCAGAGTCAAGCCGCTGCCTGCCGTTAAGTACTTTCCACAAGCCTCGTTTGAAGAAGGACATGTCATAGCGCTCGCGAAACACCGTGGAGGGGAGCTCATTCCAAAGCCGGATGGTATGTGGCAAAAAAGATCTCTGGAAACGCACTGCGAATGAACGTAGCGGTTCTAGATAGTATAGATGGACTATGTTTTTTTTGTACAACTTTAGAGAGAGGCAGAGAGAGAGAGAGAGAGAGAGAGAGTAGTCCTTATTGTACACCAAAAAACAAATAAACAGTGCGATACATTAAATACAAAAAAGTACAATTGGCGGTCTTTATCTGGTTTTCCCAACTCTTAAGCATGATTAAATACTATACAGTTTAAATACTATTAAATACAAAAAAGTACAATTGGCGGTCTTTATCTGGTTTTCCCAACTCTTAAGCATGATTAAATACTATACAGTTTAAATACTATTAAATACAAAAAAGTACAATTGGCGGTCTTTATCTGGTTTTCCCAACTCTTAAGCATGATTAAATACTATACAGTTTAAATACTATTAAATACAAAAAAGTACAATTGGCGGTCTTTATCTGGTTTTCCCAACTCTTAAGCATGATTAAATACTATACAGTTTAAATACTATTAAATACAAAAAAGTACAATTGGCGGTCTTTATCTGGTTTTCCCAACTCTTAAGCATGATTAAATACTATACAGTTTAAATACTATTAAATACAAAAAGTACAATTGGCGGTCTTTATCTGGTTTTCCCAACTCTTAAGCATGATTAAATACTATACAGTTTAAATACTATTAAATACAAAAAAGTACAATTGGCGGTCTTTATCTGGTTTTCCCAACTCTTAAGCATGATTAAATACTATACAGTTTAAATACTATTAAATACTATATACTATACAGTTTTATCTTAGTGTTTTTATTATCATTGTATTAATTTCTAGCGTTACAAAAACTTTGGTTTTCATGGTTCACGGACGCACGTTCATTTTAGTAAGTTATTTTTCTTATTGCTTTTATTTATTTATTTATACTTTATGCACAAAACAAAACTTTTACACAGGCGGACTTAATGCCATTCTCTTCCGGTCGACCATAGGGTGGTGCAGAGATAATGCACGGTAGGTGCATTGACAAAAGAATAACAAACAACAACAAAACAAAACAAAAAAAAGAACAAACTCAAAACAAAAATCTTCCTTAATATAACATCTCAGTATTATAGAATACACATACTACAGTTTAATATACCTATGTATAAAACAGTAAAATACATACATACACATGAAAACACACAATTTAGTATTATAGTTAAGAATGGCTAAAAGTAAAATATATATATATATATAATAATAATAATAATAATTCAAAATAAAATAAATTACTTTGGAGATGATTCTTCCAGTTTTTTGTGGATGTATTTGCGAACTTTTTTAGGTTTATCATTTTTATTTTTATTGCATAGATGACTGGATGAGTTCACAGCCCACCTGGTGTTAAGTGGTTACCGGAACCCATAGACGTCTACAACGTAAATGCCGCCACTCACCTTGACATATGAGTTCTAAGGTCTCAGTATAGTTACAACGGCTATCAATGTACCTATACGCTAAGACTCGAAATGTTCTCGAATTTTAACCACACACGAGGCCTTCCTCCAGGTGGACTGACATTACGACTCACCTGGGAGAGGTCGATGCCCAGCAGTGGGCATAATTACGTGAGCCGATGAAAACAATACTCTATTCTTAATTTATTTCCTGTTAGCATATTTGTGTTTCAATGAATGCTGTGTTTTCTTGTAATCGAGTGAATTTATATAACAAACAAGAATAAAATTCTCAGAAATATTTTCATTGTATGTACATATGTATCTTTTATGGAAAACCTAAATAAATAAAGACTTAAAACTTGTTACGGTCGTGACTGACTTCTAACAAATGGATTTTCAATCTATAATCCGATTGTTCCATGGGGAGTGCTCTGAGGAATTATTCGAGATGATACCGGCATCTCGTTTTTACCACCGCACCGCCCGCCACCGGAGTAGAGTTCATCCATACTACCTGGAGCCACTGCGGTCATCCACAGTGCGCTTCCAGAGATCTTCTTTGCCACGCACCATCCGGCTATGGAATGAGCTCCCCTCCACGGTGTTTCCCGAGCGCTATGACATGTCCTAGTTCAAACGAGGCTTGTGGAGAGTATTAAACGGTAGGCAGCGGCTTGGCTCTGCCCCTGGCATTGCTGAAGTCCATGGGCGACGGTAACCACTCACCATCAGGTGGGCCGTATGCTCGTCTGCCTACAAGGGCAATAAAAAAAAAAAAACTTATCAGAAATAATCTTCCGAAAGCATTACGGTAATTTGTTTCTTAACAAATAAAAGACGAGTATTTTTCGTTATAATATTCCCAGAGATCAAATTAAGTTTAATTAATAACATTATTACTTAATTAATAATCAGAATCGCTTTCGCCGAATCGAGGTGAATTACGAAGGGGAGGGGAGAACGTTTACCGGTCTCTGCAACGAAATTGTATTAAATCTAAACGCGGAAATACATTTTCGTTATTAAAATTTCCATTGTATGAGTTATTAATGAGGAAGGAAAAATTCCAGGAAAATCGCAAAATTCCATTTGGGAAATTCGGAAACGTCACAACAGAAGTTGAAATGACTGGGAATTCGTTAAGGCGCAATTCTAAATACTATAATATATCTATACTAATATATAAATCTACAGTGGTTTTTCGGATGTTCCGTTATAACTACTGAACCGTGCATCCGATTGACTTGAAACTTGGTATCCATGTAGAAAATACATGTACTTAATGGATAGGCTAATATTTATATGAGTGTTGGACTCCCTAATTATAATGATAATATATAATAATGTTCATTTTAAATGCCTAGCGAAACGGGAGAATACGGCTAGTATGTATATAAATCCAGAGAGCTCAAAACAGTATCCCGAGGGTACTCTCGTCGGCGCCTTGATATACTCGAAATTCGAAGATCCACGAGTACCTGGAAATCCCAACCATCTTGGATGAAGTCAAACGATGCTAAGCCAACTATAAGAACCGTTTGACAGCTCATCCAAACCCGTTGTCCAGCTTACTCTTGCAGCCAAATCCGATTAGAAGACTCAAGAGAGCCGACGTGCTACCCTACTAAGGCGAGACGGAGCATTGGCTCTGCCTCTCCAAACCATAACCTCTCGCAACTCACCTGTTTATAGTCTTGGCGACTGATCGCAAGTGTTAAAGGAGAAGATAAAAAATATGTAGGAAATGAATATCGTTTACAAAAATACAAAATACTTTATTTTCAAAAGCGAGTTAAAAATAATACAATGATTGGAGTCTTCCATTTAAGCGTACAAGCCTATACTAGGAGTATATGACATGAGTTCAGAATTCAGACTCAACTTTGGGACGAAGTTACTTTACTTGACCAGCTGACGTAAGTAGTCAACATCAGTCATGGACATTAGCTACGCGAGATACACCAACTAAGTCGTTGAATGCTGCTGAAGACCCACCACAATCCTCGTTTGGAGATGGACATGTCCTAGCGTTCGGGTAATACCGCGGAGGGGAGTTTATTCCATAACCGATGGTACGCATGGTACAAAGAACGCTGCAAGTATATTATACCGATTTGACTTTGAGCATTTGTAATGTTATCTTTTGATTGCCTTCCTCAATTTAATTTTTAGAAAATTGAGATTGAGATTTTTAGAGAATTTGAGTTTAAATAAGTCTCTTTATCTGAAGATTTTTACTAAAACCCCTTGTTTGGAAGATCTTCTGGTCATATATCATTATAATTCGACTACCTGGCCCGGCAGACTTCGTAGAAAGACCTAAACTTTTGTACAAAATAAACTTAAAACAAAAAAAGGAATCCGTCCGACAGGGGATACATCAAAGGAAAAACAAAATTGTTATTTTTATTTAATTCCAAGAATTTTCATATTTATCTACCCTTTTAGATCTTCTCTGGAGTTCTACAAATAATTAAAGACCAAAATTAGCCAAATCGGTCCAGCCGTTCTCGAGTTTTAGCGAGACTAACGAACAGCAATTCATTTTTATAGAGATAGATAGATGTCAATGTTAATGAAACACAATAAACAAACATTTACATAATACGCATGTACATTGATATACGAGAAAGTAATAAAGATAAATTAGCCATAATAAAGAGACAAACCGGAAATAATAATAAAAAAGCGAATAATGGGTTATATTATGTATATAGCTACAGCATAATCATCGTCTTCAAAGAGACACACACAATTAATTACATATGTAATTTGGAGCAGCGCACTAGTGGGACGGAATTGCTCGTACTTATCTATACTTATATACTTATACTTATAATATTATAAAGAGGAAAGATTTGTTTGTTTGTTTGTATTGAATAGGCTCCGAAACTACTGAACCGATTTAAAAAATTCTTTCACTGTTGGAAAGCTACGCTATCCCCGGGTGACATAGGCTATATTTATTATAATATATTTTCAAAAAAATTAGGGATCCCTACTGAAAATCCAATAATGTAATTCAATGTGTAAAAAATTACCTAAAATTCTTTACATCGCGTACGCTACTTCCCAAGCGAAGCCGGGGCGGGCCGCTATATTCTAATATACAGATAATGAAATCGTGAATATTTGTCTGTGCGTTTGTATACTTTAGTATTTTGAATGGTTTTCACAGTAATTCTAAAATAGTTTTACGTGCTGGGGTTCGGGATAAATAAAAAATTTACCGAAATATAAATTATAACTGTATTTATCACTTAGAACACTTTACAACCCGTAGTTCACTTCTTCCGCTTCGCTTCAGGTGACCGGTTCGCTGTTTCGCTTCGAGTAGTTCCGATTACTGACTGACTGCGTGCCATCTCTGCAACACTTTTATAGTCAATACGACATCTCTAGGATCGTCGAGAACATTCCTCACAAGTCGAGTATTTTCGATGTGTGTGTTTCCGCTATCTGACAATAGATGGCTTTGTACTTCCGAAGCGTCCCAGACGTTACTAGATCCTTTGATATTCGTTTCGGCTATTCAACGATAGATGGCGTTACTCTTACCGGCCTAACAATAGTTTATGGAGCATAAGTGTTTGTATTGCCGTCTAGACTTTTACGGGAACTTAACGTACAAACACGGGTAATGTGCGTCTATTGTTCTTTTACAATCAAATAATTTACAAATTCAAATCTGAAATCGAAGGCAAGTATCCTTTTTATCATTACATTGTTTATCTTCGAAATAGATGGAAGTAAGAGTTCACAGCAAACCTGATGTTAAGTGGTTACGGAAGCTCATAAATGTAGGATTGGTAAGAATGGAACGTATGAAAAGAGTGTGGAACGGAGCGTTAAGATGTGTGTGAGAGAAAACGGAAAGAAAGAGAGAAGAGAATGACAGACAGAATGACAGAGAAAAGGAAGATAGCGAAGACGGTTAAAAAATGAGCAAGGCATAACGAAAGTGTTGATTAATTTTTAATTAATATTATTACAGAAGATTTTGTAATAGTGGAAATTTTATTTTATGCGTTGCAATCCCTATTCTACATAAATAACACAACACAATTGCCTCTACTCACCTTCCACTAGATATCTCTTTCTTAATTACATGATATATTAACTACGCAAATTACAATTTCTGGGGGTTCGATTTTTATTAAATAATTTTATTCTATGATCATGAAAATCATTCGTAAACATGAATCAACTACGTATTTCATTAGAAAAAAAAACCCGCCAATGGGATTTGAACACCGATATCGTCGCATCGCTTCGCACGAATACACCAGGTCCCTAATCCTTTAGGCGGCTACGACTTTAACATTGGGTTTATATATACGTGCGAGCATCACGCAGAACCTTCCCGATTTCGATGAGTGTTTTGGGTTGAAAAAAAACACACCTCAATTTATTTTATTTATAAAATAACGTTTTACGTTTACACCCGTTCCAAGGTGTTGAGTCCCATATAAAATTACCATTCGTATTGTTTTAGTATATATTTTTTTGTTGCTGAGATGGGTGGACAAGCTCATAGCCCATCTGATGTTAAGTGGTTACTGGAGCCCATACGCATCTTTTTTTTTATTGCTTAGAGGGGTGGACCCGCTCACAGCCCACCTGGTTTTAAGTGGTTACTGGAGCCCATAGACATCTACAACGTGAATTCCGCCACCCACCTTGAGATATAAGTTTTAAAAGGTTATAACGGCTGCCCCACACTTCAAACCGACACCGGTACAAACTCAAAGTCCTACCAGTCCAGTACTACCACCAGTAAGTACAGAAACTGCATCACTAGACACGAATGCACCAGACAGACGTCTTATACTTTAGGCCACGACAACTTCAAACTTACATCAACTTACATTTTCTTCTTTTTCTCCACCTTACCCCACTAGGTAGGGTCGGCACAGCTAATTTTTCTCTTCCATTCTCTTCTATCAGCCGTCATCTCAACACTCACTCCTCTCTCTCTCATATCATCATTCACACACTCCATCCATGTCTTCTTCAGTCGACCTCTTTCCCCTCTACCTTACACTACCATTTCCATACATCTCCTAGTCACACGTATCTTCTCACAGAATATTTCGAGGGCGATAAATCGATCTAGCTACGATTTATTTTCAGAAAATGTTGTTTTATTCGTGTTTTCAATAATCAACTTTATCATTAATCAACTTTGTGACTCTTCCCGACATCTATTGGCAAATAACAATACTATTTTTCTTAATTGAGCGCAACTGCACTGTTAATGACACAACAAGATGGCGTTATAAAAAAAAAATACCGGCCATCATCTAGTAATACTTAATGCGAGCGAAGTAGCGAGATATTAGTAGTGTACTCCAATAACGTAGTCTCTGACGACGGCGATGTGTTTGAACGTGTCTCTTTACGAATTCAGGAAGGCCCTGAATGAATTGATGGATGCCGGTTTAATTTCGGAATTATTCGTCGAAGCGCGAGCGTTCCACTGACGGCCATTATCGCGATCACTACAAATAAATGTTTCGTGGGAAAACCATTACGTTGAGTATCAACCGTGGCTTGATAGAGTATATTTGTTAGTCTGTCTTTTTTTTTTCATAATAATTGAGTACAAAATTCGACATTAATGCACCAGGTGGTGGTAGGACCTCTGGGCCTCTTGTGAGTTCGCACAGGTTGGTACCTACCTGCCTATTTCTGCCGTGAAGCGGTAATGCGTTTCGGTTTGAACGGTAGGGCAGTAACTATACTGAGACCTTAGAACTTATATCTCAAGGTGGGTGGCGCATTTAAGTTGTAGATGTCTATGGGTTCCAGTAACCACTTAACACCAGCTGGGATGTGACCTCGTTCACTCGTCTAAGCAATAAAAAAAAACTAGAATCGTAGCTAAACAGTTTTTTTTTTTTTTCCTACCTATGCTGATAGCCTTGAGAGGCTATTTCAGCGTACCCTAGCTTGTGTAGGTGAGCTCGCGGGGCTCAAACCGGAGAATTGCTAACACCGCCCTAGCAAGAGCAGTGCTTCGCAGAATCTACCACCGGATCGGAAGCGCGACCCACTGAGAAGATCTGGCGAGAAACTCAGTGGGCTGTGTCTGTGGGTTAATTCGCTCGTCGAGCCCTTCGTCGCAAGCGACGGGTTCGGCGAGGACGGTGACCGGTGCTTGTATTGCCTAAAAGCACCGTTAATGGATCAGGAGGATCCGTGATGACGTGCTTTGGGCGACGTCGACGGTTTACCAAACGGTCTACAGGATCGGGTATGTAGTTTCCGGCGGCCACGACAAGAGGGTTCTCATGTCGTGCCGCCTTCTCAAAGTGGCGCAGCGATGCCGACTGTAGATACTTACTGACGGGGTCGAGCTCCAGGTCATCGTGGAGGTCCACGTTCCTCTGGAACCATGGTGCTCCGGCGGCTATCCTGCAGAATCGGGATTGTATAACCTGAAGGGGTTTCAAGTTGGTGCGGGCCGCGTGAGCGAACACTACGCTTGCATACGTCATGACGGGGCGTATGCAAGTTTTGTAGAGGGTTACCTTGTTACGGAGGGACAGTTTGATTCGTCTACAAAGCATTGGGTAGAGTCGTCCTAGTATAAACGCGGCGCGATCGCGTACCGTTTTTACGTGGGGACGGAATGTCATCCCTCTGTCGAGGGTGACGCCTAGGTATTTGACCTTCGAGGCCCACGGTATGGGCTGGTCAAAGAGAGTGATGGGGCTAACGGCGGAGGTGTTTACGCGCCTATTGGGGAGTGGGGTGCTCGAAGGGCGACCCCTTTTGAATAGCACCGCTGTGCTTTTCGTGGGGTTGATGTCAATTCGCCACTTCCGGAACCACTGTCCCATGGTGGTTACTGCGGTCTGGAGTCGCCGATGAAGCAACGACATCTTCCTACACGAGTAGTAGATAGCCGTGTCATCGGCGAAGAGCGCTAGATGGGTCTCCGGAGACCGGGGTATATCGTTGATATACAAACTAAATAGTAACGGGGAGAGTGCGGAGCCTTGCGGGACTCCGGCAGTCAGATGACGGGGACGAGAACGAGTTCCCTCTACTCGATATCGAAACGAACGGTTCGACAAGAAGTCTCGTATGATGAGCACGAGTCTGTCTGGCACTCCCATGTTGTACAGTTTGTAGATCAAACCGTTGTGCCAGACTTTGTCGAACGCCTTCGCTACATCGAAGAAGAGGGCGCCGGTCGGGATTTGTTTACGCCTATTTAGCCCTATTAAGATGTGCTCCGTGAGGCGGTGCACTTGTTGTACGCACGAGTGTTTGGCGCGGAATCCAAACTGCTCGTCTATTAGAATTTTATTCGCGGTAACGAAGTCCCAGAGGCGTTTCCGAAGGAGCCGTTCGTAAATTTTGCCTATCGCTGGGAGGAGACTAATCGGTCGGTAACTAGCGGTTTCATTATTCGGTTTGCCCGGCTTGTGTATACCGATAACGTCCGCTTCTTTCCATACCGCCGGAAAGATGCAGTGCGTCATAGCGGCATTTAAGATGGTAGCCAACATTGTTATCAGTTGGACTGGTAAGAGTTTTAACGCGCGGTTGCGAATGCCGTCGGAGCCGGGTGCCTTCTTAAGTTGAAGGTTGTCTATTACTTCTCTAACTTCGTCAGAGGTAATGGGGGGTAACGCGTCCGAGGGTGGCAGGGAAGCTCTGCGCTCGACCTCCCCGTCGACTGCCTCGGTGTGTTCGGGGTCCGCGTATTGAGTGCTGGTGGTGCACTGCTCTTGCAGTGCATCGGCCAGCAACTCTGCCTTGTCATCGTCATCGAAAGCCGGTGGTTGGCCTGAAGGGCGTACGAGAGGAGGCATAGTAGCGGTAGTTTCGGACTTGAGAGTCCTTGCTAGTCGCCAGTATGCTTGATGAGAGGGCGCGAGTCCTTCTAAGTAACTATCCCAATTCTCATTTCGGGCGTCGCTTAGGCGAGATTTTACATCCCGCTGTAGACGACGCATCCGAATCCGGTTTGAGTGCGTGGGAAGTTGATCGTAGGCCCGGATTGCCGCGTTTCTAACTCTTAGGAGGTTCCTAAGTTCGGGGGACAGTCTGATGCGGTGAAAGCTATCCTCCACATCGACTTCTTTTGAGGATCTTATGATCGCGGAAGAGATGTGATCCGTGATGATGTTTATGGATTCGACTGTGTCCTCGGGGGATGGAGTTGAATCCGGGCCGCAGGGGAGGATTGGTGGAGCGGCATCGGCTAAGCATTTGCCCAGCTTCTTCCAGTCCACCATGGTCCTCGTAGCTGTGACTGGGTTGTGGGGGCGACCGAGCTGCATAACGACAGGTCGGTGGTCTGAGTCGAGCTCTGACATTGCTTCGATGGAGCGTAAGCGCAGAGTTACGTTCCTCAGCAGTGCCAGGTCTATAGTGCTCGGACGGAGCGCGATGTTATACGGATAACATGTTGGAGTTGGGGGACCGACTACTTCGAAGGTAAGGTCGTCTATAAACGCGTCGAGACGCCTACCGTTTATGTTTGAACTGTGGCAGTTCCACCTAGTGTGGTGGCAATTTAAATCGCCTGCCAGGATGACGGAGTCTCCCATGCCGAACAGTGACTCGATGTCACTGCTCAGAAGGGGCTTGTCCGGGGGTAGCTAAACAGCGTTTTATACAGCATATTTATCCTGTTATTTTCCCTCTTATTTACAGCCGTATTATAGTGAAAATGTATTAAGTTTAAAAATAAAAACACGCTTAAATAGCAAACCGAACTAGTGATCAATTTCAGTTTTTTTTACCCCATTGATACATACTTGTCAGGATAAAAAATTAAATGCTGTCAGACATGATGATCACGACCATCAGCAGAGAGAAATCAGCTAAGAGGAAGGAGCAGGAGAGACTGGTCAAGATACGAGAGCGAAGTTATGAAATTATTGTGTTAATATCGGTCCTTGATGCGTGTGTTAATTTCCAAGTTACTTAGACGTCTTGAATTGGATGAAACTGATGTTCAAAGATTCAGTTACATACCTCCATCCAAGCATATATACATACTACATACATACTGAGCCAATAAAGGCTGTTAAAAAGATTTTATCCGTACATGAAAGCCGCTATCTCGGGAATCTTCCTAATGAATTAAAAAAAATAGAGAGCGTTCCTTATTTAAACGCTTTATTATTCTGTTAACATTGAGGTCGATATATGGATTCCGGTAGCCACTTGATAAAAATCGAGATTCATATCTGGCGGAGTGGGGGGCTAGTTCCATGGTGTTTTTAAAATGATGACGCCATTCTTCTTCATCATTATCATTGCCTTCCATAGAGACAGTAATTAAGACCCAGCTTCCAATGAATGCCATTTATTGCATCTCGAGTGTACAACGGTAAAAACAGAGAGCTCCGCCTCAGTCGGCTGTTCGAGTCGGAATGTTTTGTGCGTTTTTTTTTGTTGTTTTTTTTTATTAACAATAGTTACTCGCATTTGTAGTAGATAGTCAGGGTAGCTTAGTATTTTTAGTTTAATAGTTTAAATAGTGATGTGGCGCCGACATATCAATGAAAAGGCTTTACGCGAAAATACGCGCTTTGTAAAAGCTAGCGATTACTCCGCCATTTGGATCACGACACTAAAACACAAAGACTACAAATTGATGAATGAGCTGTTGAATGATTTTAATTTTAGACACAGTTGGATAATCTGTATGACTGAAGATCTTAATTTATTCCATTGAAAGTTGTTTTGCTAAAAAGGTGTCTAGTAATGAGCCTATTCAATTAATGAGACTAGGTTAGCTCCACTTAAAATGAGATGAAAAACGTCTAGTGCTGGAAAGAAACGAATTTACCGCGTAATGTAATTCTGTACTGAAAGCCACGCGATGTAATTAGAGTGAGTGAATAGAAAATGAGAGAACGTGCATCCCTATTCGTTTTTGTTAAAATAACGTGGGTTAATTATTAACACTTCTTACGTTTTACCTGAAGAAGATACGAGCGAAACTGGAGTCAACTAAATATTCCAAATTCTTATTAGATGTCTATTAAGGGTTGTTGTTGTTTTTTTTTTTAAGCTATCGCATAGCTTCTATAGCGGGCCTTGAGCGCGGCGACTGAATCAAGAAATTCCGAAACGAAAATAACCTGACACCCCCACTACGCCTACTATGTAGCTCGCATTCAACACATTCACACGTTGCGCTGGTGTAGTGTTTGTGAATAAACGCGTGGACGTCGGACGTCGGACGTCGCACTGCATGAGCATCATGAAAAGTCTCCTCTTGTATCTCTCTCTCACGCGGTCTAGCTTATGAGTGTGAAGGGGACAGTTAATGTTTTGCTTTTGTTAATGTTTATAAATATAGCGTGGTCTTATTTTTATTATTGTTTTAATATTAAATTATTATTGTCTAATTGTAATTGTATAAGTTGATAAAAAACGCTTTGCAATAGCTTTACCGTGGCAGTCCCCGAGTGCCACACGTCTTTTTTACTTTTAAAAAAAATGCAGTCAACAACAAAGTCATTACGGACATGAAACTTGTTCGCAATTCGTAGCGTTCGCCGTGAAAATTAATTTTCCACAATACCCCAACAGAATTATAACAAAAAGCCGTTTCGGTTTTAGTAATTACGTATTAACATGGAGTCGCTTCATACGACATTCGCTTGCATTGTACGTACAAACATTACGACAAATCGTAGTCGGACTAACGAAGTGTGTGTCACGGAATTAAGCAATTCTAGGAACTTGTTACATACCAGCTTAATATTAAGTCATCTAATTTTCGGGTTCCGTTTCTTAAAAGAAGCCTTACCGGGACGCTTTTTCTATCTGTCTATGTATCTATCTTAACTAGTGGTCGCCCGGTAGTCGAAATTCGACTATAATTAATTGAAATTATAAGTTTGTACACTATTATGATTCTATTTTCAAAGACTATTATACTTCTATAATCACAAACTTCGCCAAGACTACACTATAGAAAAATATTAATAAAGACAAACAATATTTAATATGTTCTCAATTTGACCACAGACGTCAAGAACAAAAGTTTGACAGTAAATAAATAGTATGCATGCGTGTGTGCGCCAAATAGACGGTAGTGTCTGTAATGTTTTTTTTATTGATTTAATGTATTTTTAGGCATAATTTAAAAAAATATTATTAGCATTCTGCACTCCTTCTCTATATTCTCTATAAGTGTGGGAAATTTCATACTCCTCCGTCCGCGCAATTTTCGTAAAAAGGGGTACAAAGTTTTTTCTTCACGTATTAATATATATATTCTGTTCTATTGAGACTCAAATCTAATGACTTAAGGTGGATAACGGCATTTATGGCACCAGCTACAATGGAAGCCAGGTTTTTTTTATTGCTTAGATGTGTGGATGAGCTCACGGCCCACCTGGTGTTAAGTGGTTACTGGAGCTCATAGACATCTAAAACGTAAATGCCGTCACTCACCTTGAGATATGAGTTCTAAGGTCTCAGTTTAGTTACAACGGCTGCCCCACCCTTCAAACTGAAACGCGTTACTGCTTCACGGCAGAAATAGGCAGGGTGGTGGTACCTACCCGTCCGGACTCACAAAAGGCCCTACCACAAGTTTTAGGGTTGCGCTTCATACAACAAAAATACCTTCCCGGGTCACTTTGTCTATCTGTCTATGTATCTATCTTAATTCTGTTATATTGAGACTAAAATCTAATGACTTAGGTGGATATCAGCATTCATGGCACCAGCTACAATGGAAGCCAGGTTTTTTTTATTGCTTAGATGTGTGGATGAGCTCACGGCCCACCTGGTGTTAAGTGGTTACTGGAGCTCATAGACATCTACAACGTAAATGCCGCCACCCACCTTGAGATAAGAGTTCTAAGGTCTCAGCCACAACGGCTGCTCCCCCTTCAAACCGAAAAACATTACTGCTTCACGGTAGAAATATGCGGATTAGTGGCACCTACCCGTGCGGACTCACAAGAGGTCCTACCACCCGTCTACGTCATAAAACAACAAAAATTATTTAGCACTAGCTGACCCGGCAGACTTCGTAGTGCCTCAGTCGATAAATAAAATACCTAAACTTTTGTATAAAATAAACTTAAAATAAACAAAAGGCATCCGTCCGACGGGGGACACATCAAAGGAAAAACAAAATTGTTATTTTTATTTAATTCCGAGAATTTTCATATCTACCTTTTCAACCTTCTTAAATAATTCAAGACCAAAATTAGCCAAATCGATCCAGCCGTTCTCGAGTTTTAGCGAGACTAACGAGCAGCAATTCATTTTTATATAATATATAGATAACTGTGAAATAAAATCGCACCGCTTCATACTAAATACCTAAACGAAATAGCTTGTTAATTCCCAATGCTTTTTCTTAAATCACAAAAACCAAACCCCTAACAAATATTAAGTTGTAGTAATGAATCAGATCGTTTAAGCGGTGTTTGTCGTGTCGACGGTACCATTAAGTAAATTGTGGCGGGCCATGGGCGTTTAACGGCTTTCGATGACTGAATAAAATGTTATAGAACTAATAATAGGTAAGAAATGGCAAGGTATTCAGACAGATATCGCAGTCAGTTTTGTAGTTTGCCTCGATTAGTGGGATGTATGGCTTTTTCGTTGGCTATGGGGTAAATTTTTTTTCTTGATAATATCTCATGTATAAATTTTTTTCTATCTATACTAATATATAAATATCTACAGTGGTTTTTGCGGATGTTCCATTACAACTACTGAACCATGCATCCGATTGACTTGACACTTGGTATTCATGTAGAGATTCATGTAATGGATAGGCTAATATTTATATGAGTGTTGGACTCCCTAATAATAATGACAATAAATAATAATGTTAATTATAAATGTCCAGCGAAGCGGGTGAGTACGGCTAGTATACATATAAGTTGATGTGCAGAAATCATAACATTTATCGGTATACTTTTAATGATAAAAATCTTTAAGTTTTTAAAAAACACACACCTAACAAATGTTTATTCTTGTTACCTTCACTTTTATTTTGACAGCTGTCAGCTGCTACAGTGACATCTATGACAGCAAGTGACAAGCAAAATGTGGCCGCTCTTTAAAAAATACAAATCTATTAAAGTATAATAGTTTATTTTCATTTAACATATATTCTTAATATAACATATTTACTGATAACAAAAAGCAATATAAGCCGGCACGCGTAGGTATTGCTATCCTGCCCATTCCTGGAGTCAAGTAGCCCGCGATCAGGTTTAAAGGGGGAGGTTTATATCTTGTCGCCGTGCTTCAAAGGGTCTGTAAATTGATACATCTGAACGTCGATAGCCATTTAATACATAGTAGGTCCCAACTCCGAGGATATCTAACAAAAAAAACATCTTATAATGACATGACTGTTGCTGATCTTGACTCCTTGCTTATTTAATTATTTTCAATCCTGCTTCTAAATCGATACAAAACAGCCCAATCTTATCGCTTTCACTCGCACAATTCAGATTAATCAAGTATAATGTGGACATTCGTAATCCCGTGACGTCACGATCCGGGTCTGACATAGATGGATACGTCCTGTGATACACTCTGAATACTTACAAGGCGATGTATTCACTTATTACACAATGTATGCGGTTAGGGTTGTGAAATATTAAAATTTGTTCTCGACATCACCATTTGTAAAACAAATAGATCGCTGTCTCATTGATATGAACCGTGTACCGAAATAGTTCCCAGTGACGGAGACAAGTGGAAATACTAATGACGATTAGGATAACATAGAAAAATTATTATTATTTCCCCTATTTTAATCTTTACTGTATTCGAAATCAAATAGTTTTTTGGATATTTATCTGCTGTCTTAAAAACATCTCATGTATCCGAACAAAGTCAAGCAAATTTAAAAGCACCCAGCGCGTTCCTGTATCTTCCGGGAACGTCTGCAATATTAAATTTTCAATTTTCTCACAACCCTAACGCACAAGTCTTGGGCGAGACTGTAATCGCGACCCTGCTCCCCTTACTCCTGGTACCTCTCTCAACTCTCCATACCGGCACTACCGGCACTATTAAGCCCTTTCATGAATTTTAGAAATTTCTAAAACGCTAAATATACTTTGGAGTGGAATTAAATTAACTATAATACTGTTACACGCTGGGATTCCGGATAAATATAATTCCACTAAAGTAAAACTTAAAAACTGTATTCAACACTTAGAACACTTAAAACACTCAACAAACACTTTAAAATTCTCAATTCGCTTTTTCAGCTTCGCTTCAGATGATCCGTTCGCTGTTTCGCTACGAGTAGTTCCGATTACTGACTGACTGCTTGCCATCTCTGCAACGCTTTTATAGTCGAGACGAAATCCCTAGAATCGTCGAGAATATTCCACACATTTCTGTTATTGTGTTTCCGCCATCTGACAATAGATGGCGTTATACTTCTCGAGCGTTCTAGGCGCTACTAGATCCTACGATATTCGTTCGACTATTCAGTGATAGATGGCGTTACTCTTACCGGCGTAACAATACTGTATTCCACACAGCATTTAACTATCGGCTTACTTTACTTTTATTTCTGTTGCATAGAAGGGAAACTAGTTCATAGTATACCTTTTGTTAACTGGTCAATGAAACCCATAGATATCGCAACTTAAATACCGCCTTTAAGGCACGAGGTTCGTCTCATTTGCATTTTCTATTTAATAACAGTTCGCCTGCTTCTCTAAACTATTAGGCAAAACTTGAATGTTTGGCTTATTCTGAAATAAATAAACAAATAGCTCTCAATTACTCTTAACAGGTAAAGTTGTCTCAACAGACACAGTTTCGGAATGAATAGGACCAATTGGATTGTAGATTGAATTGATATTGAATTGGTCCTTCAATTGCCAAATAACTACCCTAAATATAAACAAAGCAAGGCTCCTTAATGATCCTGGATAAATATCCGTCCTTAATATATAAACTGTATTTCCATAGAAATTAGATTTTTAAATTTGTTTTTTACACATCTGCTTCGAAGGTCTTCATCAATAGGTTCGTGTGGCGAAAATGCTGCAGGAATCAGTATTGTTTTATTAATTAATGTTCATTATTTAGAGAACAGATGCCGATCCGGTCGGGCTCATAAAACCTTTCACAGTACTCTCCTCCTCCTCGCGTCGTTTTCTCACTCTTTTCCTACCTATGCTGATAGCCTTGAGAGGCTATTTCAGCTTCGCCCTAATGTTTGTAGGTGAGCTCGCGGGGCTCAACCGGAGAGTTGCTAACACTGACCTTAGCAAGAGCAGTGCCTCGCAGAATCTACCACCGGATCGGAAACGCGACTCACTGAGAAGATCCGGCGAGAAACTCAGTGGGTTTTCTCACTGCTGAGGGTCGTGACTATTATATGTCGACAGGATTTTGGGGCCTCTGGGTCTGCGGAGGGACTTCGGTTCCCTTTGTATTCTGTACCGTATGTTCCATGGGGAGTGCTCTGAGGAATTGTTCGAGATGATACCGGCATCTCGTTTTTACCATCGCACCGCCCGCCACCGGAGTAGAGTTCATCCATACTACCTGGAGCCACTGCGGTCATCCACAGTGCGTTTCCAGAGATCTTTTTTGCCACGTACCATCCGGCTATGGAATGAGCTCCCCTCCACGGTGTTTCCCGAGCGCTATGACATGTCTTTCTTCAAACGAGGCTTGTGGAGAGTATTAAGCGGTAGGCAGCGGCTTGGCTCTGCCCCTGGCATTGCTGAAGTCCATGGGCGACGGTAACCACTCACCATCAGGTGGGCCGTATGCTCGTCTGCCTACAAGGGCAATAAAAAAAAAAAAAGGATTTTGTTCCTTGTAATGTCCCGCCAGCGCCTCCGATCATTGGCCGCATGAAGGGCGTCGTAGAATGGGATCTCGAGTGTGGTGCGGATTTGGTCGAACCACCTTGTCGGACTGCACCCGCGCGGTCTCTTTCCCTCGATATTCCCTGTCACGAATAGTCTCTCTAAGCTATCCGGTGTTTTCCGAGCAATATGACCGAAGTACTCGAGTGCGCGACGAAGGCAGAGCGTAGACAGTCTAGTCTTGATCTGCAGTTGATCTAAGATAGACAGATTGCTTCTCTTCGCTGTCCGGTATCCGGAGCACACAAATTCATAAATGTAGCATTCAATCGATTAGTAAAGACATTGATCTGTCAACTTTGGATATTGTCGATAAGTTACATGAATATGGTTGATTCCGCATTAAAGTCGGAAAATTAAGATTATATCAATGCTGTAGAACATTATCATCAGTTTATCGATGAAATTATAACGGCTTAGGTGCGTCCCTAGCATTGCTGACGAACAAAAAAAAATTCTAATCACTGACCATCAGGTAGACGGTGTGCTGGTTTTCAAAGGCCATAAAAAGACTAATGTGCCATACCTCTGCAAAACAGTTTAACGTTCAAAGAGTCATCTTGTTTCTCGGCACGAGTCAATTTCGGGATGAAAGTTTTCGAAATTGCCGCAGAGTGATCTGGGAATTGCTTCAGAGGCTCAGTTGTTATGTTTGAGAGAAGCTTCAATCGAAACCTTTTGTTTGAGGGTGTGAGGATTATTCATTGCCTTATAACTTTATTATAAATTGCTGTTTATAACTCGATTTGTGGTTGTAGCTATACCATAAAATATAATGTTTATAATTTTACACAAAACAGGTTGTAGGGCACTTAGGAACGAAGATTGAGCTTTAAAATAAAAAAGAGAAAAACTGATAAGAGTGTTTTTATTAGGTATTAGGGATATACGCTCTGGGTAACTTCAACTGATGTTACCAAATTCCTACTACTAATCGTGTATCCTAAATTATATCTCCCCTCCCAAATTTCTCCACTGCTTCTTCAATTTGAACGATATGAAAAACTACCATCGCAACTGAGATTTCAATAGGTTTATGTCTTCAATTGAGTAAGGTCTTTTTTGTTTTGTTGTCTATGGGTTCAAAAGACCGTGTAACATTAGGTAGGCCATGACCCGTTTGTTGGGCAGAGCCCTTAAAAACATTGTTGGGTCTGAGATCTACCCCCAACATCTGCAACTCGTCAAATCCCGTATACCCCACGCGCCTCCTAGACACGGACACCTGGAAAGCGAGCACCCTGCCCAAAAAAAATTTGATCTCGTCTACCTCGCTAATCCAATAAGAATATCAGCCCAAACATTTTCCACTAAGCTAAGCCCCGTATAATATAATACTTTAAAACCTCTCGCTTTCTAAGAAACAAAATTATTTAATATAATTTTCGGCTCAAATTCAAACGATCAACTAGAAGGAGAGATACCCATTATTATGGTTTTGCGAATAGTAATTTGTACATTGTGAATATATTTTTAGTGGAATGTTTATTAAAAATAGCATGTGTTCCTAAACAAATATTTAAGTTCAGACACTAAATAAACCTTGAAGTATTTATGGATAGATGCAGATCCTGGACTAGTTTTCGCTCAACTACTGCAGGAAGGAAGTCGTATGAGCCACAGGGATAGCTACCACCAACTTCCCTATTTCTGTCGCAAAGCAGTAGTGCGTTTTGGTTTGCAAGGTAGAGCAGCCGTTATACTAAAAAAACTGAGACTTAGAATTCATGTCTCAAGGTTTCTGGTGACATTTACGTTGCTTTTGTTTATGGGACATTATAATGTTATTTAAAAAGGGCGATCCCAATGATATAAACAACTATAGACCCTCATCTATCATAAAAAATAGAATTACCACTACGCTTTATTCATACCGGCTAATAAAACAAGCAGGCTTTTGGAAAGGTTACTCTACAGTCGATCACATTAATTCTGTGGAGCTACTTATTGAGAAATACCAGGAATTCCAGCGACCGCTCTACATAGCGTTCATAGATTACAAAAAAGCCTTCGACACTATATACTCTATTCGGCAATATAGGAAGCCCTAAACTCTCAGAATCTACAGGCTAAATACATCTAAGTGTTAAAAATTATTTATGGAAACAACACCAGCAGAGTGAAGTTAGAGACAGCTGGAACATCCATCCCAATTAAAAGGGACGTTAGGCAAGGGGAACCCTCTCACTAATAATTTTCACCTCAGTGTTAGAGTCTATAATAATTAAATAAATTGGGACACGATGGGCTTCAATATAAATGCAAAGTTTTTAAGATTCGCTGACGATATTGTCGTGATATCTGAGAATAGCGTACAGTTAGAACAAACGATAGATACACTACAACAAGCAAGTAAACGATCGAGCTTAGAAATCAACTACAACAAAACAAAAGTGATGACAAACTCGATAGAATTCGTCACCTCATACGTCTATCTTAGCAAACAACTCTCTTTCGAAAAGAAAAGTGACGAACAGCAAGGTGAAAGAAGGATAAAAGGGTTATGGAAAAAATTACGAGATTAAAAGAAATTTTCAAAAGTGAAATTTCAATCAGAATTAAGAAAAACGTCATGAATCTCCTACCGTCACTCACATACGCTTGCCAAACGTAGAAATTCACACGAAATGTTAAAAACATAATAACGTCATGCCAACGGGCATGGAAAGAAGTATAATGAAAATTAGAAAAAAAAAAATCGCAACTCCACTATAATAAGAGTAACAACAGGAGTAATAGATGCACTAAGCTATGCTGTGAGACTAAAATGGCGATGGGCAGGCCACGTGGCGAGAATGAGTGACGTTAGATGGACCTCTCGGCTGACCTCATGACCAGGCTCTCGGGGAAATAGAAAAAGAGGAAGATGTAGAAGTAGATGGGCTAACGACATCGAAAGGACGGCTGGTAAACTATGGATGGAAAAGGCCTCAAACAGACTATCGAGTATCTTTGGAGTGGAGACCTTTACCCTCAAACAAAAGGGTTCACGCAAATCTTAACTTAAAACAAATCTACTCAAAGTAATTGAATAAAAATAATAAAATAGTAATAAGTTATATAAAAAAACAGATTATATAAAATGTATTAGTTTTTTTTATGGGCTCCGTAAACCACTTCAGACTAAATGGGCCGTGAGCTTGGCCGTCTATATAAGCAATTAGACTTGGCTATATATATTAAAATCTGAAATAGACGAATAAAACTAGTCTGAAGTATGACAGATATTTATTTACAGCATAATAAACACAAAATTAACAAATCCTTATCCGCTGAGAATATTCTTCCCCCAAATCAAACAAAACGAATAAACACCAATTAATACTCAACCAATTAGCCCCCATCAATAAAACAAACAGAATCTCAACAAACTAAGCCGCAAAGCAGAATAGGAACACACAAGAAAGTTTCCGTAAAAGCTAACTGAACGAGGTCGGTAAGCCAAACTGTTGAGTACGTCAATTGTCATGGAAACTTTCTAGTATTACAGAATTCAGAGCTTTTATGCGAGTTTGATGGGCCTGGACATGGGTCTCACGAAGGTCGAATGTTGTAATCATAAACGAGCTTTTGACCATTCAAATGTAATGGAAACTCAACAGTCTAATGTTACTTTGAGTTTGAATCTTTTTACAAGGGAACGGGTGGAACAAGTTTACCACGAAAAATTCAAGACACCAAAACAACTACACTTAAAAAATAACAGTTGTATCAAAATGTATAAATATCTATACCAATTCATACTAATATATAAATCCACAGTGGTTTTACGGATGTTCCGTTATAACTACTGAACCATGCATCCGATTGACTTGAAACTCGGTATCCGTGTAGAAAATACATGTACTTAATGGATAAGCTAATATTTATGTGAGTGTTGGACTCCCTAATAATAATGACAATAAATAATAATGTTAATTTTAAATGCCCAGCGAATCGATCGCTACCCAGTTGTACAACAAATACAGTTTCACGATTTGCGCAACTGAACCCTCTATCCGGTTCTTTTCACTATTACACTTCTATTAAAATACGACCCATACCTATTTTATTCTCTACGAAATGAACCATTGCCATGTTTTTGTGTGAGTGGCTATAACGTTCCCTCAAATCAATGACCTCCAATATTTTTCTCTATTATGAAGCTGTCTTAGTATGAATAGGCAATCGAAACTCTATGAATGTATTTCCCCACAACCCTATAAATGTATTGCCTAGTTTTCGCTTCTGCGAATTGGTCAATCTGAATAGTTATAACGTCAGTGTGGGCCTTGCAGCTGACTTATTGACTGACAATTAGGAAATCGCCGGACTTCCGCCCTTCACTGGGGATGGAGGGCGGGGCATGTCAGAGTCGAACCGACTAAAACCTCCTGTCGCTCAACAACCAGCATCCAATCCTCGCATGATACAGAGCTCATGAAAAGGCAAAGGGGGGAAAGTGAAGCGTTTAGTGCGGAGCACATCTCTCTCATCACCCTCTTCCTCGGAACGCCGGACTGGCGGTCGTCGGCACCACGACCACCAAGCCTCTCGGTCGGCAAGCTATCCGAAGCCCGCCTAGGCGCTGGTTAGAATGGTCTATCCTACGGATACTACACCACTGGGTCAGAACCAGCGTGGGTTGAAGATAGCCGGACTTCCATCACGCGGATGCTCATGCATAAAACGCGTGCAGAGCAATTGACTGTCAATAAGGAAATTGTATACAAAAACGCACTTAATGCAATAAACTTAACTCTCAATCTCAATTTAATTTGTGTAAGAAGGAAAATTATCCTACCTTTTTTCTCTTTCAATCTAAATGTAAGACCGAAGTATCAATTGCATTGCAAACAATGGTCAGATTGGGACGTGTGATTGCTCCTTGGCAACAAGTAGAAGAATCTTAACATGCTCACAATATGTCCAACTATCGAGCTAGGTGGAAAATAATGGTTTAGTAGCAAATAAAGTGGTGAAGTTTACTACCTAGAGGATTAAGAGATCCGCTTTTTAGGCGAATAGGAAAATACCCTCTGTTTTATGGAAGACATAGATTGCTTAGAACAGGGTTTACGGAGGCACTTCGGTTCTGTTTGTCGGTAATGTTAAGTGGTTACTGGAGCCCATAGACATCTACAACGTAAATGCGCCACCCACCTTAAGATATAAGTTCTAAGGTCTCAAGTATAGTGACAACGGCTGCCCTACCCTTCAAACCGAAACGCATTACTGCTTCACGGCAGAAATAGGCAGGGTGGTGGTACCTCGCGTCCTGACCCAGCAGGCTGGTTCTGGTCCAGCGGGGTATTCCGGGACACCAGCGGCACCGTCTCGGCGGCCTGACGGGCTGCTGTACCGAGACGGCCGACGTTTCAGAGCCTTCGATTCGCTTCGAAGGCTCCGTCGGCTGGGCGTCCTTGGGGTGAGCCGCACCGTCCGGTTGTAGTGTTGACCGCGGTAACCCCCTACCTCATCCGGGTTCTGACCTCGGAGGGGATCGGATGTCGGGTGTAAAAGTGCAGGGGAGTCGTTTAGTGGGTGGGCCCTAAAATCCTTGGGCCCGCGGTCTGCTGACAACACCATGCAGATCGTTGAGTCTCACATACCCCGCGCGCCCTTTATGCGCGTGGACCTCCTACCTGACAAACGTTGACGAAGAAACAAAATCGAAAACTGCCCACGAAATCTCATAACTACGAGTATTGTACTTGTGAACGTGCTTTCGGAGCTTTAATTTAATCCCAAACTCAAACACGAGTAATAAACATTACACAGTGGAAGTTTCAACGCAATTACAAACTATGTCAGTACGTACCTATTCGCGTTTGTTAAATTTACTGTAATGCCAAGTTCATAATTCATGCGGTGGGTTTGTTTCGTCTATTTGTTCGCGTATTTAATGTCGTCGTAGCCTAAAGATTACATGTCTGTTGTACTGAATTGTGCCGTACCAAGCATTACGGGTGTGCTTAGGTTAAAATTTGGCAGTACCAGAAAGTAGATGCCATTTTTCTAAGAAATACATACCTACCTGAATTATTTGATTGTATGGATTGGGTATTTTGAATAGGGCGATGGAGGGGGAGGTATTAGGTTACCCTGTCGTCTATATCGGCCATAAATCAGTTTTTAGCCGGTGGAATAAATTGGAATAGAACACGACTTCGTGCGTGTGCATCTGTGTTTTGTTGTCCTTTGTTTGTTGTAGTATCTCAAATTAACATTAGAGTAATTACGTATATATTCCTTATATAACTTTATATGAGAAGATTTAATATTGACTTTTATATACATGATCTTTATACTTTTGTCTTTCAAATGTGATTATAGTAGACGATATCACACCTTCTAGTGGTAAAATCGGCGATACAGATGTACTTTTCTTTCTGACTAAAAGCTTCTCCTTCTCTCTTCTTCACGGCACTCATGTCAGAGTGGTCGTGGCTGTGCTGATGATGAACACGCAGAATAATTTGTTAGGTCACCCATGATTCGAGGTTTGCCCTTCTGGCGATGCGCTTCCAAATGTGGTGGTTCGAAGCGCTTCCAGTACATTGGACCATGATGAGCTCAGCTGCTTTATTTATTAGGTCAGTCCCAGGGCTTAGTGATAGGCCGCATGATCATTTACCTGCCACCTATGTCTTGAAATACTAGTCTCCATCGAGTACTTTTCCTGGAGGTGTGACGGGTTACTTTGGCTTTGAACCAGAAGCAGGTATAAAATTTCGTGTTTCTTACTTTGAAAGTGACGCACTCCCATACCACTTATCATCTGTTATCTTATAAAAGCATCTTACACATGCTTTATTAAGGCTACGACGATTTCGAATTCGCATAATTGCTTCGACTTGAAGAGTAAGATACATAACATATTTTTTTGGTAATTTTCGACGCATGATTTTGAAAACTACTCTATGTAATGGGTATCCCAATATAGTTTCAGTTTCGTAGTCTGAAAGTACATTAGAACTCAATTTGGAAAAACTAAATCTTGATTATATGACCTTATGTTTCTAACGTGAAGACACACATGATTTTTTTTTATTTTTTTTTATTGCTTATATGTGTGGACGTGCTCACAGTCCATCTGGTGTTAAGTGGTTACCGGAGCCCATAGACATCTACGTAAACGCGCCACATATCTTGAGATATAAGTTCTAAGGTCTCAGTATAGTTACAACGGCTGTCCTACCCTTCAAACCGAAACGCATTACTGCTTCACGGTAGAAATAGGCAGGGTGGTGGTAACCCCCGCGCGGACTCACAAGAGGTCCTACCACCAGTAAAAAAATATGTTCAGATAATTTTACTTATACACAACTCAGCTATAAACAAGCTGACAATCAAATCGTCAATCACAAACATAATTGAATCAATCTTACAAGCACAAGCATCTGTTCTGAATAAACGTCTTAATTACACTACTAGCTTCAGTTTACACTGTGGCTTAAGCGTCAAAGTTTACCGACCTTCAAGTTAATAATAAGTAAAGCCGAGGAATGAAGCGACACGCATGCTTTACGTACACAACGTAACTTTCCTATTAATATTTGTATGTACGTATGAAATTCAAATTTCAGATTACTACAGAACTATTATTGATAAACATGACTTGATTTTAAAGTAAATATTTTGATCTAAACTCTGAAACGTCCTTCCGTTACTAAGTGTTTGTGTTTCGAAATGGTATTTAAATAATATAATAATTTAATTTATATGTATATATTATAGTGTGCTATCGATCGAAGCTGGTTTACTGGTGGTAGAACCTCTTGTGAGTCCGCACGGGTAGGTACCACCGTCCTGCCTATTTCTGCCGTGAAGCAGTAATGCGTTTCGGCTTGAAGGGTGGGGCAGCTGTTGTAATTATACTGAGACCTTAGAACTTATATCTCAAGGCGGGTGGCGTATTTACGTTGTAGTTATCTATGGGCTCCAGTAACCACTTAACACCAGATGGGCTGTGAGCTCGTCCACCCAACTAAGCAAAAAAAAAAAAGCAATAAAATTGTAGGAGTGCAAATTTCAGTTAATCGTAATAATTTTATTAAAGTTAATTCAGTTTTATTGCATTGACCTCCAGCTTCGGGTCCAATCGATCCGAAATGACTATTGGAGATCATAGACATCATAATATGAATGTCGCCGTCCATTTTGAACTATGAAAGAGAGAAAGAGAGAGGGAGAGAGAGAATGACAGTATTCTTTATTATACACAAAATGAATAAACAATGCGAAACATTAAATATAAAAAAGTACAATTTTATTGACTTTTTCTTCAATTGCTTAGATGGGACGAGCTCACAGCTCACCTAGTGTCAAGTGGTTACTGGAGCCCATAGACATCTACAACGTAAATGCGCCATCTCCCTTGAGATATAAGTTCTAAGGTCTCAATATAGTTACAACGGCTGCCCCACCGTTCAAACCGAAATGTATTACAGCTTCACGGCAGAAATAGGCGGGATGGTGGTATCTACCCGTGCGGACTCACAAGACGTCCTAGTACCAGTAATTACGCAAATTATAATTTTGCGGGTTTGATTTTTGTTACACAGAAATCAATCGTGAACATTTGTTAAGTACATATTTCATTAGAAAAATTGGTTGCCGCCTGCGGGATTCGAACACTGTTGCATCGCTCGATACGAATGCACCGGACGTCTTATCCTTTAGGCCACGACGACTTAATATATATTATATACTAGCGACCCGCCCTCGCTTCGCTTCGGAAACATTAAAACACACATGAAACCAAAAAAATAAAATAAAAAATTAATAAATAAAAGTAGCCTATGTTCATCAGGGACAATGTCGGCTTCTAATGGAAAAAGAATTTTTCAAATCGGTCCGGTAGTTTCGGAGCCTATTCGAAACAAACAAACAAACAAATCTTTCCTCTTTATAATATTAGTATAGATTTAATTATATTGTGTTTATTTGACACTAAGTTCGGAATGAACTGGGAGACTTACTTAACTACTTCAAAGAGACTTATACAATGTTAATGTCTAATATGAGCAGCCCTAAGCACGGTCCTCGTAATGTAAAAAAAACGTGTGAGCTTCCACCCAAAAATGTCGCAGAAATGAGCGTACGTAGGTAGGTGAGGAGCTGTCAAGTTAAAAATAATTTTAAATTATTAATAAAGGCAACTCTCGCTGCCGGTAGGTGGCTGTTTAAATATTAAACGCTACGAAGACTTTCAAGTTTGGTTCAAATCAGGGAATGAAGCGGTTTCACACAATACCATTTTTTAATTAACATTGTACCGATGTATCATTCAATTTTATCAGAAGAACAATAGTTATTTGTGTAACAAGACAGCATAGTTGTTTTTTTTTCCAGTGCTGATTTTGAGTCCCGAGCAATCGAAGGAGTCTATGATATGAAAGGTAGAATCCTGAGCTCAGTGAGGAACTCAACAGCAAGAGATGCAAAAAACTTTGTGCTCGTGTTGCACACATAACTTTTCACCTCAGCAGTGAGAACACATATTACTTAGGAGACATAGAAATGAACAGGAGTAGATTGAAATAACTGTTTAAAAAAAACGTAATTACTTTATTGCAAATATCTTTAAACTGGTGGTAGCACCTCTTGTGAGTCCACGCGGGTAGGTACCACCGCCCTGCCTATTTCTGCCGTGAAGCAGTAATGCGTTTCGGCTTGTAGGGCGGGGCAGCCGTTGTAACTATACTTGAGACCTTAGAACTTATATCTCAAGGTGGGTGGCGCATTTACGTCGTAGATGTCTATGGGTTCTAGTAACCACTTAACACCAGGTGGGCTGTGAGCTCGTCCACCCATCTAAGGAATAAAAAATAAAAATAAATTTAGAGTATTATTCATTTCCGAACGTGTTTTCTTTGAGGTCGAATTCCAAAAACGAATTTCGAAGGGGTTTATTTTTTTTTCACTCGCTTTTTTACATGCATGTGAAAGAGACAGAGCACAGTAAAATTCGAATGTTTCAAATTTATGACCGAATAATGTCAATTCGTGTCACTGAAGATTGAAAAAATTAAAAAGCTACTTTGACCCACGCTCGAATCAAAATCGCGTTTTGTTCACTGTTGTCTCGCAGCAAAAGCGGTATGTTTCAGCTGCTGAGGTGAAAAATATTTTAGCCATGCTATCACATTAATTTATTAGTGGTACGATGCAAGTCAAACCCGCAAAATTATAATTTGCGTAATTACTGGTGGTAGGACCTCTTGTGAGTCCGCGCGGATAGGTACCACCCCCCTGCCTATATCTGCCGTGAAGCAGTAATGCGTTTCGGTTTGAAGGGTGGGGCAAACGTTGTATCTATACTGAGATCTTAGAACTTATATCTCAAGGTGGGTGGCGCATTTTACATTGTAGATGTCTATGGGCTCCAGTAACCACTTAACACCAGGTGGGCTGTGAGCTCGTCCACCCAACTAAGCAATAAAAAAAATGCATGTTGTACAAATGTTGCTATTACCGGTCTGCACAGAAACACTTATGCCTTTAGATTTATGGTGGGAAGTATATCCTTTATACCAATACAAATGATGCTTCCACCTCATGACCCAATTTTTATAGCACCATCCAGCATTATCGAATACTCATTGGTTTTATAACCCTTAATATTCAAGTCATCGAATGTCGAAAATTAATAATGTAATAATTAAAAGGATATTATTGTTGACTGAGTTTTGTGAGGTACATTACAAGCATTGATCAGCCCTGGACTCAGAGCAAATACTCTAGAAATCGGATATAATTATGAAACGGTACCAGTAAAAAAATGTCTTAATTAATTAAATATATAGTACTAGTACGTATGATAGATCTTTCATTATACACAGTATCCACAGTATCCACGGGTTCTAATTGTGAAGTAGGAACTATGTGCAATTGTTGCTGTTAATTGTTTTCGCAAGCGATACCTATATCAGTTTCTTAAGATCTAGCTTGAGGCGATTGTGGTGGCAAGACTTTGGAATAAGTGGACTACTGTATATGGGGACTAGCTGTACATTTTAAACCTTCTCCGGACTTCCACAAATAATTCAAGACCAAAATTGGCCAAATCGGTTCAGCCGTTCTCGAGTTTTAGCGAGACTAACGAACAGCAATTCATTTTTATATATATAGAAGATTACTATATTAGTATTTATAATATAATTTAATTTAGACCACACGTAAAAGGGAGTATTCCAATTGACGTCTCAAGATGATAAATATTACTTTTTACTTACAACGTTAACAAGACGTTGCTCTGAAAACTTTGAGGGAACTCGATCCGTTATATTTTGTTTGCAAGTTTTAATGGAAGCTTTATTTCGTCGAGTGTTCCGTTAGGAAACTTTTAATTCCTGCGTTGTTATTTCTGAACGTTTGTCGATTCGTCTTTTTGAGCTTCTCTCGGAAGCTCTCCAAGTGTCTCTGTCAACAGGTGTGTATCGTATTAAGGTCTCGAAATAATTTTTCTATTCGGTAAACATTTTAATGAGTTGGTATTTTAATGATCTTTATATATAAAAAGAATTGCAGTTCGTTAGTCTCGCTAAAACTCGAGAACGGCTGGACCGATTTGGCTAATTTTGGTCTAGAATTATTTGTGGAAGTCCAGACAAGGTTTAAAAAGTAGATAAATATGAAAATGCCCGGAATTAAATAAAAATAATAATTTTGTTTTTCCTTTGATGTGTCCCCCGTCGGATGGATTCCTTTTGTTTGTTTTATGTTTATTTTATACAAAAGTTTAGGTCTTTTGTTTATCGATTGGGGCACTACAAAGTCTGCCGGGTCAGCTAGTAATTAAATAAAAAATAAAATGGAAGTCGACATCACGAGTGAAACGCATCACCTAACCTTTACCGTCTGTTTCAAGCAAACAGAGAATTTTCATTACGTCCATAAAATATGACGGAAAAAGTTATATATGACTATGTTGTTTTTCCTTATAGTGTATAAGGTATATATCAATATATATCTCAATATCAATACGTATATATATTTTATTGCTTAGATGGGTGGACGAGCTCACAGCCCACCTGATGTTAAGTGCATACTTAAGCCCATAGACATCTACAACGTACGCGCCATCCACCTTGAGATATAAATTCTAAGGTCTCAAGTATAGTTACAACAGCTGCCTCACCCTTCAAACCGAAACGCATTACTGCTTCACGGCAGAAATAGGCAGGGTGGTGGTACCTACCCGTGCGGACTCACAAGAGGTCCTAGCCCCAGTAAAAATACTATTGTGGCGGGTAGCCATCATACAACGCAAGATATTTGACAGATGCCTGAATCTCGCTTTCGACATTTTCAAAATAAAGCGCATATATACAAGTTCCGAACAACAACATTCGGACCGTCGATCTACCGATTCAATATCACCCGCTCGGTGGAAGATCTTCCCTTTGTCGTATATCTCCCCAAACTGTAGTCCAGCATTGAACCATGAGTCTGTGATCTCTCCCTATTTAGTGCATTAAAAACGAATATCACGACCAAGAATAATTAAAGCACAAACGTAAAACAAATACGCAAATCATTCAGAGGTTAATAAAAACAGTTTTCAATACAAAAAAAAAAAGAAATGCCTTCGTGTGGGAATCGTCAGGAACGCATTACCCAAATGTTTCTGTAACGAGGCTCGTGCTTGGCGTCGCTTCGTTGCGCGCGGTTTAGCAATACTTTAGGTTTCTATGTATAGAAGTAATAACATGTTCGCGGTTAAGAAACGCTAAAGTCCGAGATATTTCTTCAAGCTTGCCCTTGTAAGAGTACATTTCTTTCAGGGTTTTTTTTTATTGCTTAGATGGGTGAACGAGCTCACAGCCCACCTGGTGTTAAGTGGTTACTGGAGCCTATAGACATCTACAACGTAAATGCGCCACCCACCTTGAGTTGTAAGGTCTCAAGTATATTTACAACGACTGCTCCACCCTTCAAACCGAAACGCATTACCTACTGCCTCACGCCAGAAATAAGTGAGGTGGTGGTGCCTACCCGCGCGGACTCACAAGAGGTCCTACCACCAGTAATAAAAAAGGTGAAGATGGATAGATGAATTGACGTCGTTTTTTTATTGTTTTTACCATAGATAGAACGCGCTTGGTGACAAGTGACTATGGGAGCTCGTGTCGCAACATTAATACTGGCACCTTGGGACATGAGGCGGATTTATAAAATGTATTGTGTGAAAGTTATTTCACTCTTCAAAACTTAATGACTGATGGCTTCGGTGTAAGAGTCCGTCAAGGAGGTGGAAGCTTCTCAAGCAAGTCTACAACACGCTTTACCAGTAAATACCAGGTTGGTGATCATACCTGCTGGTATAATGCTCAACGGGCGATTCTGCCCGTTCTCCTGGAACATTCCTTAGTGACCTTTAATGACAGTCGGCCAAGTCGTCGTGACCTAAAGGATAAGACGTTCCGTTGCATTCACTCTCGCGGCCATATGTCCGCTCGCGATACATATTCGTTATTATCTATATCCGTCTTTTGACAGATAATTAAGTTTTTTGATTAAGAGAGAGAAGCTTTTGGTTAAGATTTGTTTCGGTGGCTTCCGTTTTATGTATGAGTTGCGTGCGCCCGAGTCATATTGTAATTACCGGTTTATACCGTAAATTGTTTGTGTAACAAGATTAGAATTAGACATTTGATATTAGTGACTAACCCATAGTTTTATTAAATAATACTCTGAGACCTACCCCTCGCTATAGCTTCAAACCAACAAACTAGCAGGGCACAAGATAAAGAGGAATAAATAAATAATTCCCTTAAACTTAATATACTTTTTTCCCAAAACTACAACCTTTTATAACCTCCGACAAATGCTCTAAAACTACGCCGTCACGACCGGTACAAGAATAACTCGGCATCACAAGGGGCGTTAGTGTAAAGTTTGAGAGCCAGTGACTTAAATTAAATTGTCCTACGCCACTACTAAAGTCACTAACGTAGTTGAAGTTCCTTATCATGCGTTGTTAGTGTTCCGGAAGTGATAGAGACTCGCGCGACGTCGGTAATAGGGTGCGAGTGTGATGCCCAAATGCTACTTATGAACTTGGTGGTTTGATAAATTTATAAAAGTGTAAGGCACTTCGAGTACTATAAAGATAGTGAACTTAAGCTCCTTTCCCGGTCAAGCGTAAACAGTAGTATTAGTTGTACAAAAGCTGGTGTAAATACAATCAACTTTAAGCTTCAATTTGGGGACGTGCATCAAATTTTTAGCAACATTATCATACATTACATGTAACCACCACTTCGAGCAATATATTCATATTACTACCATAAAGTAGTGATGGATTGTAAATAGTTGTTATATCAATACAATTAAAGCTTCGGCCTTATGCCTCAAAAGATTTTGAAGTCGTCGTGGCCTAAAGGATAAGACGTCCGGTGCATTCGTATCTAATGATGCAACGGTTTTCGAATCCCGCAGGCGGGTACCAATTTTTTAAATGAGATACGTACTTAACAAATGTGCACGATTGACTTCCACGGTGAAGGAATAACATCGTGTAATAAAAATCAAACTCGCAAAATTATAATTTGCGTAATTACTGGTGATAGGATCTCTTGTGAGTCCGCACGGGTAGGTACCACCGCCCCGCCTATTTCTGCCGTGAAGTAGTAATAAATCGTTTCGGTTTGAAATGTGGGGCAGCGGTTTTAACTATACTGAGACCTTAGAACTTATATCTCAAGGCAGGTGGCGCATTTACATCGTAGATGTCTAAGGGCTCCAGTAACCACTTAACACCAGGTGGGCTGTGAGCTCGTCCACCCATCGAAGCAATAAACAAAAAAAGATACAGATTAATTTTTTTACGCGCTAGATTGACGAACAAATACACTAGTGGTAATACGATAACACTAGATGATTAATGAAAGTCACAGACCTCAGAACGCAAGTGACACTGCCCACGCTGAAACCTGAAGTCGAATCCTCAAAATAATATATTATTCATATAACATTTCGATATCAAACTCACAATACGGCCCTATCACTTACTTATATCACGCGACATTTACCTTTCAATGCACATTATTTATATTTTTTTATATGCTTAGATAGATGGACTAACTCACAGCCCACCCGGTATTAGGTTCTTAGCGCAGCCCATAGACACGTACAGCGTATATGCCGACACTTACCTTGAGATAAGATTTCTAAGTTCTTAGTTTTAACAGTACATGTCCGATATGTGTTTTTTTCCAGCACCTAATTGATTTTCATTCCGTTAAGTTATCTTGAATTATTCGAAACACGTTTTTGTCTAGTCTTCATCGTACCGAGCTCTCTTGAATGTTATTACCGAAATGTTGGAAGTGAGTGCGTACCGTAAATAATGTTAAGTATTTTTCTGTAATTACCTGTGCGGGCTAACAATAAAACGCTTCACAGGCGAGTGGAAGTAACGAGAAAAGGGCCTTACGTGCTAACTTTAGATATCTTTGTTTTTACGAAATTATTACCTTAAAATATGAGTTTGACCCATTAACTGCTCGGCTGAAGTTACAATTGTCTTTGGACGCAACACATTACAAAAGTACAAATAATAAAAAATAGAAAAAATCGAAATTCAACTAAAAAATGAAAAATAAATTTTGATAAATTTGAATTAAAAATAGTGTAAAAAAAATATTTTATTGTAAAAAAGCGTGGGGTGCTTTTTAGGATATTACCAAAATAACCCTTCTACTCATATCTGTTCATAAAATATGTATAACCACGGATACCATGCACCCCACGCTTTTATTATAATAAAATTATTTTTTCTTCTCAATTTCAATTTTTTCAATATATTTTTTTAAATTTTTTTTAAATGTTGAATTGTCATCGGTCTTTAATAAGTATGCAAAATTTCGAATTAATCCGACGTTTTGAAGGGGGTCAAAATCATATTCAAAGATTCCCTTACATACTAACATACATACGTCTGAAACTAATAAAATCCTACTAAAAAGTAATTAACCATTTCTAAGTGTTTTTCGTACAATTCGTGATCAAGCTAAGAGAATTGTAGCGCATTATAATATTATAAAGCTTTAGGTATATGAAAATTATTAGTTTCGATTTCTCAATATAATCTAATTCTGCACATAGTTTTAGATTCACCACGCTCCTCAAACTGTAAACATGACTTAAACTGCTCGGGGCTCATGCGGCTTATCTACGAAGGTTTATCTCTTATCACGTCGTCTCCCGGTCGAAGGGCCAAGGTACTGTAAACTTGCGTACGGCGCGTCTGAATTTGCATGTCAGAAATTTACGATAAGCCTCCATTGAATTATCGTTAGGGATGTACGTGTCACTGTGTGTCGATTTATCATTTCGAACAAGAATCAATTTTGTTTGAATATTAAATATAATATTATAAAGAGGAAATATTTGTTTGTTTGTTTGTATTGAAAAGGGTCCGAAACTACTGAACCGATTTGAACAATTCTTTCACTGTTTGGAAACTGCGCTATTCCCGAGTGGCTATATTTTTTTTTTAAATTATGGATCTTTACTAAAACTCAAATAATGTAACCCAAGGTGTAAAAAAATTACCTAAGATATTCTATACGTCGCGTGCCCTGCAAAAACTATTGATGATAGAATAAAATAATGTACTACGACTTTGTAGACCACATTATTAATTACAAAAAGTGTTGCGACAGCATATGTCTAACTATTTTAGCTATGCCGCAATAAGTGTTCTTTTATTTAAAAAATTAAAAAACGTCAAATATCGTTGTTATTTTTGTTAAAGACCCGAGTGGAGCCGGAGCGGGCCGCTAGTTGTAAATATTATCGGAATAACTTCGCATTATTAAATTTGAAACATTTTTTTAATACATAAAACTTATATTTTAAATTACTATTATCAATTATTGTTATTGCAATTGTAAATGTTTACGCTATTGGTTTTCAAATGATTTTTATCTGTCATGTACATACATACTCGATACTCCAACAACTAACAAACTGTGGCTTTCAAATTTTATTACTCTGTATGTTTTTGGCGTATCGCATTAATCTATAACCTCATTAAAACATAGGCTTGTCGAACGTCAAAACGAATTTTATCATAAGAACTAAAAAATTCAATGAATAAAGAAATGTTTTTTTTTAAATATAAATTCCACGAACAAATTGAATGGAAATTTTAGCAGAATATTCGTAACAAAAAACAGTAGCGTGGTAAGTTCATTAACCTTTTTCTCTTTGAAGCCGAAAAACATAAAGATCTTTGTCAATTCTTGATATCGGGCGTTTGGGAGAAAGTATTTTTACTAGAATTCCTTTCGACAAAAGAAAGAGTGCCCTCTTAATTTGAAGAGGGACGTTAACGCGCCCTACTTGTTTGTAGATAAATTGTGGGTATTTTAAACTAATTTATATTCGATTTCGTTTTAAACTAAGTCCAACGGCTCTATCACCTTTTTTTTTCCTACCTAAGCCGGTAGCCTAGGGGTTATGCCAGCTTAACCGAACGAGTTGGTGAGCTCCTGGTGACGCTGCTGACACTAGTCCTAGCAAGAGCAGTGCTTCGCAGAATCTACCACCGGATCGGAAACGCGACCCACTGAAAAGATCCGGCGAGAAACTCAGTGGGTCATGTCTGTGGGTTAATTTACTCGCCGAACTCTTCGTCGCGAGCGACGGGTTCGACGGGAACGGTGACACGAAGCTGTCACGAATACATTATTGCCGAATGTAAGCTTTATCAAACACAATTCACGTATTTGACGTCATATTTTGTTGGAAAAGACATAAAAAAGTATCTTAATTATAAGTTCAGTGATCGTCTTAAACCTCTGATACACGATCAAGGTATTTTGTAAACACCTTAGTCATTGCTTTTTCTATCATGTATTTAAACTTATATTATTATTGTCTTATACATGGCGCCAGATAAGGAGTTTTTTTTTTTTTTTATTGCTAATATGGATGGACGAGCTCACAGCCCACCTGGTGTTAAGTGGTTACTGGAGCCCATAGACATCTACAACGTAAATGCGCCACCCACCTCGAGATATAAGTTCTAAGGTCTCAGTATAGTTACAACGGCTACCCCACCCTTCGAACCGAAACGCATTACTGCTTCACGGCGGAAATAGGTGGGGTGGTGGTACCTACCCGTGCGGACTCACAAGAGATCCTACCACCAGTGATTACGCAAATTACAATTTTGCGGGTTTGGTTTTTATTACACGATGTTATTCCTTCACCGTGGAAGTCAATCGTGAACATTTGTTTAGTACGTATTTCATTAGAAAAATTGGTACCCGCCTGCGGGATTCGAACACCGGTGCATCGCTACATACGAATGCACCGGACGTCTTATCCTTTAGGCCACGACGACTTCAAAGCTCAATGTCCTCTTAGCGTTATGTGCTTACTGACGATACTTAAGGCAGCGGCTTGGCTCTGCCTTTAGCATTGCTGAAGTCCATTGGCGACGGTAACCACTCACCATTAGCTGGGCCGTATGCTCTTCTGCCTAGAGGGGCAATAAAAAAACACGACGTATGAGTTAGAAATCTTTAATGTTTTGTTTAAATGTTATTATACTTCCATTACGACTTCTTTGTGGCAGAAGACCTGTGACTAAACTACCAATATTAACGATGAGTTAACCAAACAAGATAATTCACAGTTTAATAGTTCTAACAAATTTCTACACTGCACTTCCATTTTTATGCAAACAATTGACTTCGATGTTTGTATTATATCCTAAAAGAATGCCATTTTAAATTTTTTTCTAAACCTACTTCAAAAATTAATCAGGTTTTCAGTTTGACTATATTGTTTGTTATATTTGTGTTGGAACCTTTTTTAGATGAAAGCTGGTGCTCTTCGTGTGGTTTCATTTAAATGTTATTAACATCGGACCGGTTTTGAATTATCTTTAATCACCCATATTGAATTAACTTCGACTAGTATATTGATGATATTCACTTTGTATTATCTATACATATAAATAAAATTGGAGTATCTGTTTGTAATATTGAGATAACCGCTTTTTACTACATGCATATGAATATACGGTATATACACCAAAATAACATTGTCTGTTTGTTCCGGCTAATCTCTAGAACGGCTGGACCGATTTTGATGAGACTTTCACTAATAGGTAGCTGATGACATAAGGAGTAATTTAGGATACCTTTTTTAGACTAGCTTCGCCCCGCGGCGTCACCCGCAGTTATTGTAGTACCGCGCGCAACATAGCGGGACTCGCCTATCAATAATAAAATTTAATGTTTCCGAAGCGAAGCGAGGGCGGGTCGCTAGTGTTATTATAAAATCGGTTTTCGAATTTGTCAAAATTCGTACATTTATTTACTTGATACGAAATTTAAATTGTATAAATACAATTCTGTTCGAACTAGAGATTTGTTCCAAAGATGAGAGTTTCCATTACTATGAGAACGGGATGTTCAATGTACACATTTTACGGAAATGTATCTCTGAACACATAGTGATCGAAAATTTAAGCCTTCTTTGTTCTTTATACCTTTATCGGGTCTGTCTTTAATTATTTTCAAGCTTTTCTAGTAGTTGCCGTGTCTCATGGGCATTGACAACCTAGTGGCAAGTCGTACTTTGGCAATTTTTAGGAATAGGTAGCGCGTTACGCAACCAAATAGATATTTCGGACACTTTTCTCAAAATGAGTAGCATTAGTCATATTATTATATCTATCTCACTTTATACCTGGTAACATATTCTGTGGTTACATATATATAAACTTACTTATATATAACAATAATACTTATCGAATCCCAATACTATCAATTTCAAAATAGATCCCATGAAGTTTCCGTTTTGTAATACTGGCCATTTGAAACGTAATTTATGTATGGCTGGTAATAAAAATTGTAATGAATTTAATTTGTTAAATACAGAATTCTATTTTCTAATTCGATAATTTTTTTTTTATTGCCTTTGTAGGCAGACGAGCATACGGCCCACCTGATGGTAAGTGGTCACCTTCGCTCATGGACCTCAGCAATGCCACTTTGTACTAGTGTCTTATTTTCAAAAATGCGTTTCGGTTTGAAGGGTGGGGCCGTTGTAACTATACTAGAGACCTTGTGCAATGCAATGTGTATACTTTCCGTCTCGTTGAAATTAAGCTTTAAGGTGTACGCTTTAAGGTTTAAAGTATTAAAATTGAAACTGTACAAATTACAATTATTCACTTACATGTTTGGTGTTTACCAAAAAACAAGAATTTCAGATTAAGTCAATTTAATTTTAAAGGTGCGATATAGAATCAAAGGAATCTTGAACCCCATTGTCGTGTGCGATGAAAAATTTATACTAATTGATAATCGTAAAGTCATCATGTTGTTATGTAATACTGGTGGTAGGACCTCTTGTAAGTCCGCGCGGGTAGGTACCACCGCCCTGCCTATTTCTGCCGTGAAGCAGTAATGCGTTTCGGTTTGAAAGGTGGGGCAGCCGTTGTAGCTATACTGATACCTTAGAACTTATATCTCAAGTTGTGTGGCGCATTTACGTTGTAGATGTCTATGGGCTCCAGTCTTAGCAACACTGCTTAAGTAATGTTTATACGAAAACTGAAAAAGCCATGGTACTTTAGTCCCTAGAATATATCCGTTGTAGAAATCAATTAAGGTTCCAAACTAATTTTGTCCACTTGACAAGTTACACTTAAGAAATTACAAACCTCATATTTTAGTGTCTAATTAGAGATCTTAGCAAATTAAGACACTTGTCTTATCTGTTGTTTAATTTAACATTACTAATCATGACCGACTTAGGGCTTTTTTATGCTTATTTTATTTAAAAGAAATACTCGAGATATTTTTTCCGGAAAAGCCTATTTTTTTGTGAGAGCTACCGCAAACAAAAATAAATAAAAATCATTTAATAAAAGACGCGTAAAGCCTCCGAGCTTTTAAATTTCGCTCACAGATTTGTAAGCTCCGGCTGATTGAGCTTTCGAGAGATATTAAGGAAGGTCTATAATACGAATCCATTATTTGAACCCTTCGTCAGATTACAAAGAATCTCTGGTATTTTGTTTTTATTTTTATTTTATGGAAAATAGCGCGTTACAATATTCACTTAAATTACGCCTATCGACGAATGAAAATGATTATGACAGACACACCATTCATTTATTCTTAGTTTCTTTTTTTGTGCTTAGACAAAGAGCAAAGATATTTTAAATTAAATATTTACTAACAATCACGCCACGTTAACTGGTCCCGTGCTAAGCTCGTAAAGAACTTGTGTTACAGGTACCAGATAACGGAAATAAATGTAAGATTTTTATTATACACATACACACATTTAATATACATCCATAACGCTGGAAAAGGCATTTTATATTTATCATACAAATATCTTCCCTTGGCGGGATTCGAACCCGCGACCCGCTTGTGTAGTGACCGTGTCACTTACCACTACACCAGACGGCCGTTTACAGAACAAGTAATTTTACTAAGAAAGGTATTCGAAACTTTGAAAATAATATCTTCTTCTTGCTTTTATCCCACACTATGTGGTCGCCGTGGAGCATGTCCTTGTACCACGCCGCATAGGAATTAAGCATGAGCTTCACAACCAGCCGCCCCTGCATGACATATTTTCTCTTAGGGCCTATATCTCCAGTAGTACATATATCCATTAAAACGTGCCATAGGGGGAGTTTTAAGTTCTATGAATTAAATTTTATTATAAAAAAAATATTTTTCATTTTGTGCGTTTTTTTTTGTATTTCCTTAGTAATGTCATTTTTTTGGAACGAAGTTCCTTATTGGACGATGCGGAGGGATACCCTAGCCGGGAAAAACGTCCGTAACGTAAGATTTTTATTAGTAATGCACACAGTGTACGACTTAACTTTGTAATAAGGTACAAAAAATGGCATATTTTTTTATTATAAATTTTTTTTATAAATCATTGTGGATATAATGAAATTGATAACATTGTAAAAAAATCATAATAAAAAATGTATACTCGAATAATTATTTTCTTTATACCTCGAATAGAACTTAAAATTAATATTTTTATAATAAGGAACTTCGTTCCTATCCGTTGTCAAACGACACCACACATCTTTTTTTTGTATTTTATACATTATAAATTGTAAAATATAAAGACCATAAAGAACACTAGATCAAAAGTAGTTTAAATTATTTCTAAAATTCCAAAGAAAGTATTTCGGGGTTCCCGTCCCTAGAGCGGGTAACAAATTTTGTAACAAAAATACGTGCTTATATTTAGGAGTGATTTTCACAACGCCATCGCATCGTGTAATAAAATAAAATTTTTAAACATTATAGTTTGCGTAATTACAATTGGGTCGTAAATACAATTGGGGTATAGACCTCAAGCCTCAAAGGTGCATCTGCGTGACGTCACGGGCTTCGGGTATCTGCTTCACACGGCGATGAAACATGAACTCGCTCATATTATCAAGCAACAATAAAAACATAAACTCAGTCGACTATTTATGTGCGTGTTAAATGAATCCCGAAGTGAACATAATAATCGCGCATTTGAGCATTCTTAATAGTTGAATGGATCTGATAGAACCACAGCTATTCCTTTGCTTGCGTCATTTAGAAACGTTGTGCGTGTATTCACCATTAAAATATATAGTGAATTAATATAGTGTTTTTTTTTTGTTTAGAAGGGTGGACGAGCTCACAGCCCACCTGTTGTTAAGTGGTTACTGGAGCCCATAGACATCTGCAACGTAAATGCGCCACCCACCTTGAGGTATAAGTTCTAAGGTCTCAGTATAGTTACAACGGCCGCCCCATCCTACAAAACGAAACGCATTACTGCTTCACGGCAGAAATAGGCAGGGTGGTGGTACCTACCCGCGCGGACTCACAAGAGGTCCTACCACCAGTAAATTTAACCAGTGTTTTATGTATATACTCGTACATTTCATTACCGACACTAGTGGACAAGCTCACGCCCATATTAACTGATCACTGGAACCCGTAGACACCAACCAAGATAATACCACCACCCATAGTTCTAATAGAGCCAATATATAATAGAGCTTTAACGGCAGGCAGCGGCTTGGCTCTGCCCCTGGCATTGCTGAAGTCCATGGGCGACGGTAACCACTCACCATCAGGTGGGCCGTATGCTCGTCTGCCTACAAGGGCAATAAAAAAATAAATAAAAAAAATAGTTCTAAGTCTCAGCTTTTAAGTACAACTGTTGCCCTACCCTTCAAACCGAAACATATTACTGCTTCACGGCAGAAATAGGCCTGGTACCTGCCCAATTGCTTACAAGGCGCCCTACCAGAAGTAATGACGCAATATTTTTTTGTGGATTTGATTTTCATTACACGATGTTATACCGTGAAAATAATTTGTGAAGATTTCTTAAATACGTATTTCATTAACAAAATTGGTATATTTGAATGAACAATGATTTGAACACTGGAACAGTTGCATCGCTCGATATAAATGCACCGGGTGTCTTATCTTTTAGGCCACGACGAATTAAATATTACGCTTTATCGTTTTTTTTTTATTGGTAATCATTTGGTCATAAAGCTCTTGTTTCGTCACGATTCAGCACAGATAAGCGTCCATTGTATTATAACTAAGAAGCTCAATGCACTTGAACTAATGATGCAACTAATGATGTAGGTACCGTGGAACAAATCTTGAGGCTGATTCACGAACGAATTTGTACTAATATGTGCTAGGACAAATTATAAGTCAGCAAGGGTAAGGACTGTCAATTTATTTGCCACGAAACAGCTATGCGTTCCGGTATGGAGAATCGGGATAGTTCTTATATTCCACAACTGAAACTAAGAACTTTTTTTATTTTTATTGCTTAGCTGTGTGGACGAGCTCACAGCCCACCTGATGTTAAGTGGTTACTGGAGCCCATAGACATCTACAACGTAAATGCGCCACACACCTTGAGATATAGTTCTAAGGTCTCAGTATAGTTACAACGGCTGCCCCACCCTTCAAACCGAAACGCATTACTGCTTCACGGCAGAAATAGGCGGGGCGGTGGTACCTACCCGTGCGGGCTCACAAGAGGTCCTACCACCAGTAATTACGCACATTATAATTTTGCGGGTTTCATTTTTATTACACGATGTTATTCCTAAACCGTGGAAGTCAATCGTGAACATTTGTTGAGTACGTATTTCATTAGAAAAATTGGTACCCGCCTGCGGGATTCGAGCACCGGTGCATCGCTTCAACACGAATGCACCGGACGTCTTATCCGTTAGGCCACGACGACCACAAAACTAACTAAGAGACTATGCCTTAAAGTGGGCGACGTCATCCAAATTACGATATCATTTATTTGTTTCCTCGACTATTTAAGACCAGGTGGACTCGTTAAATCGTCAATGAATAAACGAAAAAACATTTTTATTTTATAAGATTTCTAACTATCATATGTTTCTTTGATAATTGGAGCAGCTGCGTATATTTACAGTGCATTTACGAGCTTTATTCTTTCTCCTTAATAACAATTCTTTTTAGATTATTTTCAGATAAGTTATTACTGTTGGTAGGACCTCTTGTGGGTCCGCGCGGGTCTGTACCACCACCCTACATATTTTTACCGTGAAGTAGTAATGCGTTTCGGTTTGAAGGGCGAGGCAGCCGCTGTAACTATATTTGAGATCTTAGAACTTATATCTCAAGGTGGGTAGCGTATTTACGTCGTAGATGTCTATAGGCTTCAGTAACCACTTAACACCGGGCTGTGAGCTCGTCCACCAATTTAACCAATAATTAAAAAAAAAAGTAGTAAATTTCTCCTCGAAGAGAAATGCCGCTGTAAAATACTGTAAATAAGATCAAGCAGCCATACGTTCGTCGCTCCGATTCCCATATCAATGAAAAATCATTCAGAATGGTAGAGCCGCCGGCCTAAATATATGTAGCTTAGTTTGAGCCCGCATACTATTTATAGGGCACAAGGGAAATTTTTCGAACCTTTGAAAATGTATAATGAATACATTAAATACAATGTTTAAAGTAAAACTCTATTTTGAGACGTTAATTGGCTTGTTTAATTCCAAAACTTAGCCCGGATATTTTATAAGCGATTGCGGTCTAAGTGTTTTTTGTCTTGTAGTTTCTTTCTAGACGAGCCCTCCTTGGTGTTCCTAGAACTAATCAGACCAGCAGGGCAAGATTCAATACGCTAAATACAGGTATGAGACGAATATTTAATAGAATTAATTAACTGTAATAATTATTAAGTTAGCAATAAATTGTTTGTGAAAGGATGCTTCTTGGTGTATTTATATTTCGTGTAGTAATAAAGATATGCAAAGCCTTTTTTCCGGCCCGAGTGCGAGCAATCATGTTTTTATTTAAAATAATAGAATGTTTATCTTAACATTTGATAATAACAAGTACAAAGCTAATGAAACGACGATGTAAGCTTAGTTACAAATAATGAAGTCCTCGTTACAATTTATTCAAACGACCACCCACCTAAAAACTTAACCGCCATTTAAGTTGAAGCCTCAGAATCTAATTTAACCGGAAAAAGCCTATATTCATTCGGGAAAAAGCCCTTTCGAATCGATAAGCCGTAGGTGTTTTTATTATTATAAACCCCTTACATTTGCAGGCTCACGAGCGACATTACGGTCACAGGTCGGCGTCCAAAATTAGATTAGCATTGTCAGCTTTTTATGATATGCACAACGATGTTGGATACTGGTGTTTAAAATATTAAATGTGTAATTTGAATACAATAAAGAATTTAGTATCCAAGAAAATAATAATAATAATAATAAATTTTGTCATACAATAAATACTATTTGAAGCTTTTCAGAAGTGTATTACCTACTATAAAAACTCAAATACTTTTTTTATATACACAAATTTACTACACATCAAAACCCAGTTTCGTTCCTGCTAAATTAAAAATGTAAAACTTACCTGTAAAATGAAAAGATCATCGCGCTTCGTGTCTGGCGAACTTAGTAATTTTGATCACCATTATCATTCATACACACACTTCCTAATTCACTTGACTACACTAAACTACACTAAACATAATTAGGACCACACTCGTAAGCCGACTAGGAGCATCAAAAGTTTGAGAATGACCGTCTATTTCGTAGCTTGCATCGTAGCGCCGAACGTAGCGTCCGTAGCGGCTGGCGTAGAACAACTGAGGCTACGGCTACGCAGACCGCAGTACGCGCAAGTCAGTCTCGGGTTTGCAGAAGTTAATCTTGTAAAAAGCAAAAAGTGTACAGAATTATATTAACGGATTAATAAAAAGTTTACGATTGATGTCGGAAATTATATTCGTGATGAATTTTCACTGGGTTTATTAAAGCCTATTTTGTTTGAGCCGCGCGATCCTAAGCTAACATTCGGGTCTGTGTTTTTGCTTTTCTCGCATGTTCGGTGTGTAAACTTGTGGTCATATTATTCTCTTCTAGTTTTATTAGCTTATTTTAATAATTATAAAACTTTTGTTTGATTCCGTTTTTTGGTTTATAGAAAGATTTTTCGTAGGGTTTACGACATGCCATTTTACAAAATGGTCGAAGTTCTTTTTATGACCGAGGATAAAATGTCTATCGTGCTATTCGAACTGTCGATAATCCACAGTCGTACATGAGCAGTTTGGTATCTTTGGGTTTCTAAAGGGTGAAATTTGTGGATTTTTTTGTCATACAACGCGCTACTGGAACATTCCTTTTCGGTTGGGACAGTCATACTGTAAAAGAGAGACTTAGACCACTCTTAATTTGGGTGGCGGCATTTATTTATGTTCTTTGTGTGTGTGTGTGTGTGTTTCCAGTTATCGTTTTTATGACGTACCATCTGGGTCCAGAATTAATTTCACGGTGTATCTTTAATGCCATGATATTTTCATAGTCGTCTATAAATGAGGTTTTAATTATATTGGACATTTCAATAATATATTTATAAGATACAAGGATATGATCGCAGCCTCTAGGTATTACATATTTTGCTACCATTCACTGCGTAGTATTGTACACTTTTTTTTACTACTAGATACGGCTGACTAATAAAAGCTTTATTTCTGTCATGATCTCGCTCTACTTATAGTCCTCAAGCTCTAGCTTCAATGGAAGGTAGTTCGCTTGAAGTTAGAACTTCAGTCGAGGGTGAGTGGTGGTACCACTACGTTCTAACGTCTATAGATTTGGATAACACGTTACATTAGAGGAACCCTTCATCCATTCATGTGCTAAAAAAAGAAAATCTTCTTTCTCTACTCTTCACATAAATCTGTATTTTATATCTATGGTACAGTGATCACGCGTTCCGGTTCGAGAAACAGTCCAGATATCTAGTGTTACAGAAATTTCGACCTTATTGCTAAAGCGATTTGACCATTCAGCCTAATAAGGTCACATACTCTGGTAATGACGTAAAAAAAGTATTTTCTTATTATATACCTACATGGGTATTGAATTCTCAGTAGATCAATGCACCCTTGAATATCAAGCCAATGAAGGCTAAATTGTTGTCATTTATACTAATACATAAAACGTAAGCAATGACGCAATGAGGATTTGTTGAATTAAAAATGACATCAAAAACTTCACACCGAAGGTATTTTTTAGCTTGATACAAAAAATCTATTTTTTTATTTTCTCTGTAAAACCCGAATTTTCTTTAAAGTTTTTCTGTGAGTTCGCAAGTTCGAAACGTCCACCTCGAGAATTGAGATTTCTTTATAGGCATTCAAATTTGAACGCTTGAATGTTTTGATGCTAGAAACAAGATGCTAGTTCCAACCTGTACAGGCCCGCAACACATGGTAATTTATTTAAAGAAAGGCCCAGTAAATTATATTTCAATGCCGTCACCCATTAACTCGAAATCTCAATTGTACATTTTTATATGGCACTTATCATTGTTTTTAACCAAAAATCGGACAGTTAATGATGAGCTCCTGTGCCTTATCATCAGAGTTAAAGCAAATGTGCTTATCTTGCGGGTTAATATCGTAAATATATCTTTTCTTTCGTCTGTCTTTCCTTCACTTTATCACAAATGCACTTACAGCATTCTTTTTTGTATAACTATTTAGTTGATTGGTAGAGAAGGCCTTAGACATCAAGTCTGCTTGCGTACATTAATGTGCATTAAGCTTAATGAATCAATCAATTGAATAAGCCGGGAACGCAAAATTCTGACCGACAATCAAATGTTAGGAAACTGAGTTGTATTTTGGACTTTTTTTTATTTTTCATAGCTTAAGTTTGTGGACGAGCTTACGGCCTACCTGGTGATAAGCGGCTACCGGAATCCATAGACATCTACAACGTAAATGCGTTACCCACCTTGAGATATAAGTTCTAAGGTCTCAACGACTGCCCCACCCTTCAAACCGAAACGCATTAATGGTTTACGACAGAAATAGGCAGGGTGGTGATACCTACCCGTGCGGACTCACAAGAGGTCCTACCACCAGTTAAAAACCGATGTTGTGATTATATATATAGGTACCACAGCCTCAGGGTTAAGCATAGACCCGGTAACTAAAGAGTTTGCTTACCAAAAAATCCTTTAAATTTGTATTCAACTGTTTCCCTACAAAGAAGCGATTTAAGTCGTTTTTAATCCTATTCAAATGCAAACAACGGATTCCGCGAACAAATTCAGTTAAATTATATTATATGTAAATTAGGTGTGTTTCAGAGCAGGTCGTGAGCCTGAAAAATACAGAGATGTATTTTATAAGCTAAAAACAGTATTAGGGCCTACGCAGTATGATTTTTGTTTTGTGTAACGAATTAATTTTCTAACAGTAAAGAGGTTACCGAAATAATTAACAGTTTTTAATTAATTAACTAAAAGTTTTTTTTTTCTTTTCCCAATAAAAATTCGTATGATTGTTTTAGAGAGTTAACGACAAAGGGAAGATCTTCCACGGAGCTAGTGATATTGCTCGGTAGACCGACGTTCCGAATATTGTTAGGAACTTGTATATGCAAGGTTATCTTGAAAATGTCGTAAGCTAGATTCAGGCAGATTATTACTGTAGGTAGGACCTCTTGTGGGTCCGCACGGGTAGGTACCAAAAACCCTGCCTATTACTGCCGTGAAGCAGTAATGCGTTTCGGTTTGAAGGGCGGGGCGGCCGTTGTACTGAGACCTTAGAACTTATATCTCAAGGTGGGTGGCGCATTTACGTTGTAGATGTCTATGGGCTCCAGTAACCACTTAACACAAGGTGGGCTGTGAGCTCGTCCACACATCTAAGCAATAAAAAAAGGCATCTGTCAAATATCTTGCGTTCTATGATGGCTACCCGCCACAGTTGTAATGAGTAGATATTACGATAACCAACGTTTTCAATTGTTTACAATCTCAAACCTGTGGTTACGTATTTGAGAAAAGCACAAATGATACCGACACAAACGAAGCCCAAATCCTAAGTTCCCCTAAGGAAGTGAGCTTCGCGAAGTCTTTTCACTGGAACAAAAGAACTTCGTTAAAATTAGGCAAACATCCAACTTTGGTATGAAATAAGACAAATAAAATAGTTCGTATTGTATTTGGCTGGGAGAAAATTACGTATAGCATGTCTAACTTATGTAAGTATGGTTTAATAGAGTATTTAATTCAATTCAAAAACGCTGAAAGCTATCGCCAGGGCAAGTTTTAGTGGTTAGGCACCTTGATTATTGAAGCAACAAGATCCGAGCTTATTTCCCGGTCGTGTCAAATATCTTAGTAAGATATTAAATCCTAGTTTAGCGGTGAGCTACAAACACTACAAAAAAAGATTAAAAAGATATTATCATGATGGCAACTTTTTACCTGAAGCTGAAGTGGCAGTGGGCTGGTCACATATGTCGCAGCACCGATAGCCGTTGGGGTAGACGTGTTCTGGAGTGGAGACCACGAACCGGCAAACATAGTATAGGTCGCCCTCCTGCTAGACGGAGCGACAGCCTGCGCAAGGCAGCTGGCAGTAATTGGATGCGCAGAACCGAAGATCGGGTTCAGTGGCGAGCTTTGGGGGAGGCCTATGTCCAGCAGTGGACTGCCGCAGGCTGATGATGATGATGATGATGATAATGAATGTTACCACTCCATGGGAATATCCGACGCACTTCAGTATTATTACTATTAAGTTCCCAAGAAATCAGGATAGATTGAAATAAGTATTTATTTATTTACTACAAGGAGAACCAACGGCCAACTAACATAATATAATAATATAACAAATAATAGAAACAAAAAGCCAATTAAAGGAAAAAAATATCCTTACTAAACAAACGACAAGAACAAAACCCGAAGAACAACGTATTATAACTTCAATAAAACATTACAAAGATTGTTTAAGAGCACGTCTCTACGATTGTCATGAAATTCTAAGGCCTTTAAGTTTTCTCTTCGATAAGAATTTCCTCACAATGAAAAGGTTCCGCCACCGGCTCCTGAATAAAACATATTAAAACCTTCTCTATACTGTAATCCGACCCGATCAGGGTACACCATTTAAAAGGTAATTTCAATGAAGACTTTCTATCAGTAGTCTAATTTACGGAAGACAGTTCCACGACGATCATCATTAAAACTTATTGATTTTTATCGCTTACTTTCTTGCTCATTATATTCAGTTACTATACGACTTTTTCTATAAATTTCTATAGTCTCAAACGACAATGTAATCAGTATTTGGAAAATCCAGGGTTACGATTTTAATTTATTAAAAAAAAAAAGTTGATGAGTACAATCTTTTGAGCTTTTTTTTATTTTTAAAGACACTTTGAGAAACGATCTTAAGTTAAATAAATAAAATAAAATAAAAATAAAAAGCGTTTTATTTCTCGCATTTAAAAAAAAAGTGACATTACAAAACTTATACAAATTGTTAATAATACATTAATAATAATAGATACTAATTGGAATTCTTAATATAATGCGTATATTAGTCGGATCGATTAATTTTTTTTTTATTTTTTTTTATTGTCCTTGTAGGCAGACGAGCATACGGCCCACCTGATGGTGAGTGGTTACCGTCGCCCATGGACTTCAGCAATGCCAGGGGCAGAGCCAAGCCGCTGCCTACCGCTTAATACTCTCCACAAGCCTCGTTTGAAGAAGGACATGTCATAGCGCTCGGGAAACACCGTGGAGGGGAGCTCGTTCCATAGCCGGATGGTACGTGGCAAAAAAGACCTCTGGAAACGCACTGTGGATGACCGCAGTGGCTCCAGGTAATATGGATGAACTCTACTCCGGTGGCGGGCGGTGCGATGGTAAAAACGAGATGCCGGTATCATCTCGAACAATTCCTCAGAGCACTCCCCATGGAACATACGGTACAAAATACAGAGGGAACCGAAGTCCCTCCGCAGACCCAGAGGTTCCAAACGATCCGTGAGACCGGGATTATCGACAATCCGAACGGCCCTCCTCTGTATGGAGTTCATAAAACTATAGTAAAAAATAAAAAAAAAGGTTATATTAATTTAGCGTGCAGTCATGCAAGAACCCCTCTTATGTGAGGGTGAAGGCCTTTTCCAGACCGATCGTAAGTTACTAAACTAAAAAATACTATCCCTATTGTTATAATATCACATTCAAACCATTTCGATTGACTTGTAAAAAACTTGAATGTCATTATTGAAAAATCTGTTCCAAACGAACTATGTCTGTTTGAGTCACAATAGTAATTTAGTAGAAAAACTTTACGGATAAGCATCGTGCTTACACACAGTAATCTCTTCAAACACGACACGCCAGAAATGTTTCGTGCGCCTTCATGACAATAGTTCTCTGTCGATAGTGCTCTGGCCCAAGACATAGAAAGCTGCGATAATACTGACAATCTAATTTTTTTTGCTTAATAAGGTAGGTATCTGACGGCCCGCCTGGTGTTAATTGGTTAACGTAGCCCATAGACATCTACAACCTAAACCCACCTTGAGACATGAGCTGTAAGGTCTCACTTTAAGCAGTATAACGGCTGCTTTAACAGTAAACAGTACTTTTCATGAGTTCTGTCTCATGCGAGGTTTGGACGCTAGTTGTTGACCGACAGGAGGCTTTAGTCGGTTCGACTCCGACATGCCCCGCCCCAGTGGAGCACAGTAGTCCGCCAATTTCCTCCTGACAAAAAAAGCATCTAAATATTAATGTCACACTTAGGCCCTGCCACAAAACCATTTGAAACTTTATTTATATAGTGTCCTTCGCGAGATTTACCTGACAAATACAAGAAATAAAACCTCGCTATCACTCATCTTACGTCCAAACTGCAAGCTACTTCAGTACAAACATTAATGTATCTATTGAGTAACTAAATAAAGTATCTAACAAACATTTATTTGAGAGCCACATTTCTAAAACTAACTTTATTTTGTGAATTTAATCAAGGGTCTTTTAGATTCAAATATTGCTGGAAAAATCCAGTAAAACTAACTTTATTTTGCGAATTTAATTAAAGCTTTTTAGAATCAAAATATTGCTCTAAGATTCAGGACCATTGGCCCGTGCCTTGGAGCACCGGTCGCACGGATGTGTTCCGCGGCTTTATGCCCGACACGCCGTAAAAGGGCCCACCCGTTGCAAAAGCCCGGAATTTGCGCGGGCCGTGTTTACGTCACCCCTTTGTTTCAGAGGCTGCTCACTTGATGTATCGACTCCGTGAAAAGAGAGTACAACATTAATATTAATAGCCCTTAAGGTAATGAGACTTTTTTATTTTTTTATAGCTTAGGTGAGCTCTCGGGCCACCGAGTGGTGGTTACCGTAGTCCACAGACATATACAATGTAAATGCCGCCATCGACCTTGAGATATGAGTTCGAAGTTTGTTTTTACAGTATAACGACTGCCCCGCCCTTCAGACCGAAACGCATTACTGCTTCACGGCAGAAATATCCCACTAGGTGGGGTCGGCACAGCGAATTTTTCTATTCCATTCTCTTCTATGTTCTATGTTGACTGCGCCATCTCAACACTCACTCCTTTCTCTCTCATATCGTCATTCACACACTCCATCCATGTCTTCTTCGGTCGACCACTTCCCCCTCTACCTTGCACTACCATTTCCATACATCTTTTAGTCACGTGCATCACCTCTCTACGCATCACATGTCCATACCACGCTAACCTTGAAGCTCTTTAATTTGTTAATTACCGGGGCTACTTTCACACTTCCTCTGATATACTCATTCGTTCGTACTTCACCTCGCTCAGCCGTCTGAGCAATAATAAAAACAAAACTGTGTACAATTGAATGTATTGAAAAAGCGCCGTCAGTGAAAGGGTGGATCAATATTATCAGCTGAACCCGGATCCTTATCTATTTCCCATTTAACCCCAATAGTCCGATTAATGTCCGGAGTAATTTCCAAAGTTCCGCAGAACTTAAGTTCACTTAAATATGACAATATTTATGTAACCACTAGCTTGTGCTCGCGACTCCGTCCGCGTGGAATAGTTACTTTGGCATAATGCTAAATTTTATCCCCCACTTCATTTATGTAGAAAGTGAAAATATTTTTTTACTATAGAATGTTAAGGAGCTATTTAAACCCCTATTTTGAAACATTCTTTATTGGTGCTCCACTTGTAATGATCTTACCGTGATGTTATATAGCCTTCCTCAATAAATCGGCTATCTATCACTGAAAGAAATTTTCAAATCGGACCAGTAGCTCCTGAGATTAGCGCGTTCAAACAACAAACTCTTCAGCTTTATAATATTAGTATAGAAGTATAGATTTGATTTGACAGATTAGATAGATAGATTCTTAGATAAATTTTTGAACATATAAACAAGACGTTTAGTCGAAGCCTGTGATTTATTAAAGCAAATTGTGGAAGCCCCGCAATAATAGCCGGAAGAGACGTCACTCACCTCCGGTCGGAAGCCGCGCAGCATCGAGCAGCGAATATTCGGATGTGGCAAATTTGCATAACTCGCTTTAAGGATATGTATTATTAATGAATTCGTTAGATTGATTCGATAAAATAGCGTTGATTTTTTTTTTTGTCGGTATTTGGAATTGCGAAGGGAAAATACGAATGTAATAATAGTTCGGTTCGCATTTGTGGATTGTTTTCGGAACATTGAGGCACTTTATTATTTCCGTTTTGGGATTATGATTGATATTGTTATTTGTTGTTGATGAGTTTGTTATATCGATTTCGTGGAATCTATAAAGCGTTTTCTCAAGCATTAATTCTCCAAGAAACAATACTGTGTTGTTATTATCTATGAAGTTTCTGTTCCGAAGTTATATTTCTCAAGATCAAGAGCTCAAGATCGAATAACTTTAATTTCTTAAAGTTGAATGGACTTATGCAACTAAGTTAACGAAAGAACAAAGAAAAACTGGTGACCACTTAAAATTTGGTGGGTCGTGAAGTCATCCATCCATAAGTAAAATAAAATAACGAATATCAAAACAACTTGGATAAAGAAAAACCTGATTCGAGCATAAATTAAGAGCGGGTCAAAGGAGAAAAGGTCATTAATTTTTTCTTTGTGTTATTTGATAATGTTACGCCGGTAAGAGTATCGCCATCGGTTGTCGAATAGCCGAAACAAATATCAAAAGCACTAGTAAAATCGAGAACGCTCGAGAAGTGTAACGCCATCTATTATCCAATTTCGGAAACACACATCGAAACTACTCTACCTATTGAGAATGTTCTCGATAATTGTAGAGAAGTCGTATCGACTATAAAAGCGTTGCATAGATGACACAAAGTCAGTTAGTAATCGGATCTACTCGAAGCGAAACAGTGAACGGATCGATCACCTGAAGCGAAGTGAAAGAAATGAATTACGAATTGTAACGTGTTCTGTGAGTGTTCTAAGTGATAAATATAGTTTTAATTTGTACATCGGTTTTAAGTTTTATTTATTTATTTATTTATTTATTCAACTTAATGCACATAAGTACAATGGCGGACTTAATGCCTGAGGCATTCTCTACCAGTCAACCAAGGGTGGTGTAGAGAATCCTGTGGTAGGTGCATAACTTAATGTGAAACAACCAAACTACATTATACAATATATAAACACATACACGGTATTTATATATATATATATATATATATATATATATAATCACACAAACAACGTAAGTACACAATTTTATATCATGATAATAATATAAAATTATTTATCCCGAACCCCAGCCCGTAACAACAATTTCAAATAATCAACCCTGATTTTAAACTATAATTTTAGTTGTGAAGCTTCGTGACTTGGCCAAACCTATACTAATGATATGTAATCTGCATTTTAGTTTTACATTTTTCTTTAGTACTATACATAGGCAGACGAAGTCCGGAGTCAAAATAGGTGCTCAAGCCAGTAGCGGCTTAAGAAAACTCAACGTTAATGCCGACACAAATGTAAGAGGATTTCGAATTCTCGATTCTTTGTTATCGCTTAGATGTGTGGACGTGGTTACGGCTTACCTGGTGTTACCCGAGCCCATTGGCATCAACAACGTAAATGCCACCACCCACCTTGAGACATGAGTTCTAAGGTCTCAGTTTTAACAGCACGGCTTCCCCGTGCCCCGTGCTGCTTTTTTATTTATTGCTTAGATGGGTGGACGAGCTCACAGCCATCAACATTGGCTTTATATGGTCAATGGAGAGCATAGACATAGTTACAACGGCTGCCCCACCTTTTTTTTTTTTTTTAACGCTGGGGAATCCATTTACGGATACCCGGTCGAGGGGGGTAACGGACCGGGTTATGTCGGACTCCGACGCCTCCTGAGAGGAAGAAGGGGAGAAGAGAAGGACCGAGGTCCTTCACCTCCCCCAATTTCTCACAGGAGACTACGCCTTGAAAAAGGCGCGCGAAGCACTTGCCCCGCAGAACGACTACCGACTAAACCCCATCGAGCTCCACCACACCGACTACACGAAACTTACGGTACCGCGATGCGCGCCGAAAGTCTCGCCTTAGGCGGTACCCGTACTGATGTTAAGACGGGATTTCATCCCCGGGAAAATCCCGTAGAACCTCGTCTCGGGAGATGCCCCACCTTTCCAACCGAAACGCATTATTGCTTCACGGCAGAAATAGGCGGGGTGGTAGTACCTACCCGTGCGGGCTCATAAGAGGTCCTACCACCAGTAATTACGCAAATTATAATTTTGCGGGTTTGATTTTTATTACACGATGTTATTCCTTCACCGTGGAAGTCAATCGTGAATACTTGTTGAGTACGTATTTCATTAGAAAAATTGGTACCTGCCGGGGATTCGAACACCGGTGCATCGCATCAACACGAGTGCGCCGGACGTCTTATCCTTTAGGCCACGACGACTTCATTATAGACGAGATTATAGAAGTCGTCCAAAAATATATGTTGGTGTAGACCTAAGAGATTTGGTACCTAAGTAGGTTTTCATTGGTAGCACACTTCACTTGATATGAATATTTTGTTCTTAAAAGCAAGGTCATTGATTGCAAATTGAAAATACCTTCTCCATTGCCGCTATGTTCACGGTGCCTTGTATCGTCGGCTGAACAGGTTAAACCGTCAGAGCACCGCGGCTCGTTTTGAAAGCGTCGTGGTCCGCAAATTTGCACAATAATTACGAAATTTTAGCAGAAAGGGCCCACGAGGAACTGTTAACGCTTCGAGGTTTTTTTCGACCGTCCTATTAAATAACCTTCAGCAATTCGCTTGTCGTGAAAACCGGCTTTAGGGGCTAAAATTTCCCGTTTCATATTTTGAATTGTTAATTACGTATTCGCTCAAAGACTTCTCTGTCTACCAGTCGTCATTTAATAAAATTTAGACAACTACCTATTGAGGTACGAATTGTCGTAGGGAAACTGGTTGTATTAACGTTGTGGTTGCAATGTAATGAAACTGGTTGTATTATAGTTTGCAGTAAAAACGTAAGCTACACAGGTCATTTACTAATCTAAGGCACTTTAAGTGTATCGTGAGAATATTTTCTGAATTGGTGTAATACTGAATGCCTCTGTTTTATGTAGAAGACAGACCAGATCACTATGAACGGCTGCGCAATGATTAGATGTCTTTAGATTAGAATTCTCAACTATTCATAGTGCTTAAGTGCTTTTAAGTATCGCAGGACGTGTTTTAAGTCCTGATAGGCTAGTACAGTTTTCGTGCCTATTCTTACCAAACAAATCATGAAGTTAAACCACTGCTAGGAACCAAAAGCCAATTAACATAGTACAATAATATAACAAATAATAGAAACATAAAGTCAATTTAAGGTCCTCACCAATATAAACAAATTAAAACACTAGAGAAACAAAAACATAGAAACAAAGAAATTAAAAACACTCAGCAAGCAAGAAACAACACAAGCAAAGGAGGAATTCACCTGACTAAATTAAATGTATACTAATATATTATATTAATACGTGAAGCAAAAACTTTGTATCCCTTTTTACGGAAATGGCACGGACGGAGGAGTATGAAATTTTCCACACTTATAGAGAATATACAGAAGAACTGCACAATGCTTATTTTTTTTTAAATAATGCATAAAAGATACATTAAATCAATAAAGAAAATATTACACACACTACTTATAAATGTCACAAATATTATGTTATTGTGTTTATTTCTGCTGTGATGTAGTCGGATATCCTGATTGGAAGGATGTTACTCATTAAACTGAAATTTAAAAAAGGGATACTTAGTAACGCAATTTAGTTACACAATATCGCAAAGTATTACTAACCTGTAAATCTCAATTTGAGACCGCTATATACCTACGTGAGATAATTAAAGTCATCGCCAAAAGATGGAAGATGTGAAAATTTATAGCCGCATAAGCCGCGGTGTAAAATAAAATAATTATTCCGCAAATAAATAGTCACTCGTGTTTGAAAGTGAGTTACGAAACCACTATTCGCATTGTGGTTTGCAATCACCTCCACGGTTGCCCACATAAACTGAAGCTCACGTACACGACGAGAGCTCTGGACAAATTATGGACCTTTTATGCATCATCTTTTATGCAAAACCGAACGACAAGGCGTGGAATCGCGTAATCAATAACCATTTCCATGATAATTCCTTGATATAGCCCTGAGAATCTCATCAGTAAAAGCAACGATTTCACCAGGTGGTGAACCATTTTACATTGGCCTTTAATTTTTTATTTAATATCTATTCAACCGGAAACCTTCGCCTTCCTTGCAATAAGACCACTTAAAGATAGCGCTGTCCAATCTAATGAAACTGTGTACTAATTGCATTGTTATAGCATAACTGACAATAACAATATCATTGGCGGACATAAATGTATTTGTTTTTTCCCCTGATCATTACTTACCAATTTTCCTGTACGAGTTACATATTTGAATGTGTAGTGTTTATTTTATTACCACAATACTACGATGATCGATCCTCAATATACGTTAATGAACAACATTCTATTTTAACACAGCTTTTTTATTTTTATTGCCCTTGTAGGCAGACGAGCATACGTCCCACCTGATGGTGAGTGGTTACCGTCGCCCATGGACTTCAGCAGTGCCAGGGGCAGAGCCAAGCCGCTGCCTACCGCACAGCTATAGTTAAGTTGACATTGCCAATACCACAAGTCCAGGTTTGGACAATAAGTCTGGTGATGTGTTCCGCGCAGCACTTGGGTTCTTGTTTAATGGGGGGAGGAACCAATTAACACCAGGTGGGCTGTGAGGTCATATATCTGTCAAGGCAATACAAAAATACCCGGTCATCAATCATCATTTTCCACCACGTGGACTACAACTTCGTGTATAAATATAAAAAATAGTACCAAGTAAATCTATGGATACACACTAGAAAGACTAATTAATTAATTAATTAATTAAATTAGCTACCGACAAAACTCTTTTGAAAGCTTACAAAAGCTTGTGATTTATCGTCTCATAAGTTTCGGTCCTAGCTTACTTAATTAGATCTATTCATCATATTATACATGCGATATTAGGAATCAAAAAGAGATTATGTAATATGTTCGATGATTGTGACTTCTAATTCGGTCGCAATAAGGTTCATATTAGTGTATTCACTTAAAACAATTCATATCAAATGCTGGAAAGGTCAAAGCAATTACGAGACAATGTCCAGTATTATATTGGACAGTCAAAGAGTTTAGTTGCTGAAGTTTTTTTTGTGTTTTTTTTAGTCGAAGTTAGTATAGCATTTTAGCTTGTGCTGAAAAATTTTAATAAAAATAAATTAACGTTTGTAATGTAATAAAGCAGAGTACACAATTTTAAGAAACTAACACTAACTTCATTTAATATAGAATGAACAAAAAACTAACACACACATACATGTATGTACTTCTAAATCTATATACTAAATTGAAGGACTTTAGTCAAAGGGATATGTGTCAGCCAATCAAAATAAAATAAAACATATTATATGATATCTACTTGCGTACTGCTATATCTTTTTTTATATATTAACTATCAATTTATATGTAATAATAATAACTATTAATTTGGTGAACAAGCAGTATATTTTATGTTCTTTCAGCACTCCACTAATTAACTTAGATAACAAGTGTAAGGAAATAAAAAACCGGTACGGCTTCATGGCGCAAGACCGTGCAGTAAATACAGCGCAGTTTAGCCCACTGAGTTTCCGATCCGGGGATAGATTCTACGTAGCACTGCTCTTGCTAGGGCCAGTGTTAGTAACACTTTCGTCTTGAGCCCCGCGAGCTCACCTACATGTTATGGCGAAGCTGAAATAGCCTCTCAAGTCTATCAGCATAGGTAGGAGAAAAAAAAGCCCAGTAAAGACAGTTCAATCGTAAAGTTCAGTCGTTTCGCATAGAGTCAAAATATTATAATAAGGAAGGAAATTGAAACAGAGGTGCTAACAACATTTTTGAGAGCGTTTTTTGTTTAAATAAAATAGGGTGGTAGAGACTTGTGTGCTTTAAATAGACTGATCGTCAGCCTCCGCCTAATAGTTCGCTATCTTACCGTATGTACTCAATTTTTTTTTTATTGCCTTTGTAGGCAGACGAGCGCACGGCCCACCTGATGGTAAGTGGTTACCGTCGCCCATGGACTTCAGCAATGCCAGGAGCAGAGCCAAGCCGCTGCCTACTCTTGTTCAAATATACACCTATTAGATGCATGTTCAGAATACGATTCATGAATAACCCGTCCATCAGCTTATTGCGTCATTTGTGACCACTATATAAACACCAGTTTATTATCAAAAACCAAAATCATATCTCTATAGTAATGTATAGAGCATAATAAAAATTTGTGTACAAAAGTCGGTGATAGTACTTCATACTGAGGTCATTACATTAATGTTAATATCCCCATAACGTAAACAAAAGCCTCTCTACGTACATAAGTGGTCACTGCGGACAAATACTTCATGCTGTAATTACTGTTTATGTGTAGGCCAAAATGTGCCTTTTGGTGCTGAGATAAAGAAGATTATTCTAGTTAAATTCGTGACTGGTCATAAGCTCTTGTTTTTTTTTTCCTCGGTCGATAGCTTAAAGAGATTATTAACTGCTTTAGAAGCTTATTGCTTTTTTGGAAATATGTATGGGTAAGATCACGGCTCATCTGGAATTAAGTGGTCATCGGAACCCAATGCTTGTCGGCACTGACCACAGCCACACATGAGGTCTAAGCTTCAACTGGATTGCTTCACGATAGAAACCGGTAGGATGACTATCTGTAGCTTTTACCTGGAAATATGCTCAACATGTAACTGAGTTAATTATAAATTTATCGTTCTCGATTTTGTTTATTGCTTTGTTTAATGGACGAACTCATGGCCGGTGCTAAGCGGTTACTGGAGCCCATAGACATCTACAACATAAACGCTGCCACCCACCTTGAGATAAGGTGGGTGGCAGCGTTAACCTCTAAGGTCTCAGTATAGTCACAACGGCTGCCCCACCCTTCACACCGAAACGCATAGCTGCTACACGGCAGAAATAGGCAGGGTGGTGGTACCTACCCGTGCGGACTCACAAAAGGTCCCACTACCAGTAAAAGATTGATAAAACTGTATCATTCATATATCGCAGCCATATATCGTCGACCAGAATTTATGTACGTACGTAATGCACTAATGCAACCATCTCTGCCAATAAAAAAAGGTCAGTAGTAAAATGATAATACTAAACAACCACAATAATTACTGACAGAACAATACAAAATATTTCCATGAATAAAACTTGACGTAACAAAGAGTATAAATTTAACTAATTCAAATATGAAACTTTGTTGAAGTAGCATTTCGAACAAAAAAGTGTGTCCTACAAAAAAATAAATAAACAAGATCTTACGTAAAAGCACTACACAGCTAATTAGAGGTCCAACCCTCATTTATTAATTATTGAATACGCTATTATTATTTATTTAAGAAAAGTGATAATAAAGTCATGTCGGACATGTCGTAAAACTCGTGACATAGAGTAGAAAGATTCTACGGGGCTTTAAATAAGTAAACCTAAATTAATACCTATAAATGACACCACAATAAGGAAATTTTCTAATCAATACGGAATCCGTATTTTTCTTTTTGACCGATTCCTGGTTGTGGCATGTGTTGTGACAAGCTGCTATTTAATAATATGAGAAGAGGCCTCAAACATCAAGGGGGCAGCTTTTCTATAGCTGCGTGAGGTTCAAGAGTTCTGAGTTAAAAAAGCAAACGAAGATCGTGTTTGTGATTTTTCATTCATATCTCACTGCGATTTCAGGCTGCCCTAAACAGGATTCCTGATTAGGTTTCCGTATAAAAACACGTCTCTTAATCACCCGACTTACGCTGGTAATTAATGCAAAATTGGCTTCACATTATTATAATGTAACACTCCCTCCACTGCATTGTAGACTAAGAACTGTATAAATTAAATGTTTTGTTTCTTTATTCATTGCGGCTCTCGCTCCTTTTAAATATTCTATGAAGCGTGGACTGTGAAATTTTAATAATGTTTTCATACAATGTTGCTTCTGGCTTACGTTGTTGAAGATTTTTTGTTTGTTGCCAAGGCTGTTGACATCCTATAGTATTAGTGGTATCAGCCGTGCATAGTATAGATTTTTTATTGCTTAGATAGGTGGACGAGATAACGACCAGCCTGGTCTTAAATAGTTACCGGAGCCCGTAGACATCTAGAACGCAAATGCTACCACCCGCCTTGACATGAGTTCGAAGACATGAGTTCGAAAGTCTCAGTATAGTTACGACGGCTGCCCCACCCTTCAAACCGAAACGCATTACTGCTTCACGGCAGAAATAGGCTGAGTGGTGGTACCAGCCGTACGGACTCACAGAGGTCCAACTATCAGTAATTGCGCAAATTATAATTTTGCGGTTTGGTTTTTATTGCACGATTTTATTCCTTCACCGTGGAAGTCAATCGTGAACATTTGTTAAGTACGTATTTCATTACAAAAATTGGTACCCCCCCGTACCGGTGGGATTCGAACACCGGTGCATCGCTAGATACAAATGTACCGGACGTCCTAACCCTTAGGCCACGACGTGTTACAACAGAATCGGAATCACATTACTGCTTCAAAGCAGAAATAGGCAGGTAGATATAAACGTATTGTTGAATTATTTGATGTGTACAGGGCCGTGTGGTGGCCAAAATTCTACATACTTCCAGTAAATTCGTTCGCAATATACCCCTATAGCAGAGACAGGTTTTACCCAGTAAACCAGGTTTTACCCAGTAGTAATATTCGCTGGTGGAAGGGCGTCTTGTGAGTTCACAAGGGTATCCACCACCCTGCCTACTTCTGCCTCCAAGCAGAGATACATTCCAATTTAAAGAATAGGGTAGTCGTTGTGCTATAAGTTGACTTAGCACTGATGCCTTCAAATCGGTGGCGGCCATTAGCGTCGTTGATGCCAATTAGCTAAAGTGACCACTTAACACCAGATGGGTCATAAAATGGTTCATCCGTCGAAGCAATGAATAAAAAACCTTTCATAGCCTTTTAGACATGCTTGTGAGATGATATAATATTATGGTGTTTTTTTTTTTTTTATTGCTTAGATGTGTGGACGAGCTCACTATAGTTACAACGGCTGCCCCACTCTTCAAACCGAAACGCATTATTGCTTCACGGCAGAAATAGGCGGGGCGGTGGTACCTACCCGTGTGGACTCACAAGAGGTCCTACCAAGTAAAGTGTAATTCTATGGTATCACATTTTATAAGTTACTTTACACAACCTAATTTTCATGCAAATCTCTGTTAGACTAGAAGTTACACCCAGATGAATATATTAGTGTTACTTGCTGGCTAATGTATGTAGATCTAGACATAAGCCAGTTAAAATACTCTGCGCTACCACAGCAACATTTTTAGTAACATTTATTAGGCAGCGTTTTGGCTCTACTCCTGGCATTGCTAATGTCCATGAGCAACGATAACCACTCACCATCATGTGGACCGTAAGCTCATCTGCCTACAAGGGTAATTAAAAATGAAATATTTTAGTGTAGTGACACGGAAAAACGGTTCTTACAAATGACACAATGACTGTCTTTTCGGATACAAAAAACACTATGATTCTCGGCGACATCGGTGACCCACATGCTGTGTTCCACATAAGTGTTCTTAAAGAGTATAGTGACTTTGGAACCAGGAGCGGTGATACTAATTTAAACAGACACCGAACAAACAAACAATCTAGATGTTCCCGTATCATTTCTTATCAATACTGTACTTATTGTAGGCAGCGGCTTGGCTCTGCCCCTGGCACTGCTGACGTCCATGAGCGACGGTGACCACTTACCATCAGGTGGGACGTAAGCTCGTCTGCCTACAATGGCAATAAAAAATAAAATAAAAAAAAACATCACAATGCTACTTTAAACAAACAATAGCTTAAAAATAAAAACGATTTTATAGAAAATCCACCTAAAAAATAGAAAATATTTTTTGGAACGAAGTTCCTTATAGTACGATGCGGAGGGTTACCCTAACCGGAGAAAAAGCGTCTATAACGTAAGATTTTTATTAGTAACTACCGCTCTCGCTTCGCTTCGGAAACATTAAAACACACATGAAACAAAAAAATAAAATAAAAAATAAATAAAAAAAAGTAGCCTATGTTCATCAGGGACAATGTCGGCTTCTAATGGAAAAAGAATTTTTCAAATCGGTCCAGTAGTTTCGGAGCCTATTCGAAACAAACAAACAAACAAATCTTTCCTCTTTATAATATTAGTATAGATTAGTATAGATGCACACAGTGCACGACTTAACTTTGTAATAGCGTACAAAAAATAACATATTTTTTTATCATTCATTGACCACGATCTCAGAGCGTTCGTTTGCGCAATACACTAACTCTTATGCAAACAACCGTGAATGAAGTGTACCACAATAAGTTCACACGTTACCGAATGGCCGTGGGTTGTTGCGAAACCTCCAGTTTTATTTTCTTTATACCTCGAATAGAACTTAAAATTAATACATTTATATTTAAGGAACTTCGTTCCTATCCGGTGTCCCACGACACCACAAATATTTTTTTTGTAAAAAAAAGCGTGAGGTCAATATTTTAATATTTATTAAGAGTTATGAGTAGAAGGGTTATCATTTTGATTATATCTTTAATAGCACTCCACACTTTTATACAATAATTTTGTTTTCTATTTTTAATTGGATTTTCTACAGAAGCGTGTTTTTTTTAAATTTTTTTTTTTAACTATTATTTAGTTTTCATTTTTTAGTTTAAGTAGCATTATTTTTCATTAATGTATAATACATTCAGGCAAATACAACAGTTTGCAATTTGATAAGTGAAAAAAGAAGGTGCTTAAATGAATTTGTTGTTTTGACTGCCGAGAGTAAATAGCTGCTTAAAATATTAAATTGTCATCGGTCCTTGATAAGTATCCAAATTTCGAGTTAATCCGACGTTTTAAAGGGGTCAAAATCATGTTCAAAGATTCCGTTACATACTAACCTACGTACTAATACATAGCATACGTATGAAGCTAATAAAAAAAAATGTGATGTCGTGGGACACCAGGTAGGAACGAAGTTCCTTCGGCTAATCTAAAATCGACACAATTTGCAAAAAAAAAAGAAGGAGAAAGAGAAAGGTATTATACACTACTCGCTTGTGTATACGACTGTCGCGCTCGCACCTGCGCACGTCTCATTTAACGGTTTTATTCCACGGACTTTTTCTTACGGTTTTTACTATCACTTTTTTTTCAGTTCGGTCGCGCAGCAAAATCCCTATCGCCTCCAAGCCTGCCGTAAGGAACTTCGTTCCAAAAGCGTATTGAATTCAAGCAGTTTTCTTCTATCAAAACGTCACCTGTTCAAATTATCTTTCATTGAAAAATTCAACTTACTTCAATAAGGTATTGCCACTTCAAATAATAGCCATTAAAGCTTAATAAGTTATTTCTGGGCAATAATTGTAATTTGAAACCGTAATGCGTAAGGTACATAGTTTGCGTGCATAGACGATTTTGTGAACATTTTTATCTGAGAGACGTAAGGTTAAAACTATGATGTCAATGAACTATGAGAGTAATAAAAAGGGATGTTTTTCGTGTTTTTCTTTCTGAGGATTTCTTTGAGATCGTCGCGTCTCAGAGTTGAGAACATTACTCCAGACGAGATTGGAGCCATGCTATCTTTCTTGCAGGCCACACACTTTTTATAGGTGACCATTTTAAGCAATGGTGATTAACTTTATCGAAGAAATTTTACAAGGTTTGAACTTACTAATTTCTGAACAAGTTACGAATATTGTATTATTTTTTGTTATAATAGAATTTTGAATAATATAGATTTAGCAATAACCACTGAGTTTCTTGCCGGATCTTCTCAGCGGGACGCGATTTCGATCCGGTTGTAGATTCTGCGAAGCACTGCTCTTGCTAGGGCTAGTGTTAGCAAATCCTCTAAATTTTAAGCTGTGAGCTTGCCTACCCGTCCGCTCCTAGCTGATATAACCCCTTAGGCTACCACCAAATAAGTATGAAAAAAAAAGGTATAACTTTAACAAAATGTTAAAGTATATATATTTGTATAATGTAAGTAAAAGGGATGTAATATAAAGTAAGTATATGTATGTGTGTATGTATATTTATATGTATATATATTGTTTTGTATCTTGTAATATGTATATATTATTATATGTAATGTCTACTGTATTCACTAGGTTTGTGTTCCTAATTCTTCTTTCTTTTTGCGGGCCTACTGGAAGTGATTTCAGTGTGAGTCCGCGCGGGTGGGTACCACCACCTATTTCTGCCGTGAAGCAGTAATGCGTTTCGGTTTGAAGGGTGGGGCAGCCGTCGTTACTATACTTGAGACCTTAGAACTTGTATCTCAAGGTGGGTGGCGCATTTACGTTGTGGATGTCTATGGGCTCCAGTAACCACTTAACATCAGGTGGGCTGTGAGCTCGTCCACCCATCTAAGCAATAAAAAAAAAAAAAAAAAAAAAAAAAAAAAAAAAAAAAAAAAGTAGTGCCTACGAATAAATAATTACTTATTCGTAGAGTAGTGCCCTTGTACTCGGTATCCTTATTGTCGTGTTTCTTCTAACAGCTTTGTGTACAAAATATATTAAACAAATAAATAAATGCTTAAAAATAAAGAGAAAGAGTTAACAACCCTCCTATTTTATTAGTTGCAAGAGATCGCTCTAAGCGATGAGGGCGATAATTACTAGATTCGTTTTGTTTGCAACTTTAAGTTTTATTAGTTTATTTTTGTATTCGAATAAAGATTTATCTATTCTCACACAAATGCAAAAGCTTCCCCGCTATCGAAAGCTAATTTACAGTTAAATGAACTATTGTGCTGAATCTTGTTTTTGACTGAAAATCGATTCCATTAATCTAAATATTATTGAGTGGGAATCTAGAATTTTATTCATAACACTATTATCATAAAACGTCTCGGTTATTTTGAAGAATACTCCTAATATATTAGGAAAAATACAAATGTCATTTATTGTTATGTTAATAAGCACTACTTTGATAGCTAGCTCTATGTTTTTTTCCTACCTATTCACTGGTAACCTAAGAGACTATTCCAGTTACGCCCGGACGATTAAGTGAGCTCACGGGCTCAACTTAAGAGAATATGCTAACACTAGCCCTATCAAGAGTAGTGCTTCGCAGAATCTACCGTCGGATCGGAATCGCGACACACTGAGAAGACCCGGCGAGAAAATCAATGGGCTCACTCTATGTATGTTGTTACATTACTAACTGAATCTTACCTCGCTATGAGTACTGAAAAATACAAGTGTTGTTAATGATAAGTAAGTTAACGAATGAAATAGTTATTCAAAACAAAAACAGCCGATGGGAAAGTTTTCGTGGTCACGAAGGACTAAGGTATTTTTCTTTGATATTTAAATATTGTATATGTTAAATATTGTATGTGTTAAATATAATCTATGTATTGTGTCATGTTTTATTACACAAAAAAGTTGTCTTTTCGTTTCCAGTATTGCTTGCGCGATTTAATTATTAAAAACATAGGTATTTAGAAATATAATATAATATAGTATTTATTACTGGTGGTAGGACCTCTTGTGAGTCAGCACGGGTAGGTACCACCGCCCAACCTATTTCTGCCGTGAAGCAATAATGCGTTTCGGTTTGGAGGGCTCCAGTAACCACTTAACACCAGGTGGGCTGTGAGCTCGTCCACTCAACTAAGCATTAAAAAAAAACTCGTTTGACAGTAAAATCATCTAATTAATAATATTTGTTTATATATGTTTTTATATATATATATGTATATCTATATATTTATGTATATGTATTTATTTAAGTACGAGTATTTGTATCTATAAATATGATGTATGTTATATATATATTATTATGTGTTTGTATTTTAAGAGGCTTGAATAAATATTATTATTATTATTATTATTATATACACATATTATTATGTTTCAGTAATATCACCTTCACACTACACCTACCAAGCTTCATCTCTGCACTCCCCTAAGGTAGACTGTTAGAGAATGCCTATGGCATTAAGTCCGCCTTTATACTTTATAGTATAAGAAGTTATAAATAAATAAATAAATAAAATCTTAAAAAAATTATTTTAACTTTACACTAATATAAATAAAATAAATATGATTTCTCCCATACATTATTCGGTCAGATTAGATTTTATTTGTAGCGTCACCACTTACATTGAAACCCAAATTATCACACGAAGCTATAGGTATTTTTAAAGTAAATTGCATGTAAAACAGGAAAAGTGCGTGATATTTAAATAAAACACTTGAACAAGAGGTGCATAATATCAGCGCACATCTGTGGGAGCTTCAAAAAAGCGCAAAAGGATTCCGTTTGTGGCACCATCACAGCCCGACTCACACAGTTTCGAGACAAACAGTAAGTACTAATTTAAAACATTTATTACATACATTTACATTTTTACATCAAAGGCCTAGTAAGCTGCCAACGAAGAATGGAGCGAAGTCTGCTGAATATAAGAAAGATTCATAAAATCAGACACACAAAAATTAGAGAAAAAACAAAATCTATAGATGCTCTTGAATATGCCAGAAACTTGAAGTGGAAGTGGGCTGGTCATGTAGCAAGACTTAAGGACCAGAGATGGACTGCAAGAATAACTGCATGGGAAGGGCCACAAGGGAAAAGAAAAAAGGGTCGCCCGATATTAAAATGGGTGGACGATATAAAAGCTATTGCTGGCCCTCGATGGACACAGGTAGCCCAAAATAGAACCAAATGGAAGAACTTGGAGGAGGCCTTCACCATGTTTAATGGATGCCAAACATAAGTGAAGAATAAAATGATTAAATACCTATTTACTTTGTATTACCTTTTATTTACCTTTCTTTATCTTTAGCAGGAAATAAAAGGCTTTTTATTTTATTTTATTTATTACGTACATATAAATGAGTATTAGTAAATGTTATGTATATTCATGTGATCTATGTATTTGTGTGTCGTTCATTATTGATATGTCAATACAGATTGATTTGAATATAATCGTCTCCTTCAAAGAATACGGTTCAAAACCTGCATTAAATAAAGGTTAATAGTTAACCTGTTATTTATCTAAGATGTCGATCCGAAGAGTTTTGTGACTGCCAATGGAATACAAAGTCAATAATTCGTTTTTCTGATTTACCAATCATTGTCCAAAAGTCAGATTGCCGGCTTTGATAATAGTCGACTCAAATATAATGCAATTTTTTCTAGACTTCAATTAAGGTTTTTGTGTTGATGCCTAATACGCAAATTGTGACTCACTTTTCTCTTTATTCACGTGTTTTCTTTTTTTACTGCTATTCATCGAACGAATCCAGATAGAGCGATGAAAAATACTAGACAGCCGACAGTTAATGGATAATGACAGCCGAAGACAAAACTCAGTAGTATAATTTAGAAGAGTTCTGTTCCCAATATTGGACAGGCGTGGGCCAATATTGGCAATTTTTCAGTTAACAATTTAAAAAGTTTAAGTCACGGTAATCTGACCTCGATTAATCCGAGATTTAAGAGAAGATTTTTAGATCCACACAACTTAACCTACTGATCCGGAAGAACTGTGCGAAAACTTTCTGCAATTACACGAAAAGCTCTTAAAGCTATAAAACGTTATTAAAACACGTCCCCCGGGCCGAAATTCAACATGAAAATATTGTGACGAGTCTTCAAATAAAATTATTCGAATTATTTTGAAACCGAATTCGGAGTTGACAGTTCTGTTTACCAACAGAAAAAAATGTGTTGACTTATGACGGACACGTCAGATTTCAAAGTTATTGTTATGTAAAGGTTGGTAATGCGGTATGTATCGTGTGTTGTTGATAAAACACACATAATTTGGATTTGGAAATAAATTTAAAATGAATCAAATTTGATCAAATTTGGGCATTACTGGCGCGTCCATTAGCGATAATAACCATTTATTATTAGCTGGGAATATTAGTTTGATAAATAATAGGCTCGTCAATCTATAAAGGCAATTAACAATAAAAATAATACAGATAATTGTACCTTGATTATTGCTTAGGTGGAATTATGAGCGATGCATGTGATTAGGATATGTACGAAAATGGTAGTGCAAGGTAGAGGGGGAAGAGGTCGACCGAAGAAGACATGAATGGAAGGTGTTACTGACGATATGAGAGAGAGGAGTGAATGTTGCGATGACGGCTGATAGAAGAGAATGGAACAGAAAAATTCGATGTGCCGACCCCACCTAGTGGGATAAGGTGGAGAAAAGAAGAAGTGGATGGACGAGCTCATGGCCCATCTGATGCTAAGTGGTTACCGGATCCCATAGACAACATTTCAATTTTTACAACGGCTGCCCAACCCTCAAACCGTAACGCATTACTGCTTCACGGCAGAAACGGTATATCTAAAGTATAACATAGTAATTATGAAAGTTTTAAACAGGTTTAAATAAACTATGACATCGCTTGTGACATAATAATTTCTAAATTTACACAACATTATTATATACATTAGAATATACTAATGCACAAACATTTAGTTAGACAAGATTCGGCAACATATTATCTTTAATTAAAGACGACTCTTTTTTATAAAGTAAAAAACACTTTTGAACATCCAGCCGAATTGAAAATGAAAAATAATCGATTTTTCTACCCCGGTGATTCTGGTCGGGATATTGGTATAAAGTAAAGATAATAATATTTTATTTTCTATCAACCCTCGAACCGGATCTAAATTTTCTAATTAAGCGAACAATTCGAAGTCAGTTAAAATTACGTTGAAAGATTCTGTTGCATATATATATATACTAGAGGATGACCGGTTTTTTTTTATAATGGCATCTTGTTGTGTCTTTAAAGCAGTTAGTTGCCCTCAATTAAAAAAAATAGTATTATTATTCGCCAATAGATGCCGGGAAGGGTTGAATATTGAAAACACGAATAAAACAACATTTTCTGAAAATAAATCGTAGCTAGATCGATTTATCGCCCTCGAAATCGCATGTATACTAAATTTTATGAAAATCGTTGGAGCCGTTTCCGAGATTCAGATTATATAAGTATGTATTATGTATGTATATATACAAGAATTTCTCGTTTAAAGGTATAATATAAGATGTCCTTCTTCAAACGAGGCTTGTGGAGAGTATTAAGCGGTAGGCAGCGGCTTGGCTCTGCCCCTGGCATTGCTAAAGTCCATGGGCAACGGTAACCACTCACCATCAGGTGGGCCGTATGCTCGTCTGCCTACAAGGGCAATAAAAAAAAAAAAAAAATAGAGAGAAATCAGATGTCAGTAGAACACAGAGGACAAAAACGTGTCGTAGTCGTGTCTTAAGATAGCTTTCCTATATTAAATTCAAGCCCAAACTTGTCTATACTAATATTATAAAGAGGAAAGATTTGTTTGTTTGTTTGTTTCGAATAGGCTCCGAAACTATTGGACCGATTTGAAAAATTCTTTTTCCATTAGAAGCCGACATTGTCCCTGATGAACATAGGCTACATTTTTTATTTTTTTTTATTTTTTTTATTTCATGTGTGTGTTTTAATGTTTCCGAAGCGAAGCGAGGGCGGGTCTCTAGTATCTAATAGAGCTACCAACTATTTCCTTAAGTTAAGCTCCAAAACAAGGCTACAGTATTTATAAAGTCAATATTTGAATGCTTGATGTTCACAGCATAATGTCTGCGAAATTGAGGTTCGAAACTTTTGTAATTTCGCGCCCCGGCTGCTTTCCGGATATCGGCTGATTAAATAAGCAGGAGTGACTTTTAATAGCATTATGTACAAAGCTTTGTGATTATTATGGAGGTTAAGTAATTTTTTGATGCTTTAAGAAGCCCTTAAAGCTTGTCAACACAATTAGCGACAAAGAGTTTTTTTTTATTGCTTACATGGGGGGAAGAGCGCACAGCCCACCTGGTGTTGAGTGGTTACTGGAGCCCATAGACCTTGAGATATAAGTTCTAAGGTCTCAAGTATAGTTACAACGGCTGCCCCAGCCTTTAAACCGAAACGTACTGCTGCTTCACGGCAGAAATAGGCAAGGTGGTGGTACCTACCCGCGTGGACTCACAAGAGGTCCTACCACCAGTACCCTCAACTTTTCTTTTTTTACCATTGCACCGCCCGCCACCGGAGTAGAGTTCATCCATACTACATGGAGCCACTGCGGTCATCCACAGTGCGCTTCCAGAGATCTTTTTTGCTACGTACCATCCGGCTTTGGAATGAGCTCCCCTCCACGGTGTTTCTCGAGCGCTATGACATATTCTTCTTCAAACGAAGCTTGTGGAGAGTATTAAGCGGTAAGCAATGGCTTGGCTCTGTCCCTAGCATTGCTGAAGTCCATGGGCGACGGTAGCCGCTCACCATCACGTGGACTGTATGCTCGTCTGCCTACAAGGGCAATAAAAAAAACACGTTGGACTGGCACAATTCTGCGTTAACTGAATCGTGTTCTCATCTTTCGTGCTTTACAAGGCAATAAGCAACCTTTGTTGGTACTGGCAGTCTTCCAAATAGAACGTCATGTATAAACAGGTCATGTATAAATTTACAGTTCTGAATGCATCCGCCGGGGTCGATGTCAGACGACGCGTGAAAAAATAATTGGATAAGGGCCTTACACGTGTTTTTTTTCTTTCTGTTTTTATACGCAAACATATTGGAACTATTGTTGGGGAAATATTACGATACACGACCCGCTCCAATTTTTGTTTTATTTTGTCTGAAAATGAAAATATATTTGAATTATAGAATGTTAAGGAGCTATTTAAACTCCTATTTTGAAACATTATTTATTGGTGCTCAACTTATATTGGCCGTGATGTTAAAGCCGTATAACCTTCCTCAATAAATGTGTTATCTAACACATAAAGAATTTTTCAAATCGGACCAGTAGTTCCTGAGATTAGCGCGTTCAAACAAACAAACTCTTCAGCTTTATAATATTAGTATAGATTGGTAGACTTGTTTGTTACGAATCTTTGAACGTCATTTTCATCGGCTTCAAAACGTCCGAATAACTTGAAATTTTTCACATGCAATAAGGACCAATAATTTTATGATTTCGCCTCAATGACCAATATAAGCAGGATAAAAAAAAGAAAAAGCAATTGTTAGTTCAGTTTGCTATTTAAAAGTTTTAAGCTACATTTATCATTATTGCTATTTACTTAATACTGTGTTACAATATTAAATGTATTAGGGGTCGTCTGTGCTCCTGGCATTGCAGGCGTCTATGAGTGACGGTACCCACCTAACATTAGGTGGGCGGCATGATCGTCTGCCCGCCAGAATCTAAATAAATAAAAATTAATTTAATATTATTACAATTTATTAATTTTACTTTTTCTGATTCCTTAGAATTCGTTCTTAAACCGTTTCATTTTTTACTGTACTGCTTGACTTAAAGTGGTAATTGAACCATGAACATAATACATGATACATTATACATATTATATAATATATAATACATAGTATATAAGGATAATACATAAAGTCATAATACATAAATATAACAACGCTTCGTGATTTGTCGGCGTTGCTCGGAGCCGCTTCGGCAAGCCTATCGCGGCAAGCTTATTTTTTCGTTTCGTTTCATTTCGTTTCATCGAGTTTGAAATCACAGCGATTCTAAAGAAGTTTCACTTCCAAAAAAAGATGTGTGGTGTCGTGGGACACCGGATAGGAACGAAGTTCCTTATTATAAAAATATTAATTTTAAGTTCTATTCGAGGTATAAAGAAAATAAAACTGGAGGTTTCGCAACAACCCACGATCACTCGGTAACGTGCGAACTTATTGTGGTACGCTTCATTCACGGTTGTTTGCATAAGAGTTAGTGTATTGCGCAAACGAACGCTCTGAGATCGTTGTTAATGAATGATAAAAAAAAAATTATTTTTTGTACGTTATTACAAAATTAAGTCGTATACTGTGTGCATTACTAATTTGTACGTTATTACAAAGTTAAGTCGTACACTGTGTGCATTACTAATAAAAATCTTACGTTACGGACTTGTTTCCCGGTTAGGGTACCCCTCCGCATCGTCCCATAAGGAAATTTGTTCTAAAAAAAAGTCATCAGTGAACCCTAGTCTTTGATGCGATTATCTTTATTCGAATCAGAAAAGGCAATAACGAAAAAAAAAAATTCCAAGTGATACCTAATAATAACATTCGCAAATTTAATTACAAAATCCAATGCATGCGAACAGACAGATGAACATTTTATCTCCTCATATGATCGCGTTACGGCCAAATTGCTTTTGTTATCTCGTTCGGGAACGTAAAATATAAGTGTATATAAAATTGAGGTTTTTAGCAAACGAAAAGCTTATCTTATATGCGTGGAAGTTAAGGGCCATACGTATACGTGTATAAAAACAAGCTTTTATTATCGTCGTGGATGTGAAAATAATGTTATAATTCAGATGATAATGAGCAGTTGTTAGTGTAGCGGTAAATACTAAAGTATAGAACAAATCACATTAGGTTATTTGACTATTAAAAAGACGTGTGGCACTCGGAGACTGCCGCAGTAAAGCTATTGCATAGCATTTTTTATCAACTTTCGTGCGTCGTGTTCCTCAGTGCTGAGGATCGTGACCCTTACGGAATACATACGTAAAGGTTTTCTTGGGAAAATTGCTAGTGGTGGGTTCCTGCGTCTTTCCACAGCAGAATTTCAGAGGCGATTTAGTTCCTTTGGGCCACTGAAGCCCTAGTTCGGGTTACTTGACGGCCGCCCGTTGCTCGGCGTTATATTTTTACGGTCGGGTAGGTGGCATACCGACGCCAACCCTCCTCTTTTCTCATCCGGGCTTGGGACCGGCAATGGCAGAGTTAATGGCTGAGTTTTATCAACTTATGCAATTATAAATCGACAATAATAATTTAATATTAAAATAACAAAAAAATAAGATCCGGCGAGAAACTCAGTGGGCTAACTTTCAATGAATCTGCTACATTGTGAGTATTCCATTTTGACTGCGCACTCACTAGAGGGCGCTACATGGGATAGAGACACGCCTTTGGATGCTAGTTCTAACTCTCATTCGCCCAGAATCAACGGTTTAGCTAGTTTATTTTTAATGCCACTCCAATCACTGAATGAGTAGTAGGAGTAGTAATAAAATTCTTCGACTAAGCGATAGAAAATGGCACGCTCAACGCATTGTAATGTGATATAATTTTCTATTTTACAATTCCGTTTGTCGCCGATAGATGGCGCTTGACTCAAAAGCTGAATCGCGCTATCGTTGTGTTACCCACGAAATTATATCACATATTTTGATAGTACATAAATCGGTGTTTAGACTTCTTACTTTAAACACTACACAAGCTCAACGTGTGAATGTGTTGTAACGCAAACTACATAGTAGGCGTAGTGAGGGGTGGAAGGTTTTTTTCGTTACGGAATTTAACGATTCCGCTCTCAAGCCGCGCTCAAGGCTCGCGATAAAATCTATGCAATAGCTTAACAAGAACCCAAAATAACCAGCACTATAGCAAGTTCTATTTTAAATGCAGTTTTAGTCCATACTAGTAATCCATACATCTGACTGTTACCTTAATATAACCAATATCTTTGAGTCAAGAAGGTGTCGATGGTAAGAGGCATAGACTAACCTGCATGTAAGAATCAGCTCGTCACATATCTCAGTCCATTTAGCCTTAAGCTCAATAGTATAATGTGCGATCAATCTTTAAGATGTAATTTACATGTCAATAGGCTTAGGCGCGGAAAATGTGAAGAAAATTGCGTAACTGCCTTTCGAAACAATATATAGATGTAAATGAGGTTTCAAGATTGTGCACGTGATCGGGATCTATATCTGACGTTGGACCAAATCATTAAAGAGCAACGCTATCTATATATCATAATACGTGAAGCAAAAACTTTGTATCCCTTTTTACGAAAATTGCGCGGACGGAGGAGTATGAAATTTTCCACACTTATAGAGAATATAGAGAATAAGTGTACAATGCTAATATTTTTTTTAAATAATGCATAAAAGATACATTAAATCAATAAAGAAAACATTACACACACTACATACCATGTATTTGACGCACACACGCATGCATACTATTTATTGTCAAACTTTTGTTCTTGACGTCTGTTGTCAAATTGAGAATAGATTAAATATTGTTTGCCTTTGTTAATATTTTTTTTTAGTAGTCTTCGCGAAATTTGTGATTATAGAAGTATAAAATAGAATCATAATAGTGTACAAACTTGCAATTCCAATTAACTATAGTCGAATTTCGACTACTGCGGGACCTCTAGTTCTAATAAATCCGTTGGAATTCCGGCATAGCATAGTAACATCTTTTTTGACGACGATGTCAAAATAAAAATATTTTTTTATTATATCGCAATTAGCGGTAAGCGGTAGGCAGCGGCTTGGCTCTGCCCCTGGCATTGCTGAAGTCCATGGGTGACGGTAACCACTCACCATCAGGTGGGCCGTATGCCCGTCTGCCTATAAAGGCAAAAAAAAAAAAAAATTTTACAGTTTAGTCTCGTGATCTGTATTGCCATTATTATTATTTCCAGGGTTCCGAAAACCTTACAGTTTTTGTGGGCGCAATTATTTTTGTGGACTAAACCACAAAAGTAGTTTGAATTATTGCTCAAGCACTAATGAAATGATGGAATTGGATTCGATCTTACAATTTTACAATTAATTTCTCTCCATTTAAGGTTAAGCCACTTTTTTTTCTCCTACTACAACAACTTGTGTCGTGAAGATAGACTTTAGAATTACTTCAGTGCGCCACGTAGTGCACCGGTGACCTACAAGGCAGTCAAAGGGTTAGATATCACTAAAAAATGAGATTGTTTATAAAGCAATAAATTCAAATATATAAAGATTCATCAATTCTGAACACAAAAAATGCAGCCGAAACTAGAATCTCCCCATTTTTAAAGTCGGTTAAAAATCGTATCTACCGTGCAGTTTTCCTGGCCTACCACCATGACACCCAGACATCTGGTCAATCGAGAGACGGATGCTTCTAAATATGAGCATGAATAATATATTCTCAATTTAAAACCCAACTACCAATGAAGTAATATCGTTGATTTTGTACTCCTCAAAAGCACTAAGCATATATGTTCTGCCTCAATCTGTTTCAATCCTAAACATAAATAACTGTTTTACGCATTCCAATTCCCTAATTCAGCGATATAAAAGTCACTAGAACATAACATTGGAGTACGTAAACCGTTTTTATTGAGTAATCCGTTATGTTATCAGCTCATTCGTATTCTGGATGCCTACTCCATCGATCGTTGGTCCCGGAGCATGATGTAGTATTAACTTCTGACCCGACTTCCCTTGAACGCCGAGAAGAAAACGTACGAAGGTCGTATCTATCGACCGATATTTTTCTATTTGGTTTATTTTAAGTCGTTTCTTATCATTAGACCCATAAAGTTAGACACTTATTATTTGCCATTAATAAATAGAAAACGTCAAGTGAAAATGAAATGTATATAAATCTATAAAAATAAAAATAAATAGGCACAAAATAATAACATACTATTTCTCGTCAGTATTTCAATGGATCATATTTTTTATTTGATTTTAGCAGCTAGGACGAACTTAATTGTTATTAATGAATGGAAATATATATGTATTTTTTTTTCTTTGGTAAATCATACAATGTAATATTGAAATAAGTCCAAATTTCGAAATATGATCATCGGTCGAATTTCAGTTCTTTAGCAGAAAATTTATATCCTGTATTTGTCCAAAATACATTTAACTATATACAGAGATAAATCATAACTAAAAAAATAAAGGACTCCACCATTGAGATCCCAAAAAATACAAAAAAACGCAAATCCCTATGAAAGTATTTTTTGTTGAAAACGGTCTCGACCTTAAGCTGCTTGATCTATGGATCAAGTTTTTTTTTCGTTAATTTCTATATGATTTATCTCACATTCCACCAGCGAGTTAGATTTCCAGTAAAACATCGGACGGTCAACGACCTAATTTAGGAATTTAGCTCTTGGTTTGGAAATTCATTAAGGAATTACGCAGAGGAACAAGTGACCTGACTGCCCTACTGTATATCAGCTTGATTTTAAGTCATAGTTTCAATACAGTTGCGTTGCGGTCTTCAAGCCATATGACTTTGCAGCTTAAAGATGCTTCGTTAGTGGCTTACAATCATGCCAGCTTACAATGCGTCTTATCAACAATAGCAGCTCATTAGTACAGCTACCAACAACAATGCTTAAGCAAAAATCGCTTACAGCGTGCTAAAAGTTCAGAACTAATTATCTTCCATGGAATCATTACGTTTATGTACATAGTGTTTATAGAGACCAGCTTCTCCAACTTCCATACGAGTCTGGAATTAGCTCCCTTTTCCCCATTTCTGGGCATTTGAATAGATTCCATAGTTGGTAGCGGTTTGGCCGTGGCTAAAATCCATCAAGGGCGGAGACAGCTCATGATCAGGTGTGCCGTACGCCCAGCTTACGGAGGGCACAAAATTACGGTGGGCCTTTTGACGGTACTGTAGCTTCTGAGCTATAAAAATACATTTTCGGGACTTATTACGTTGTATTTTCCCGAAATGCATTAATAAGCTAAAAGGTTTTTAACGTAATCGATAAAGTGTTCCCAGGACAGTCGAGTAATGTATCATCGAGATGTTTTCAGTTCTGTTAATTTAAGAGATACGTTTTTGGGTCTACCAAATTCCTTTGTGGAATTTCAAAATAAAATTGAGACATAACATAAACAATAGGCTTAATTGAAACATCAGTTTTACTGACTCGGTGGCCAGTTAGCGCCGAGGGTAGTGGGTTCGATGACCATATCAGGCAAACAATGGGATGAACTTGTGTTTATTTATATTTTTTATTAACTATAAACATACTTTCATTAAATTTAGATATTTTATTATATTTAAACATATAATATGACAGATTGGCCCGTTCCATGGTGTTTTTAAAATGATGACGTTAGCATCACTGACGCCATTCTCTACATCATTATCATTGCCTTCCACACTGATAGTCATGAAGACTCGCTTTTCCAATTCCATTTATTGCATCTCGAGTGTACAACGATAAAAACAGAGAGCTCCGCCTCAGTCGGCTGCTCGAGTCGGAATGCTTTGTGTGTCTTTGGGTCTTCGTGTCCCCTAGCGGCTTTAGGTAAACGAGCATACGGCTCACCTGATGTTAAGTGGTTAGCGTCACCCATGGACGTCAGCAATTCCAGAGGCAGATTTGAGCCAATGCCTACCTAATATTCTACTGGCTACTAGTAATATTTTATCAATACTATAAAAAAAAAAAAAAACTGATTAAAGAAAAGAATTCGGCTTTCTAACTTCTGTAGGTTAACTTACACCAGAACTACTGAGTTAATAATTAACAATACATTATTTAAAGTATATAATACATAAAAACATATTACTATGAACTTTCAATTTGTAGTCTCGTTTTCCTCATTATTCGTATATCTTGTTCCAGACTCAAGCATGTATGGAGGGGAGGAATAAATAAAATAATAAATATATAGGTCAATGAATTCGGATAAAGGGCTCGAAGCTTTTATACTTTCCGAATCGATACTGATTCAGAAGCCCTTGTACATATTCTGTGCATAATTTCTCACGAGAGTCGAAACGATCTAACAGCGGTTCTTGGTAATCATGAACTTTTTCAAAGAAAATTTGAAAGAAAACTTTGCTTATGTCATAGTCGGAAAACAACAAAAGATAGTGAAGAAACAGAAATCACACTCGTGGAATCTGTTTGCGAAGTTACTAGTGTCAAGCATATTGGGATCTTCGACTAGTATTACATACCCGATCCTGTAGACCGAACGGTAAACAGTCGACGTCGCCTAAAACACGTCATTACGGATCCTCCAGATCCACTAACGGTGCTTTTAGGTACCACAAGCATCGGTAACCGTCCGCGGGCTCGACGAGCGAATTAACCTTCAGACACAGCCCACTGAGTTTCTCGCTGGATCTTCTCAGTGGGTCGCGTTTCCGATCCGGTGGTAGATTCTGCGAAACACTGCTCTTGGTAGGGCCAATGTTAGCAACACTCCGGTTTGAGCCTCGTGAGCTCACCTACTAGTTAAGGTTACGCTGAAATATCCTCTCAAGGCTTAGGTAGGAAAAAAAAAACTTCGACTAGTAAGCACCATCATATCAATCATATAATTGCTCGGTAGTAGCCATTCGTTCATTTGAAAATATTCCTTACTTTATAGTACAAATCACACATCAATTCCAAGCGGGCACGCAACCACTCCCAGCCAGATGATTCTAGAACACTTCATAAATCTAAAACCAAAGTAACTATACTTCATTTGCGAATTCGAAAAACCAACCAATTAACCTGGACTTATAAACGAGCAAACTTATTCAGTCGGTCAGTCCGGTAATACCGAAGTTTAAAACTAGTAAAGTTCGGGCCGTTGTATTCGAACTTTCAAATGGCCGTGATTAATTGCGGTTCCAAACTCGAATCCGGTGCGACTAAATCCATGGTTTCTTTATCGTTGTTTAATTGCGCTGTCGTCGCGGCTTGCATTTTATTGTTTATCCGTTGTGATTCTTTCGTTTTCCTTTCGTAGTCCTTTGGTGTTTTTACCGGTTTTCTACATTTGACAGGAAAGGTAGATGGCAAACGTCCCAGAGGACGCAGTCCCACGAGACGGTCGGACCAAATACGATCTTCTCTAAACATCAACTTCCACAATGCCCATCATGAAGCTAAGGATCGCAGCAGATGGAGGGAAATCGTACGGGAGAAACTGATGCAGCGGGGGAGTCACGACCCTCAGTAATGAGAAAAACGACGCGAGGAGGAGTGGTGTTTTTAGCAAGCGACAGCAATACCATTAGTCCACTCCCGGTGATTCGTACGTTTGAAGTGACAAATCCACAATCCAATTTGAAACTTCAATCTTTTATTTCGGAGATCGGTAACTCCTTTAAACCAGATTGGCTTCCACGGTGAAGGAATAACATCGTGTAATAGAAATCAAACCTCTAGGACCTCAATCTAGGATCTCTTGTGAGTCCGCACGGGTAGGTACCACCACCCTGCCTATTGCTGCCGTGAAGCAGTAATGCGTTTCAGTTTGAAGGGTGGGGCAGCCGTTGTAACCATACTGAGACCTTAGAACTTATATCTCAAGGTGGGTGGCGCATTTACGTTGTAGATGTCTATGGGCTCCAATAACCACATAACACCCGGTGGGCTGTGAGCTCGTCCACCCATCTAAGCAATAAAAAATAAAAGATGTGACCACTCTCGTGTATTCAAGTAGCCCTTGATCAGCTCCACACCTTCTCATAATTTAATAAACATATCGACGCTTGAAAGGCAAACGTGACTAAGCAACAATAACTGCTTTGTACATAAATGATAGGCAATAACCATATTCGATGCGCAAAAAAAATATATTTCTAGGTCTATTAAAATCACTTGAATCCTACAGCTACTAGCTAGATTCTACTACAGCTAGATTCGTTAAAATAAATTTTGTTTTCAGGTATTTCAACTTTAAATTAGTCTACTGTAAAGGTCACGCATTGTCACTTAGTCACGTTTGCCTTTCAAGCGTCGATATTATGCATACCAAAGAAAAAAATTAGTGAAGTTGGTAAATGTAAATTTTTGCTGTTGGTAAAATTTATCCAATTTCTGTTACCTAAAGCAGTGACAGAATAAAAGGGACCACGTATTTAAGGGCGGGTGGCGGCGTAGTTCTGTCCACGAGCTCCCACAACGTGGCTGAAATTATATTTACAACTCGATGTGTGCTTGTGATCTTAATACACAAAACACGCTGGTACCAAATATTATAGCAAAGCAACTGCTCTTGAGTTGATAGGTCTCCTTCGGCGGCGCTCGGGCAGCTGTTAGCAAATCCCACCCCTCCTGGCTGAGCCTTTGCTCGCCCACCTGTCCTGGTGAAAATGGAAAGGCCTCCGGGCCAACAGTAATCCTTCAATCCTAAAAAAAAAACAACAAATATTATAACGGCCGTCTGGTGTAGTGGTAAGTGACATGGACACTACACAAGGGGGTCGCAGGTTCGAATCCCGCCAAGGGAAGATATTTGTATGATAAATATAAATGTCTTTTCCAGGGTTATGGATGTATATTAAATATATGTATGTGTATAATAAAAATTTTACATTTATATCCGTTATCTGGTACCTGTAACACAAGTTCTTTACGAACTTATCACGGGTCCAGTTAACGTGGCGTGATTGTTAATAAATATTTATTTATTTATTATTTATTTATTTATTATATTTGGCTCCTAAAATCCAATCTGTAAACAGGCTGTAATAATCTTTAAATTTATTCAAAACGTCGAATAAAAACATCTTAGTATAATTCCAGCTTTGAAAAACATTGACCTACATTGCTTGGAGTTTGGCGTTCCATATCTTTTAGTACAATCGAATTTTGAGAGCTCTGGATAAGATCCAAAATCCTATTGGACTATCCAAAGGCCTCTAGTTTCGAGGAATCGAAATAGAACGCTTAACAAGTTTTATAAGAACGAAACGAGACGTATCTAAAACGTATTCGCCTGCCGGAGCGCGACAAAATATTTGTTGTAGCAAAAAAGAAATGCTACAGAAAATTCTAGAGCTCTAATTGTTAAAGAGGACAAGAAATACCTTTCATGTTTCTCAGGAGTGTGTGTCTAAATTGTACATTGTCGCCAAGTTTTGGTCAACAATTTTGAATATACTTTATAGCTATTAATTTTTGTCTCCATTATCACTTACATTATGTCCCAGATTTTATGGTCTAGAATATTTCTGGTCTAAACAACGCGACGGTCGTTATCGCAGTAAAACTTTGAACAAACGTCTCGAGGTAGGGGGTAACTTTAATATTGCACTGTCTTTAGTATAAACATACAGTTTCAAAACAAATGATTGTCCCAACGAAACCACATAAGCTATTTGTCATTACGAAATAAAGCTAAATAAAATTTGTAGGTATTTTATTTTATTTTAGTGTATTTCTTTAAGGAAGTTTCGGAAAAGGCTACTTCCCAGCTAGACAAGACCCGTCAAGTGAGGACGCAAATGGATCTTTCAAACAACTATACCAAAGTTTGAACTTGTTTCGGATAGTTGAGAACTCAGCGGCAAACGGCCCACGCCTACAGATCTGGACGGAATCACATCCGAAATGGAAATTTAAATTGTCGTTTTGCATTTCTGAGTGCTTGTAAGCGCTTGTAGAATTCTGAATTGCAAATGCGCCATATTAAGCTATTTGTCTAGTCTAGTTATATACATGAAATTCATGTGTGTTTAAAGAAAGGGATTGAGCGAAATTTAAATCTGCTAATATTGTGAATGCTATGTTCTGTTGTTACCTATATATACCTTAGTGAGAGTTACTCAAAATAAAAATAACAAATAATTTCACAGATCTCTAGTACCCACACCATCCAATTATTAGAAAAAAAACGATTTTTTGTTTCCTAAAAAATATCCAAGTACCAATTTAAATAACCGATACACCAAAACTAAATGGAATTTTGTACACTAAAATTTCTGTTGCCAAAAATGTGTACAGCCATATTTCATTTTAGATACTCGGGTTTCTAGTTTATGTCTATCGAATCTCATGTGTCAGACGTCAGGGCAGACAAAAAAAAACGACTGTATAGATCATAGACCTATATAGTAGGGACACGACATATTGTTCTATACGTACAATTGCTTATATAAATAGCACCCATTTTGAAGGCACACACATAAACATATATCTATCTCGTTCTTACTCAGCACTTTAACTCGCAGGAAAACAATATAACAGTATTTCAGTGCGTACATAAAATGAAACATGAATATACGTAAATGTCTCCGTCTCCGTCTAATGAGGCCGAAAATCCGCCATGTTTAGCGCGCCAAATGTCATTGTCACGTCAGTTCGGCCGTCTGTTTTGGGTTGTACATTATTTATTGACTTTAATATCGATTTAATATGATTGCTTATATAAAATTTCTTATTTTATCATGCTTAAAACATATAAAAATAATAATTAAAACATATTTTATAGGATCTCAAGAAAGTCGTCGGAACTATTTAAATAAAATAGTTTTATAACACAATTGTCAACCCGTTAAATATTTAATAATTAAGTGATTTTAGAGAGGAAGTCACAAGGAATGACGTTTGTAATTTTATTAACGAATAAATGTTCTGTAGGTGTTTTTTTTTATCAGGCGGTTCCTTGATAAGTTTAAAATTTGAATCACTCTCAAGTGAGAGTGATTCAAATGGTGCGGTGTACCTTCCTTGAGGTGCGCTGCGGTAGTGTGTTACGGACTTTAGAGTCAGCAAAACAATTAAAATAGATTGTAATAGTCTAAGAAAAACACGTACTCAAAATACGATAACATTCAGCATGCTAGAAATTGGCAGATGGCACTGTACTACGCCATATCTTTATGTTTTGCGGCAAACGACAACTTTATAAAATCAGTGTAGCAAATTTTAAAAATCGTCATATCGTTTACTTGGCAAATTTGAAGCACGAACTCATCTTAGATTTCACATAATATCTAAATCACATCATCTTTGCACAAAACAATATACTTACTTCCTATTAAAGTATAAATTCTACAAATACATTCACTCAACAATATTTAAAATAAAATGAGCCAAGAACGTTTATCGATAAAACCTACTAACATTAAAATCTTCTGGGCAGCACTAAAACCGCCATGTTTTGTGGCCAGATGACGTCCCAGTGGCACGAATTTTTTGTTGACGTTTCATTTCCATAGGTTTCCTACTTCAGTGGTATAGATAGAGGCATATGTTTGGATACATAACTTTGACTTTTGAAATCATAATCGGTTCTAATATTTTCAAGAAAACTAATTATTTAAAAATTAATGTTTTGCATTTTTGAGTGTTAGTTACTCGAGCATGCAAAAATGGCTACATACATATATAATCTAGATTAACATATAGGTCGGGGAAACCGTATTATTAATACCATCGTCAGACATCACAGGGGCGAATGATTAGGGTGATGGAGTAAAGAAAGATAAAGAGTACACAAAACACGTTTGCTGTCTTAGAACTATTTAGAAATCTTCTGTTGATGTTTGCAAACGAAAACGAATGACAGTTCTTAGGATGGAGGCACCGCTCTTCAAGAAGGCTGCTTGGTAAGTGTCTGAGGTCTATGCGCCTCCATCGGTTAGGCTCTGTCGTAGCACGAAGTTAGCCGAGCTCCGACGATATTACGATTGTGTTGTCACCTCTCGGGAATCTCGGGAATATATTATTTATGAAGGTAAATAAAATAACCCGGGCAATGCTGAGTATATCTGCTATGATAAACACGTCAATGCATTCGCTGGTTCGTGATTTTACGTACCAGCGAATTCACAAATCGATTCATAGCATATAGACCAGAGAGTGACATAGACAAATTATTGCACTGGGAAAATGCATCGTGTTTTATTTTATATCAATTGCATATATAACAACGAGTGACTACGATTAAAAAAATAAACGCTTTATACCAAGCGACGCATTTATTTTATTCTTTTTCTTCTTATATAGTGATATTATTTTTGCTGTTTCTTTTACTTGTTGGCGCAACATGTCCTTTTTCTATTCAAACTTACGATACGTCATCTCTGCACTCATACTCTTCTCTCGCATATCCCCTTTCACACACCCACGTCTTTTTAGGTAGTCCCTCAGAATACCATCTATTTCCTTGTCCAAGCACGTTTATTTTCTCGACTGTAATATTATTTTCTAAAAATAATATTACAGTCAAGAATCAGAGACAATTTAAAATTACGAAACTACAGAAAGGTTCGCGTTGTGAATTTTGCAGAAACTGGATGCTACTTTATACTGTTTTTCTTTTTATAAATATGAGCTTTATTTCAAACAACACCGAGCTACTGTTGTCGGTGACAGCGGCTATTGTGTCGAAATGTCCAGATCTAATGGCGGTATAGTAATTGAGATGATATAGTTAATTGTGTTGTTGAAACATTAACCAAATGAGGATTTAAGGTAATCATTATCTATTATCGGGGCCGGGGAGACGTAGTTCATAGGCAACGCAATGTTAATGGAGTTTACTTCAAGATATAAGTTTGAAGTTTTATTTGCATTGATACAATGCTTGTCCTACACCACTGCATCGCAGCAAAAAGATGGTACATAATTATATGTAAATGAAGCTCTCTTGGCCCTTCATTACATTTAAATTTCCCGCGCATTAGCTTCGACTATCATAATAGTATTATCTATGGTGGAAACTATGTTCATTCTATATTTGGAATTGTCTCTCTGGCTTTGGACATTCAAAAAGATAACGTTCTTTCTTAAAAAATAAAAAAACTTGCAGATTTAAAAAAGGTCTAAACATCGAAGCAATAGCTTTCAATGTTGTTTCTTTTTACATGTTCGAAAATAATTATAATTATTGTAAGTGTTGAAATAAGTTAATAACATAATAATAATAAATAACTCTTTGCAGAGCAACAACTTGGTTTTTTGTTCCATTAACAACACTTTACATATATATCCATGGGAAAACATACCCTAACAGTAGCACTACATACAACTTCAAAGTTACTTTAATTAAAATAAAATAGGATATTTCAAAATCTTTCCCACATTTTTATTTTAGCTGAAAAGCAGTTACGCGATAAGCTAACGCTAAAGTTGAATTTAAATAATTGAAATTCCTTTGTTGTCTCATGCAAATATATAACGTCAAAATAAATAAATATAGAAGTTTGCACGAAATGGTAAAAGCACTAGAGATTTTTCTAATATTTAGCAATCTACAGACAGCGTACAACATCTATCTCATCATAATATACGAGCACTGTTCATAAACGTTCTAATCGTTCAATCAACTTTTTACTGGTGGTAGGACCTCTTGTGAGTCCGCGCGGGTAGGTACCACCGCCCTGCCTATTTCTGCCGTGAAGCAGTAATGTGTTTCGGTTTGAAGGGCGGGGCAGCTGTTGTAACTATACTGAGATCTTAGAACTTATATCTCAAGGTGGGTGATGCATTTGTTGTAGATGTCCATGGGCTCCAGTAACCACTTAACACCAGGTGGGCTGTGAGCACGTCCACACATCTATCTAATCAATAAAAAATAAAAAAAAACAATCTGTTTTGTTTGGACGTATAATCATGAAATACTTAATTTATTTATGGAAATATTTGTGGCCTGGACAATATCTGAAAATTATTACAAAAACGATAACAAAAAACTATCAGTCATATCCTCTACTTTCGACACCTCATCGCCGAAAGTTGATTATACGTGCGACCTTCATTTTGTGACACAAATCACACAGGATAATTCAAAAAGGTAGATGCCAAAAATTGTCCTTCCCTCAACCCCGAAAGTGCTGGCTAAGGATATCCAAACGGAACTATTTGTTATCAAAATGTTTTGTTGAAGGAAATATATTATTCTGTAGGCTTTTGGTGATATGAGATATGTTATTTCAAAATAAAATAAGCCGTGGGATTTTAGTAGTCATCTCTGTTACGGTTTTTTATTAGTCAAACATGTAATCCTATATTGCGAAAAATTCGCTCTGGTAGCCAAAACCAAAGTGGCCTCCAAGAAGAACAAAATTGAAATAGAGGAGGAAATTGATTATTTTTTATTTAAAGCTATTTGGAAGAGCGCACGAAAAAAATATCGAAACTTTATACATATGTAAATAATGATCTCAACAAAAATATTTAATGGCGATGAATGTTCTATGTGAAAAACACTTCCTTGTAAGAAAATATTCAAGCACATGATTTGGGATATAGAACAATATTTCCTAAGCACTCACACAAACATTTTACAGTCCACTAACAGATGAAAATAAACATAAAAGCGAAGCTAATTTGCAAAAAAATATTTACTTTGCGTTATACAAGAGCATAACCAGAAACAGATAAAGAAATTTTCAAGTAAATTAAAAAAATCATAAATACATAATTTTAACTTTATTAGATAAAAACAGCAATGAATCTTGCTAAGTGGTAATAAAATCTAATTTACCCACTAACGTAACTATCTATATTGTGCAGCTCCAAAGGCACAACCAAAAGTTTGTCAGCAAACTGTCAAAAATGACAACCGACAAATATATTATAAAGGAAACGACAAACTAGAAAACATAGTACAGGACCTCAATCCCGGAATTTCGTGGCAGCTCTCTGGATGAAAGGACATTTGTATTCATCGCACGTGCGAAGCCGGTCACACTGCAACAGATTGGGTCTATTATACCCTCACAATATCGTAAGGTCCTCGGAATCAATGTCAGCCGTCACAGGGTTGAAAGTTTTTGTGTGAAAAGAACCTAGCTCGTATTTCGACCATGATATGGGTTTTATGGACGTATTTTGATATAAGTATGAGGATATGCGTGGCCTTTGACTTTGCTTAGGAGCAAGGTACATTTGTTTGAAGAATTACCTTTTAGTTAATAACAGTTAAGTGTTAGTAGTAAGTAAGTCGAAGCGTTGCAATTGTTAATTATCATCAAGTTATTTTATCCATCTGCTAGTCTAATTTAATTAGAAATATTTCTCAAATTCGCAAATTATCCAATACGGATTGGTTTTTATGGTGTTGAGACCAAAAAATGCACGATATTCATTTCTTTTTTTATTTAATAGTTTAGATAGGCTTTGATAGTTTTTTTGTCCAATTCCTATATAATGTTTCCGTTCTACACAACGGTATGCGTAGGTTTTAATGATGTATTGTTCCGACCATTTTTACAGTCTGGCCGTATCTGACCCAGTTCTTCTTAGATTTATGTACAGCTGTTTATAATAATAAAAATAATAATCATCATCAATAAATATTAATGGATTCCCACAACTCACAACTGAATCCATTCCACGTTCCATGAGCGTCGGACCTCGGGTTCCGCATACGTGATGTGCCAGACAAACTGGTACTAATGTGACCTTGTCAACTTTTCCCAAGTTTATATAATTGAATACACTGGACGGAGGTTTAGATAAATTCCGAAACCAATACAAAACATAACTCTGTTTCTTTAGGTAATGACCATAGAGTAAATAAATATGTATTTTTCTACCAACTTCGTAATGTATAATTACAAAATATCTGAATCTAAATATAAATATAATTATCAACATCATTATATAGGTTGGTATTATCACCAACCTATCTAAATGATGCGGTGTAGTATCATGCACGTCCCAAGTTATTTTTGTCAAGAACTTTTAAAAATCAAATAAAGCTAAATGGCTCAAACAAAAACAATCGAGGATTTGTTCAGATCTCTTAATATTGGAAGAGGTCAAACAGTTCACGGTTACCTAATATGGTGTTCTTTGGGTCAAATATTCGGAAACAGCTTCCATCGCCTTTGGCTTCTTCGCAAGGCGTATGTAGAGCAATATTCACGTCGTCTTCTTATGTCTCCTTTACTGGTCCCCAAATGGGCTTGGGGTCTACTAACATAGGAGATCCGAAATACCTAGACCTCTATCCCGACTCTGACTTTAAATTGTTCGAAGTATGAATATTCCTATCTTTCACCCATCGCTATTTGTCTCTTCAAGACGATTCATACACAGAAATCAAGCAATATCCGCCACGTTGTGCACTTTTTTTTGTTTATTGCATGGAAGGATGGACGAGCTCACAGACCATCTGGTGTTAAGTGGTTACCGGAGCCCCTAGACATCTATAATGTAAATGCGCCACCCACCTTGAGATACAAGTTCTAAAGTCTCAGTATAGTTACAACGGTTGCCCCACCCTTCAAATCGAAACGCATTACTGCTTTACGGCAGAAATAGGCAGGGCGGTGGTACCTACGGTCTCACAAGAGGTCCTACCACCAGCAAATATAGTAATTAAGTAAGTAGAATAAGTAATAAGCTCATGAGATAACTACTAAATAGTTCTTCTTCTTCATCGTTTCCTCACTGCTGAAGATCGCGACCACATGTGACTTTCCTCCATAGTGCTCGGTCATAAGTGGCATGGACCGCACAGTATAGACTACCACCACCAGAACTACCAACCACTTTCTTTACCCGAACTGACCATCTGGTTGGTGTTCTACCCGTGACGCGGTATCTGCCCATAGGTAAATAAATATAAATACTGTACGAGAGTTACATTTTGTACTCCCACCGGAATCTCCAACACCAATAAGGTCTCAATATCATTAAATTCAGAATTTTTCTGTAGAAAAGAGCCATATAAGGTCAAGATATTTTGATACAATTTTATTTCTGAAACGATAAGAATAACCTCGACCGCTAAATGTAGGGAGCACTGGTCTAGGGATGTGGAGACTTCATATAGGAACAGATATACAAACTATATTTCACGACCCATCTAGTATAGTACCTGCTACTCAATGTAAAATCAACTCAATCAAATTTTGTAATAAATATACAGGAAAGGATGTCTTCGATGTTAAGAACATGGAAATTTTTAATTAATATAAAATAAATTAATAATTTTTCGTCGACTCGAGCTCCGGATTCAATTCATTTGATATCATGTAATCAATTTAAAGCCAAGTCAATCCATCGCCGTAGTTAAGTTCATCTATATGTTGGCACACGTCAGGGGTGGCTGGGCGGTAGTTTCCGTCATCACTCGTATTCGATTGAACTCAGTTTAGTTAATAAAACTTTTCAATAATTATTATTGAAACTCAACACACACAACTTTCACAATGACAGGATAAACCGACAGCTTCGTTGCACATACCGACAGACCGACTGACTGACTGACTGACTGTCAGAGACTCACTGACTGAGACGGACAGAATGACTGTCTGACACGGAATGCCACGACTCTGTCCACGTACCGCCATTTTATACTGTGGCGTTACGTAGTCTACCCTTCATTTTGTGATATTTATCAAAACAACATTTCATCATTTAAAATAATAATCAAAACCACCGTCTTAATATTACTAAAAGTCGTTATCCACGACATATATATTAATACGTGAAGCAAAAACTTTGTATCCCTTTTTACGAAAATTGCGCGGACGGAGGAGTATGAAATTTTCCACACTTATAGAGAATATATAGAAGAAGTGCACAATGCAAATATTTTTTTAAAATAATGCATAAAATATACATTAAATCAATAAAGAAAACATTACACACACTACATACCATGTATTTGACGCACACTCGCATGCATACTATTTATTGTCAAACTTTTGTTCTTCACGTCTGTTGTCAAATTGAGAATAGATTAAATATTGTTTGCCTTTGTTAATATTTTTTATAGTGTAGTCTTGGCAAAATTTGTGATTATAGAAGTATAAAATACAATCATAATAGTGTACAAAACTTACAATTCCAATTAATTATAGTCGAATTTCGACTACTGCGGGACCTCTAGTTTTTAATTAATATAATATAAATTAATAATTATGCATCGACATGTAATCAATTTAAAGGCACATCAATCCATCGCCGCAGTTAAATTCATCCATATTACTAGAAGAGTCTCTTACAAAACGTACACAAGCTGATTAACGACAAACGTATCGCAAACTCTGTCTTCAACGTCAATAAATAAATTAAACAATTTCAAGAACCGAAATGTATAATACTCGTAATATTTCAAACACGGATTGTAGATTATATATGAATATCTGTTGAATAACAGATATCTGGAACAGGTATGCAATTCAGACCAGTTACATACCAAATCCCGAAACTAAATATTACGACTTCAGCGTGGCCGTAAATCACCGAATCTACGTTCTTAGATTAAATTCTGTAACGGAATCGTCGTGTGACTGCCGACTATTACGAGAAATACTAGCACAGAATAAAATTGTGTTTACTCGTATATATATTTCTCGTACATAACCTGTGTATGTTTACGTCAATAAATGACTACCCACCCTTCTAGTCTTGGGTTACTATTATGCTGTTTTTTTTGGGTGGACGAGCTTGCGGCCCACCTAGTTTTAAGTGGTTACCGGAGCCCATAGATATCTACAACGTAAATGCCGCAGCTCACCTTGAGATATAAGTTCTAAGGTCTCAGTATAGTTACAACGGCTGCCCCTTCCTTCAAATCGAAACGCGTTACAGATTCACGGCAGAAATACTTAGGGTGGTATCTATCCGTCCGGACTCACAAGAAGTCCTACCATTAGTAATTACGCAAATTATAATTTTGCGGGTTTGATTTTTATTACACGATGTTATTCCTTCACCGTGAAAGTGAACTAGTATTATTCTAGTACATATATTTTCATTCATTCATATATTTAGTACATATATCATAAGACACATATTTTTTATGATATTGTCAGATTTTTTATCGGCTTAAACGCTAACCTTATCTACACTAAAGAAATGTCAATTTATTGCTAATAAGCTGCCGCCCATTTTCTCCCGGAAAATTGATCGTGATTAGGGTTAAAGTCCAATGTAAAGTGAACAACAACAAAAAAGTGAAAAGCGGTTACAAGCAAGTCGCTGTCGCAATTCTTTGTCGCCGAACAACCTATGATTAAACGTCTGGTAATATCCCATAGACACAGCCCACTGAGTTTCTCGCCAGATCTTCTCAGTGGATCGCGTTTCCGATACGGTGGTAGATTCTGCAAAGCACTGCTCTTACTAGGGCCGGTGTTAGCCCCGGTTTGAGCCCCGTGAGCTCACTTACACGTCAAGGAGAAGTTGAAATAGCCTCTCAAAGATATCAGCAAAAAAATTACGATAAGAACTCAACCGTGACTATTAACTGGTAATAAAGCATATTTGTCAGCTTGCGCGGGTAATTACTTTTAGATGGTAGATACTGGGCAGGGTTTGCCTTCGAAGCCATCAGCATCACAACCACCGGCCTCTCGACTGGCGGCCTATCCGAGGCCATAAAGCTTCACTTAAATTACGTCGACAATACCAATCTGGGCTGAATATTATCTGATAATTTATTTAATTACTTGCCAAATATTCACAAAAGTAGCTTTTTACTTTCATACTCCTTTTCACCAACGAAATCCTGTAAATTACTCGACGAGAAAAAGGGATACATTAATCCGGATAAGATACTCTAGTATAACAGCCTTCGTCCCGAGTGAAAACTAATGAAACACCCACGTCTTTCATTATTCGTGTCCCTTCACCTTCAGAAGAGACTTGAATGACCCCTTGGGGCTATGAGAAAATTATCTTCACATTTAATTAGACTCGGTGCGATATGAACAAAAATAATAAGAAGTAATAATATTGTTTTATCTATCACCGATGAGCTGTATCTCTAAAAGCTGAGCTATCTCTAAAAACGAGCCGGCTCGTCAGCAATATGTTTTCGATGAAGACGACATTTTAAAATAGATTGCTTATCTAAAAATAGAGGTACGTTCCATCAGCATCAATTAAACTGGTTAACAGCTCATGTTGTGGTCAAATTGTCATGTTGTGTCGTTAGCTTTACTGCTTTTCTCTAAATACGATAAGCAATCTATACTAATAGTATAAAGAGAAAAGATTTGTTTGTTTATTTGTATTTAATAAGCCGATTTGAAAAATTATTTCACTGTTTGGAATCTACACTATTCCCAAGTGACATACATAGGCTATAATCTTTTTTGAAAAAAAATTAGGGATCCTTACTCAAACTTCAATAATGTAACCCATAGTGTTAAAAATTACCTAAAATACATTATAGAATAAAATAATGTACTACGACTTTGTAGAACACAAAACGTGTCGCGACAGCATATGTCTAACTATTATAGTTTTGCCGCAATAAGTGTTCTTTTATTTAAAAAAATAAAACAACGTCAAATATCGTTGAAATTTTTGTTAAAGACCCGAGCAGAACCAGAGCGGGCCGCTAGTTTTGAATAATGGAATGCCTCAATATTTGGTTCCAAAAATACATTACACTACCATCAAAAATTACATCAGTAAAACCATTTCTTTTTTCGGCACCTTCTGACATTGATAGCCAATAAATAAAAAACGTTTTATCCTCATCATTATCAGCCAATTTGATGTAACGGCTCGCAGGCATTTATTCTAACCCTTTTTCTTTCATTGTCAATTTGTATTTGGGCCGAGAAAAGGTGCGTTTCCACTCCGGCCGGCCGTTGTTCCGAATTAGCCAGAATCCGGTGTGATTTCGTTCGACGTATGGAGATGGGATTAGTTGGCGGTACAGAAAAAGTCGAATGAGAGATAGCTGCTGTGGAAAAGAATTCATTTAATTTGGTACTTTTACATTTATCCGTTTAGTGAGGAGCCTTTGTATTTAGGAATTTGTAAATTAGATATTGTTGTTTTAAAAAAAACCGTAAGCTATTAGAGACTTTTCAAGGGTGTAATTTTTCTGTGTAATAATCCATTTGGAGTTTTTAGTAAAAACACAATACTAAACGATAAAGTCGTCACGTAAGAAAAAACCTCGATGTCCCCCCTGCATGCAATCAATAATATTATGTATCTATCTCTTTCTATATTTCTATATATTACTCTTTTTAGTAGCGGGTGTGTGTGGGTGCAATATTTAGTTTCAAGAAACGAGTATTGTGCGTAGGTAGCCTCATGGTTTTTTAGAGAATATGTTTCAGTAAACTGTGATTCAGTATTTAACAGGCGTGTTTTGATTTTAGTAACAGTTTTAAAACTTTTTTTTTTATTGCTTAGATGGACGAGGTCACAGCCCACCTGGTGTCAAGTGGTTACTGGAGCTCATAGACATCTACAACGTAAATGCGCCACCTACCTTGAGATATAAGTTCTAAGGTCTCAGTATAATTACAACGGCTGCCCCACCCTTCAAACCCTCCAAACGCATTACTGCTTCATGGCAGAAATACGCAGGATGGTGGTCCTACCACTGTTCCTTAGTGCTAAGAGTTGTGACCTTTACGCAGCACTTTTATTTGGATGAGCGATCCACCGACACATACAGTTGATGTAATAACAACAATATCGTCACCGCGTTGGCTATATTGCACGTCACCCAGTCTAATGTAGCACTTGTATAAGGCGCCAATAAGGGAGTCCATAAGCACTTCGACAGCAATAAAAAGATACTTAGAAAATCGATACGGTCTTACACCACACGATACGAATTAATCGGTCGAACGAATTGAGTGACTGCGTCGGCAAGAGTAATTCAGTTATTCCCCTACACTTACCTTTTAGAGTCTCCTTGGAATACAATAGTGTACACCCAATAAAGCTTTACGACTTTAATAAATTATCACGAACTATCTCATGCAGGAAACTCGTTCAAAGCCAATGTAGTGGCTATTAAGCGAACTGTTATTAAAGTCATTTACACTGAAACATCTTTGAATACTAGTGTTGTTCTTTGTTTTATTTTTTTTAATCGGTAAATGGGTGGGCATTGTTACCCTATAGACGTCACAAGGTCAAGTGTTGCAACCTGTCCTAAGATACGAAGTCAACTTCCCAACTTTGATATATCGATACCTCGGAGCTCAAAAGATGCGAGAATAGTAGATTTTACAGAAGTGACAAAAAATTATGACATTTTCAATTGTTTCGTTTTCTGCCCTAAATAATTTTAAGACCAAGAGTCTTAAAATCCTTTTAATGCAGAGCACTCTAAAATTTAACTTTCAATAAATTTAAAATTAACAAAAAGGAGCTTTCGTAACGCCCCGGGCAATAGGCCTAAAAATGAACAGATGTGATGGTTGTAGCTTTCAAATTGCCTGCTAATTAGTATGTACTATTAGTATGTAGACAATTCCTATTTCGGCGTAAGTACCACTATTTTAATAGGCATATTGTTTGTTTTTGTTACTACCCTCAGAGTTGTTGATCAATTGGAGTGATTGCTCTTACGATACAATAACTAAAACTACAAAAACAAAATGGGGTCGTAAACGCTATTTTTGGGCGGATTGGAAAACTTTAAATACACCGGTCGATAGATGACAATATAATTGGTAGGGCTGCATTAAAAAGTATATTTCGCTTAACTGACAGTTACGTCTTTTGAGCCCCAAGATGACAGTGACCATGATATATTCGACAGTGGTCCCTTCGTTTAAAATGAATGGCATCACTGCGTAACGGTATAAATAAGTTGGAAGGTGCTTACACGACTGCCATGCAAGCTTAAAGCCCTACCACTAGAATCACGAAAATTCAATCTTCCTTTCTCAGAGAGGTCGTTCGGATCCTTCATAGGTCCTTCATATGTGAAGTTCAAGTGTGACATAATTGCTAAAAAAAGATGATACCCGTTTTGTTTTGGACGCGAGATTCGAATATCGGCATGGCCATATTACTGGATACAAGAACATGGCTGTCTTATTCTTCGGGCTCATCACGACTGTTTTATAGCGTAGAAAAGTGAACAAGCTCACGATTTAACTGGTGTCAAGTAGTTTAACTGGTATTAAGCCCATATCTGTACATCGCAACGTGAATACTGCCATCCCCCCTCCCTCTAGAGACACGAAGTCTTGATTAAATAGTACGATGCCTAGCGGCAGCATTGAGTAGGTTATTGGTACCTACCCGCGCATGCTCACAAGACGCCCTATCCTTTTCTCTTCAGAATTCTCTTGTAAATTAAAAAAAAAAATGTACGCCCTGCTAATTGTTTTTAAGCTGATTCTGTAGCAAATGTACGAAATCAAGGCAACGACAAATGTCTCACTAAAGTTCCCGAAACTTATGGAGTCACAGAAGTTTCAGGTCACAGATGGCAAAGTTGAAATTATTTCATTCATCAATTCCCTGAACGAATTCGGGGAAATTCAGATTCATGGAGTGAGAAGGTAAGGCGTGATAGACTAGAATGATTTATCAATTTCGGATATTGAAACGCAGTTCCGAGAGATGTGCCGTGAGAGAATAGCGAGCTCAGAACCATCCGCTTTAGTCCATCGAGGCATTACGATACAATGAAATGCAATGCTAAACATTTTGTGGCACTTAAGTACGCCAACGTTCACCACAATTCATAGAAAACGTAAATAAGAAGAATGTATAACTAAACTATAGTTTAACTATTATTGTTTCTAGGAACTATAGTTGAAAGCGATGTATTCCAGTCAATTTTGAATGTAGATAATTTAGGTAGATACAAATACACAAATAAATATTAGTGTTAAAATTAGATATTAGATATTAGTGGAGTTCAAAAAGATGTGTGGAGTAACGAGAATGAATAGAATACGACCAATGGTCGCATGTGGAGTCATGCCAGAATCCAGCCGAATGTGCATCCCGAGAGCTGGCTCCACAAGAATTTATCCACTGTGAACTCTGGTTCCCTACGTTTTTAAGAGAATCCACGTATGTATCGCCAACGGTAAACATATCGACTGATTTAGAAGCCAAGCCGTTGAAGTCTCATCACCTAACTATTTCCGAAGTGGCTAGGTCAGATCTCCAGACATGGACGAAGTATTCATCTTTATTAAAAAACGGTTAGAGTGGTCGCGTTTTGCATTCGATTTATTAATAAATTAAGGTCAAAGCGATATCCTTATTACTTGACGGCTTCCGAATTAGATCATGCATTAAAGATAGGAATTAAGGTTTGTCAGACTCAGGCATTTTCTAAAGATATTGAGCAAATAAATAATACAAAAAAATTACTCAACAGTTCTGGCGTAAGTGGTCTGCCGAGTACCTCACGACTCTAAATCAGAGATATAAGTGGACTAAAACTACACCAGAACCCCAATTAGGTGACGTTGTTCTTGTTAAGGAAGATGGTCTCCCTCCTTCAAAATGGTTATTCGGTTTGATAGAAGAGAAGCACACTGATCCGTTTGGAGCCTCTGGGTCTGCGGAGGGACTTCGGTTCCCTCTGTATTTTGTACCGTATGTTCCATGGGGAGTGCTCTGAGGAATTGTTCGAGATGATACCAGCATCTCGTTTTTACCATCGCACCGCCCGCCACCGGAGTAGAGTTCATCCATACTACCTGGAGCCACTGCGGTCATCCACAGTGCGTTTCCAGAGATCTTTTTTGCCACGTACCATCCGGCTATGGAATGAGCTCCCCTCCACGGTGTTTCCCGAGCGCTATGACATGTCCTTCTTCAAACGAGGCTTATGGAGAGTATTAAGCAGTAGGCAGCGGCTTGGCTCTGCCCCTGGCATTGCTGAAGTCCATGGGCGACGGTAACCACTCACCATCAGGTGGGCCGTATGCCCGTCTGCCTACAAAGGCAATAAAAAAAAAAAAAAAAAAAAAAAAAAGATCCAGATAATGTCACAAGGGTACTATCAAATGTAAGAAATCTAAAATTGTAAGACCAGTCTCCAAACTTTGCATTTTGCCTATCGCTTTTTAACATTACTTACCTGAATAACTGTAGATATTTCATGCAATGTATGTAACTTAAATGTATCTTTGGATGCATCAGCTATTAAGTATTTTGTTATTGTTTAGTTGTAAGTAAGTACGAACTGTTTAAAAGCAACCCTGGACTGAACTTTGTCGTTATTATGGCTTCTTTAATGTGTAAGTTTATATTTAGTTCATGTTGAGCAGTTCTTTATTGATTACTATTAGGTTAAGATGTTACGGTTTCATGGAGATGTTAATTGTACATGTAAAATTTGATGGCCTCATTGTTGGCTATGAACTTTTGTAGTTCATGGTGGGCGGAATGTTCACCCTGTTTTTCTAACTCCTAAAACCGTCACTGGAGGGAGCTGTAATACGCAAATCCGTTGTCATGATACCCTTGTCATAAGTGACACTGTATCCGTAGATTATTGATTTTTTATTGAATATACAAGTTTTTCTAATCCAAGTTTATTTTAATAATCATCCCTCGGAAAGTCGAACATCTGCCGTGAAGCAGTAATTAATGCGTTTCGGTTTGAAGGGCGGGGCAGCCGTTGTAACTATACATGAGACCTTAGAACTTATATCTCAAAGTGGGTGGCGTATTTACGTTGTAGATGTCTATGGGCTCCAGTAACCACTTAACACCAGGTGGGCTGTGAGCTCGTCCACCCATGTAAGCAATAAAAAAAAAAAAAAACTTGGCGGGATTCGAACCCGCGACCCCCTTGGGTAGTGACCATGTCACTTACCACTACACCAGACGGCCGTTGATGGATCGGCGATCGAATAAAACTGAGAGACCAGCACAAAAACTGAACCAATAAAGAATTCAATACATTTGTTAATCACCCAAAAACTTCATTCGCCAACTTCATACCCGGATCACGTCATACGGAAAAGCGAATTAAAGCGGAGCCACCCGGATTTTCAGGCGAATTAAAATGGGTCATTCGTTCCACGTTAAATAACCGGGTGTTGTGTGACGTCACGTTTTATCCGTTTTCATCCGGCCCGTTGTTGTATAATTTTAAGTGCGTTTTTGTTATACAAAAGGTTTAGATTAAATCGATTCGCACGTTGAATTCGGATAAGCTTAAACACGACTTTCATACAAATTAGGGGTAAGGTGTTTTAAACGGTTCTAATACCTTTATTTTCACGCGTCCAATAAAATTCAACTAAAATAATGTTACGCGCTGGGGTTCGGTATGAATAAAATTTCACCAAAGTACAACTAAAAACTGTATTCAACACTTAAAACACTCAACAAACACTTTAAAACTCTCAATTCGCTTCTTCCGCTTCGCTTCAGGTGATCCGTTCGCTGTTTCGCTTCAAGTAGTTCCGATTACTAACTGACTGCGTGCCATCTCTGCAACGCTTTTATAGTCGAGACGAAATCCCCAGAATTGTCGAGAACATTCTACAAAAATCTAGCATCGTGTGTTTCCGCTATCTGACAATAGATGGCGTTGTACTTCTCGAGCGTTCTAGATGCTACTAGATCCTTCGATATTCATTCAACAATTTGGCGATAGATGGCGTTACGCTTACCGGCATAACAAAAACAAAGAAATATATGCAATAATAGTCTGTTCGTCTCTCTGTCTATTTATTAACAGATCACGGCTGCTACCAGATTCTCTTGTCTGATGCATTTGCTTCGGTAACTTCTACCAAAATTCCTTCGAGCACCAGCTTCTAATTTACGACATTTTCGAAATGCCCCATACATAAACAGAATTCGGGTGAACCACACCCATTCAGAGAAAAAGAGAACAGAAACGAGTAAGACGGTAGCGACCAGTGTGGACCTGAAAAAATTCACGCAAAATAAACTTCGCCGAGTTCTTTTTGTGACACGCTGCTATTCCCTCACGGACTCCGGTAACTCTACTCGTCGAACTCGGCAAAGAGTTCTACGTGCAACCTAACCTATGCGTCCTGGTGAAACTGGAAAAGCCTCTAGGGCACCAGTAAACGTTCATTCATAAAAAAAAACCATTCAGACCGTCAGTAGACCTGAGCAATATCACCAGCTCGGTGGAAGATCTTCCTTTGTCGTATACATTATATATGACACTGGCCCAAGAGCCACTGCATACATACGCAGTAAACTTCCAGATTTTTTTAATTATTTTTTATTGCTTAGATGTGTGGACGAGCTCACACCTGGTGTTAAGTGTTTACTGGAGCCCATAAACATCTACAATGTAAATGCGCCACTTACCTTGAGATATAAGTTCTAAGGTCTCAGTATAGTTACAAGCTGCCTCACCCTTCAAACCGAAACGCAATAACTGCTAATGTTCCTTTTATTACTTTATTGCTTAGATGCGTGGATCAGCTCACAGCCCAATTGGAGTTAACTTTTCGAAAAATATAAATGCAGTTACTCAACTGGTCAACTAGAGGCATAAGTTCTAAAGTCTTCGTTCTATAACACAATGGCTGCTCGGAGCATTTCGGAGTGGTTTAACACAAAAACAGTGTGCTGACCGGATGATTTCTGCATTTGGTGATCAAGCCCCATCCAAAACGTGGACGTGTCAAGCTCAGTGATGATCCCCGTCAAGGTCGTCCAAAAACTGCAGTCACCCAAGAAAACGTTGATGCTGTGCGTAAGCTGATTGAGGAAGATCGACATGTGACATACCGCGAAATTCAGGCAACTTTAGACATTGGCATGAGTCAAATACAAATAATCTTCCATGAACAATTAGGTGTAAAAAAGTTGTTTTCCCGATGGATACCGCATTCGCTCTGTGAAGAGCAAAAAGCGGCTCGCGTTACTTGGTGCGTCAGAACTCTCGAAAGATTCCACGCAGGATACTCAAATGCTGTATACAACATTGTATTAGGTGACGAATCCTGGATATACGCGTACGAACCCGAAACAAAAAACCAGTCACGAGTTTGGGTGTTCGAAAATGAGTTAAAGCTAACAAAAATTGTTCGTTCACGGAGTGTTGCAAAAAAAATGGTGGCCACGTTTGTCTCCAAAACCGGCCATGTTGCGACTATTCCTCTTGAGGGACAAAGAACGGTTAATGCAGAATGGTATGCTAGCATTTGTTTGCCACAGGTCGTTTCTGAACTCCGTAAAGAGAACTGCAACCGCCGCATCATCCTCCATCACGACAATGCGAGTTTTCATACCGCGCACAGAACAAAAGAGTTTTTAGAGCAAGAAAACATAGAATTATTAGACCATCCGCCGTACAGCCCCGACCTAAGCCCTAATGATTTCTATACTTTCCCTAATATAAAGAATAAATTGCGTGGACAGAGATTTTCATCACCTGAAGAAGCTGTGGACGCCTACAAAACGGCCATTTTGGAGACCCCAACTTCCGAATGGAATGGTTGCTTCAATGATTGGTTCCATCGTATGGAAAAATGTGTAAAATTTCGCGGAGAATTCTTCGAAAAGCAATAAATACATTTTTAAATAGTAATGTTGTGTCACTTCGTTAATTCCCGAAATTTTCAGTGCCGCCCTTGTAAACCCGTGCGTACAAGAGGTCTTATCATCAGTGAAGTGAAATGTCGTTTTTAAGTAGATTTTTTTTTTTTTTTTATTGCCTTTGTAGGCATACGGGCATACGGCCCACCTGATGGTGAGTGGTTACCGTCGCCCATAGACTTCAGCAATGCCAGGGGCAGAGCCAAGCCGCTGCCTACCGCTTAATACTCTCCATAAGCCTCGTTTGAAGAAGGACATGTCATAGCGCTCGGGAAACACCGTGGAGGGGAGCTCATTCCATAGCCGGATGGTACGTGGCAAAAAAGATCTCTGGAAACGCACTGTGGATGACCGCAGTGGCTCCAGGTAGTATGGATGAACTCTACTCCGGTGGCGGGCGGTGCGATGGTAAAAACGAGATGCTGGTATCATCTCGAACAATTCCTCAGAGCACTCCCCATGGAACATACGGTACAAAATATAGAGGGAACCGAAGTCCCTCCGCAGACCCAGAGGCTCCAAACGATCCGAGAGAATGGGATTGTCGACAATCCGAACGGCCCTCCTCTGTATGGAGTCAAATGGAAGAAGCTGGTATTTGGAAGCCCCGGCCCAGAGATGGGAACAGTACTCCATGCGAGGCCGGACTTGTGCTTTATAAAGCAAAAGTCTTTGTCCAGGCGTGAAGTACCGCTTCGCTCTGTTGAGGACTCCCAGCATTTTGGACGCCAACTTGGCTTTGCCTTCCAAATGACTCCGAAACTGGACATCGCTCGAAATGTCGACCCCAAGTATCCCGATACTCTCGGAAGGTTGCAGGGATACTCCTTGGAATTGCGGCGCCATGACAAAGGGGTCCTTCTTCGCAGTGAACGCGCAAACTTGTGTCTTTATCGGGTTGAATTGAACCAAGTTCAATTCACCCCATTCGGAGACTCGCCTCAGATAGTTCTCCACTTCAGACACAAGTTTTGATCGTCTCTCTTGCACCACGCTCCGAGAGAGACTCTGATGGCCGATATATCGCGCATCCCCCGTGCTATCATCTGCATAGCAATGCATGCCATCAATAGACAGCATGTCATTGATATACAGGATGAAAAGCGTGGGGGAGAGCACCGAACCTTGTGGAACGCCAGCGTTAATGGTCATGGTATCAGAACAGTCACCGACTACAACGACCGTGATGCTCCGCCCATCCAAAAAGCTAGCGATCCACTTGCAGAGACCCTCGGGGATTCAGTAAGATGGTAACTTCGATAGAAGTGCCCTACGCCAGACCCTGTCGAAGGCCTTCGCGATATCAAGGCTCACAGCAAGAGCCTCGCCCTTGCTCTCCAAGGCTTCAGCCCACCTGTGAGTAAGGTATACAAGAAGATCGCCAGCTGAGCGACCGTGACGGAAACCGTACTGTCGGTCACTGATCAGCTGGCGATCTTCAAGATACTTCAGGAGTTGTGTATTTATAATTCGCTCCATCACCTTGGAAAGCAAGGAAGTTATCGCGATAGGCCTGTAGCTCGATGGATCCGACCGGTCACCCTTCTTGGGGATAGAGTGGACGTGGGCGGTCTTCCATGAAGACGGAACCCTGTTAGTGAAATAAGAGAGGCGATACAAACGCGTTAGCGCAGGTGTCAGCTCAGGGGCGCATGTTTTCAAAACCACTGCGGGGATGCCGTCTGGCCCACTCGACTTATGGACGTCCAGGAGTCGGAGCTCCCGCCTGACTGCACACTGTGTGAAGCAGATATCCGGCAGGGAGCTATTACACCGGGGGATGTTCGGTGGTGTGGCACCCCCGTCGTCCACAGTCGAGTTCGAGGCGAAGAGTTTGACCAGAAGGTCAGCCCTCTCTTTCGCGCTGTGGGCCAGATTGTCATCGGACTTGCGCAGTGGTGGGAGACCAGACCTGTAGAAGTTTCCTTCTGCAGCTTTGGCGAGCGACCAAAAAGCACGGCTCCCGGAGGGATAGCTCTTCAATCGCTCGCCAACTCTAGCGACGTGCTCCGACTTCGCCTTGGCAATTACATTCTTGTAGGACCTGGAAGCGGCGTTATATTTCCGCCTTATAAATAAATTATATAATATATAAATAATAACACTATAATATTTATAGTCTATTATTCTAAACAGCGTATAGGTACCATAGTATACTGCTAGAAAATACTTCGCTTACATGGATCTACTAGACCTAAAGCACTGCTACATGGAGCCAGACAATTTTCGCGGCAAACCACTACCATATACAGTAAGCCCTTCAACGTTTCGTGGCAATTAGTTACAGACGCCAAAGCTCGTGTGTGTGGAGCCATGAAAACGGCGAGCTCGTAAAACTTAAGTGCTACGGAATACATTTAGTATATTGTGTACGTGGTCCAATTTTAAAGGGATTGGGTGAATACATTTTTCAAGTACAATTCTAATTGATTGCACGTTATTAGGCCATGACGTTGCCGAAGCAATACTGTGCAAACACCCATATAGACAGTTAATAGACATAGCCTACAAAATTTCTCGCCGGATCTTCTCAGTTGGTCACGATTCTGATACGGCGGTAGATTCTGTGAAGCATTGTTCTTATACTAGGGCTAGTGTTAGTAGTAAGCTTACCTATTCGTCCGCAAGTAGCTGAAATTGCCCCTTATGCTACGAGTGAATAATTAGAGAAAAAATGCAAATATATTCCTCTTTCTCTATACTTAATATTATAAAGAGGAAACATTTGTTTGTTTGTTTGTATTAAATAGGCTCCGAACTACTGAACCGATTTGAACAATTCTTTCACTGTTTGGAAGCTACACTATTCCAGAGTGACATAGACTATAATCTTTTTTGAAAAAAATTTGGGATCCTTACTAAAACTCCAATAATGTAACCCATGGTGTAAAAAAATACCTAAAATATTCTTTACATCGCGTGCCCTGCGAAAACTATTGATGATAGAATAAAATAATGTACTACGACTTTATAGATAGTTATGCCTCAATAAGTCTACTTTTATTTTTAAAAATAAAACAACGTCGTTGACATTTTTGTTAAAGACCCGAGCGGAGCCGGAGCGGGCCTCTAGTAATTTATAATTCTATATTTGACATACATAAATATATTGTATTATAAATCTGAAAGTCTGTACGTTTTTGATGTCAATTAATCAAATACTTAAATAACGCTGAATAGATTTGGTTAAAATTGAGAACTAAGGTAATTTTTAACACAGATTAACACATAGAAAAACTCTTTATCGAGGCAATTGACATAAATAAATAATATGAGATATGTGACAGTGTTTTCGCGGATTCATGATTTTACTTACCAACGGATCATAAAATTGACTGACAGCTTATGAACTAGAAAGAGACACACATAAAAGACATAAGTAACAATTTAACAAAGGACAATGTAACGTCTTTTGCTACTAAATTTCAAATTTCATACCGTGAATGAAATAATCCAACACATCCAGTTATAAAATAACCAAATGAAAAGTAAAAAAATAATAATTTAAAAATTCAAAAGGCATCTCTGATCCATTTCTTATTCCCGATCTCTTCCCATGACTGTTGTAAACGCCTAAGGAAGCCACTGTGGAATGAATGGGTGGTACTGTTACCTCCAATTTTTTTTTATTGCTTAGATTGGTGGACGAGGTCACATCCCATCTGGTGTTAAGTGGGTACTGGAGCCCATAGACGTCCACAACGTAAATACGCCACCCATCTCGAGATATAAGTTCTAAGGTGTCAAGTATAGTACCAGCATACTGAATTAATCGGTGATGGGACGTGTTGTAGGTTAACACGAGCAATACCACCACCCTGTTGATTTCTGTCGCCAAGCAATCATGTCGAGCATCGTGGGCGAGACAGCTTTTCTGCTCTATTGAGACTTCTATTATCTCTTATCTCGGAACCTATGGTACCTACCTATATCTATGGTGTTCGGTAACCCCTTCACGTCAGTGGAACCGAGAGTTCGTTGACCTATAAACGCAATACATTAAAAAAGCCAGGTTCGCCAGATGCCTTACACAGTAGCAGTTTCACAAAAAGGAAAAAAAAAGTTTTGAAAGCTTTAAGTTGTTAGTTTTGTGGCTCAAAGCTCTTATCTCAGTATACTGAACACGTTTAGAACATATCTCATTACGTGTCCATAGATAGTGTACATCTATGGCCGTGATAATTTGGGTCATTGCCCGTCGAACTATTCCTGTATACTTCATTACTATTACTTGATATGGGAAACGTGATTGAAGAGATCTGTATTCAAGAGTGAAGGATCTTAAATATATAACTATATTTTTTCTATGTTAAGTGGTTACCGGAGCCCATAGACATCTACAAAGTAAATTCCGTCACCTACCTTTTGATATGAGTTCTAAGGTCTCAATATAGTTACAATGACTGCCTCACCCTTCAAACTGAAACGCATTAATGCTTCACGGCAGAAATAGGCAGGGTTGTGGTACCTACCTGTGCGGACTCACAAGACGTCCTACCAGTAATTACGCAAATTATAATTTGCGCGTTTGATTTTTATTACACGGTGTTATTCCTTCACCTTGGGAGTCAATCGTGAACATTTTTTGAGTACGTATTTCATTAGAAAAATTGGTACCCGCCTGCGGGATTCAAACACCGTTGCATCGCTAGATACGAATGCACCGGGCGTCTTATTCTTTAAGCCACGGCAACTTACATAAACTTAATACAGCAAGACATTCTCCTTCAAATGTTGGCTTTTTTTTTCTTTTTTCCTAGGTATGCTGATAGCCTTGAGAGGCTATTTCAGCTTCGCCCTAACGTGTGTAGGTGAGCTCACGGGGCTCAAACCGGAGCGGTGCTAACACTGACCCTAGCAAGAGCAGTGTTTCGCTGAATCTACCACCGGATCGGAAGCGCGACTCACTGAG